>NC_063276.1:10994458-11325944 GCF_910591885.1 Bombus terrestris | reverse complement strand
AAATCAGATCCTTTTTTATACTTCTTCCTCTGTTTCTGAAAGCAGATCGTGATCTGTCACATGTGGAGAACAAAGATAATGTCAATAATTAAACTATTTTTTGTTTCTTCCTAAAACTGAAAACGTCTGACATCTCCAGCTTTTACAATCTGATGCTTTTTATACTTCATCCTATGTTTCTGAAAGCAGATCGAGATCTGTCACATGTGGAGAACAAAGATAAAGTCAATAATTAAAATTTTTTTTGTTTATTCCTAAAACTGAAAGCGTCTGACATCTCCAGCTTTTAAAATCTGATGCTTTTCATACTTCATCCTATGTTTCTGAAAGCAGATCGTGATCTATCACTTATGGAGAACAAAGATAAAGTCAGTAATTAAACTTTTTTTTTGTCTATTCCTGAAACTGAAAGCGTCTGACATCTCCAGCATTTAAAATCAGATCCTTTTTTATACTTCATCCTCCGTTTCTGAAAGCAGATCGTGATCTGTCACATGTGGAGAACAAAGACAATGTCAATAATTAAACAAATTTTTGTCTCTTCCTAAAACTGAAAACGTCTGACATCTCCAGCTTTTAAAATCTGATGCTTTTTATACTTCATCCTATGTTTCTGAAAGCAGATCGAGATCTGTCACATGTGGAGGACAAAGATGAAGTCAATAATTAAACTTTCTTTTTGTTTATTCTTAAAACTGAAAACGTCTGACATCTCCAGCTTTTAAAATCTGATGCTTTTTTATACTTCATCCTCCGTTTCTGAAAGCAGATCGTGATCTGTCACATGTGGAGAACAAAGATGAAGTCAATAATTAAACTTTTTTTTTGTTTATTCCTAAAACTGAAAACGTCTGACATCTCCAGCTTTTATAATCTGATGCTGTTTATACCTCGTCCTGTGTTTCTGAAAGCAGATCGTGATTTGTCGCTTATGGAGAACTAAGGTAAAGTCAATAATTAAACTTTTTTTTGTCTCTTCCTAAAACTGAAAACGTCTGACATCTCCAGCTTTTAAAATCTGATCCTTTTTATACTTCATCCTGTGTTTATGAAAGCAGATCGTGATCTGAAACTTATGGAGAACGAAGATAAAGTCAGTAATTAAACTTTTTTTTTGTCTATTCCTAAAACAGCAAACGTCTGACATTTCCAGCTTTTAAAATCTGATCCCTTTTATACTTCATCCTATGTTTCTGAAAGCAGATCGATATCTGTCACATGTGGAGAACAAGGATAAAGTCAATAATTAAACTTTTTTTTTGTTTATTCCTAAAACTGAAAACGTCTGACATCTCCAGCTTTTAAAATCTGATCCTTTTTATACTTCATCCTATGCTTCTGAAAGCAGATCGTGATTTATCGCTTATGGAGAACTAAGGTAAAGTCAGTAATTAAACTTTTTTTTTGTCTATTCCTGAAACAGAAAGCGTCCGACATCTCCAGCATTTAAAATCAGATCCTTTTTTATACTTCATCCTCTGTTTCTGAAAGCAGATCGTGATCTGTCACATGTGGAGAACAAAGATAATGTCAATAATTAAAATTTCTTTTGTCTCTTTCCAAAACTGAAAACGTCTGACATCTCCAGCTTTTAAAATCTGATCCTTTTCATACTTCATCCTATGTTTCTGAAAGCAGATCGTGATCTATCACTTATGGGGAACAAAGATAAAGTCAGTAATTAAACTTTTTTTTTGTCTATTCCTGAAACTGAAAGCGTCTGACATCTCCAGCATTTAAAATCAGATCCTTTTTTATACTTCATCCTCCGTTTCTGAAAGCAGATCGTGATCTGTCACATGTGGAGAACAAAGATAATGTCAATAATTAAACAATTTTTTGTCTCTTCCTAAAACTGAAAACGTCTGACATCTCCAGCTTTTAAAATCTGATCCTTTTCATACTTCATCCTATCTTTCTGAAAGCAGATCGTGATCTGTCACTTATGGAGAACAAAGGTAAAGTCAGTAATTAAACTTTTTTTTTGTCTATTCCTGAAACAGAAAGCGTCCGACATCTCCAGCATTTAAAATCAGATCCTTTTTTATACTTCATCCTCTGTTTCTGAAAGCAGATCGTGATCTGTCACATGTGGAGAACAAAGATAATGTCAATAATTAAACTATTTTTTGTTTCTTCCTAAAACTGAAAACGTCTGACATCTCCAGCTTTTAAAATCTGATGCTTTTTATACCTCATCCTGTGTTTCTGAAATCAGATCGTGATTTATCGCTTATGGAGAACTAAGGTATAGTCAATAATTAAAATTTCTTTTGTCTCTTCCTAAAACAGAAAGCGTCTGACGTTTCCAGCTTTTAAAATCTGATCCTTTTTATACTTCATCCTGTGCTTCTGAAAGCAGATCGAGATCTGTCACATGTGGAGAACAAGGATAAAGTCAATAATTAAAATTTTCTTTGTTTATTCTTAAAACTGAAAGCGTCCGACATCTCCAGCATTTAAAATCAGATCCTTTTTTATACTTCATCCTCTGTTTCTGAAAGCAGATCGTGATTTGTCGCTTATGGAGAACAAAGGTATAGTCAATAATTAAATTTTTTTTTGTCTCTTCCTAAAACAGAAAACGTCTGACATTTCTAGCATTTAAAATCTGATCCTATTTATACTTCATCCTATGTTTCTGAAAGCAGATCGTGATCTGTAACATGTGGAGAACAAAGATAAAGTCAATAATTAAACTTTTTTTTGTCTGTTCCTAAAACTGAAAACGTCTGGCAGCTCCAGCTTTTAAAATCTGATGCTTTTTATACTTCGTCCTGTGTTTCTGAAAGCAGATCGTGATTTGTCGCTTATGGAGAACTAAGGTAAAGTCAATAATTAAACTTTTTTTTGTCTTTTCCTAAAACTGAAAACGTCTGACATCTCCAGCTTGTAAAATCTGATCCTTTTTATACTTCATCCTGTGTTTATGAAAGCAGATCGTGATCTGAAACTTATGGAGAACAAAGATAAAGTCAGTAATTAAACTTTTTTTTTTGTCTATTCCTAAAACAGAAAACGTCTGACATTTCCAGATTTTAAAATCTGATCCTTTTTATACCTCATCCTATGTTTCTGAAAGCAGATCGAGATCTGTCACATGTGGAGAACAAGGATGAAGTCAATAATTAAACTTTTTTTTTGTTTATTCTTAAAACTGAAAACGTCTGACATCCCCAGCTTTTAAAATCTGATGCTTTTTATACCTCATCCTGTGTTTCTGAAAGCAGATCGTGATTTGTCGCTTATGGAGAACTAAGGTATGGTCAATAATTAAAATTTTTTTTGTCTCTTCCTAAAACAGAAAACCTCTGACATTTCCAGCTTTTAAAATCTGATCCTTTTTATACTTCATCCGATGTTTCTGAAAGCAGGTCGTGATCTGTCACTTATGGAGAACAAAGACAAAGTCAATAATTAAACTTTTTTTTTGTTTATTCCTAAAACTGAAAGCGTCCGACATCTCCAGCATTTAAAATCAGATCCTTTTTTATACTTCTTCCTCTGTTTCTGAAAGCAGATCGTGATCTGTCACATGTGGAGAACAAAGATAATGTCAATAATTAAAATATTTTTTGTTTCTTCCTAAAACTGAAAACGTCTGACATCTCCAGCTTTTAAAATCTGATGCTTTTTATACTTCATCCTATGTTTCTGAAAGCAGATCGAGATCTGTCACATGTGGAGAACAAAGATAAAGTCAATAATTAAAATTTTTTTTGTTTATTCCTAAAACTGAAAGCGTCTGACATCTCCAGCTTTTAAAATCTGATGCTTTTTATACCTCATCCTGTGTTTCTGAAATCAGATCGTGATTTATCGCTTATGGAGAACTAAGGTATAGTCAATAATTAAAATTTCTTTTGCCTCTTCCTAAAACTGAAAACGTCTGACGTTTCCAGCTTTTAAAATCTGATCCTTTTTATACTTCATCCTGTGTTTCTGAAAGCAGATCGAGATCTGTCACATGTGGAGCACAAGGATAAAGTCAATAATTAAACTTTTTTTTTGTCTCTTCCCAAAACAGAAAACGTCTGACATTTCCAGCTTATAAAATCTGATCCTTTTTATACTTCATCCTATGTTTTTGAAAGCAGATCGAGATCTGTCACTTATGAAGAACAAAGATAAAGTCAATAATTAAACTATTTTTTGTCTCTTCCTAAAACTGAAAACGTCTGACATCTCCAGCTTTTAAAATCTGATCCTTTTTATACTTCATCCTGTGTTTATGAAAGCAGATCGTGATCTGAAACTTATGGAGAACGAAGATAAAGTCAGTAATTAAACTTTTTTTTTGTCTATTCCTAAAACAGAAAACGTCTGACATTTCCAGCTTTTAAAATCTGATCCCTTTTATACTTCATCCTATGTTTCTGAAAGCAGATCGAGATCTGTCACATGTGGAGAACAAGGATAAAGTCAATAATTAAACTTTTTTTTTGTTTATTCCTAAAACTGAAGGCGTCCGACATCTCCAGCATTTAAAATCAGATCCTTTTTTATACTTCATCCTCTGTTTCTGAAAGCAGATCGTGATTTGTCGCTTATGGAGAACGAAGATAAAGTCAGTAATTAAACTTTTTTTTTGTCTATTCCTAAAACTGAAAATGTCTGACATCTCCAGCTTTTAAAATCTGATCCTTTTTATACTTCATCCTCTGTTTCTGAAAGCAGATCGAGATCTGTCACATGTGGAGAACAAAGATAAAGTCAGTAATTAAACTTTTTTTTTGTTTATTCTTAAAACTGAAAACGTCTGACATCTCCAGCTTTTAAAATCTGATGCTTTTTATACCTCATCCTGTGTTTCTGAAAGCAGATCGTGATTTGTCGCTTATGGAGAACTAAGGTATAGTCAATAATTAAAATTTTTTTTGTCTCTTCCTAAAACAGAAAACGTCTGACATTTCCAGCTTTTAAAATCTGATCCTTTTTATACTTCATCCTATGTTTCTGAAAGCAGATCGTGATCTGTCACTTATGGAGAACAAAGATAAAGTCAATAATTAAACTTTTTTTTTGTCTATTCCTAAAACTGAAAACGTGTGACATCTCCAGCTTTTAAAATCTGATCCTTTTTATACTTCATCCTCTGTTTCTGAAAGCAGATCGTGATCTGTCACATGTGGAGAACAAAGATAATGTCAATAATTAAACTATTTTTTGTCTCTTCCTAAAACTGAAAACGTCTGACATCTCCAGCTTTTAAAATCTGATGCTTTCTATACTTCATCCTATGTTTCTGAAAGCAGATCGTGATCTGTCACTTATGGAGAACAAAGATAAAGTCAATAACTAAACTTTTTTTTTGTCTCTTTCCAAAACTGAAAACGTCTGACATCTCCAGCTTTTAAAATCTGATCCTTTTTATACTTCATCCTATGTTTCTGAACGCAGATCGTGATCTGTCACTTATGGAGAACAAAGATAAAGTCAATAATTAAACTTTTTTTTTTGTCTATTCCTAAAACTGAAAACGTGTGACATCTCCAGCTTTTAAAATCTGATCCTTTTTATACTTCATCCTCTGTTTCTGAAAGCAGATCGTGATCTGTCACTTATGGAGAACAAAGATAAAGTCAATAACTAAACTTTTTTTTTGTCTCTTTCCAAAACTGAAAACGTCTGACATCTCCAGCTTTTAAAATCTGATCCTTTTCATACTACATCCTCTGTTTCTGAAAGCAGATCGTGATCTCTCACATGTGGCGAACAAAGATAAAGTCAATAATTAAACTATTTTTTATCTCTTCCTAAAACTGAAAACTTCTGACATCTCCAGCTTTTAAAATCTGATGCTTTTTTATACTTCATCCTGTGTTTCTGAAAGCAGATCGTGATCTGAAACTTATGGAGAACGAAGATAAAGTCAGTAATTAAAATTTTTTTTTGTCTATTCCTAAAACAGAAAACGTCTGACATTTCCAGCTTTTAAAATCTGATCCCTTTTATACTTCATCCTATGTTTCTGAAAGCAGATCGAGATCTGTCACATGTGGAGAACAAGGATAAAGTCAATAATTAAACTTTTTTTTTGTTTATTCCTAAAACTGAAAACGTCTGACATCTCCAGCTTTTAAAATCTGATCCTTTTTATACTTCATCCTATGTTTCTGAAGGTAGATCCTGATCTGTCACTTATGGAGAACAAAGATAAAGTCAGTAATTAAACTTTTTTTTTGTCTATTCCTGAAACTGAAAACGTCTGACATTTCCAGCTTATAAAATCTGATCCTTTTTATACTTCATCCTATGTTTTTGAAAGCAGATCGAGATCTGTCACTTATGAAGAACAAAGATAAAGTCAATAATTAAACTATTTTTTGTCTCTTCCTAAAACTGAAAACATCTGACATCTCCAGCTTTTAAAATCTGATGCTTTTTTATACTTCATCCTTCGTTTCTGAAAGCAGATCGTGATCTGTCACATGTGGAGAACAAAGATGAAGTCAATAATTAAACTTTTTTTTTGTTTATTCCTAAAACTGAAAACGTCTGACATCTCCAGCTTTTAAAATCTGATCCTTTTTATACTTCATCCTATGTTTCTGAAAGCAGATCGAGATCTGTCACATGTGGAGAACAAGGATAAAGTCAATAATTAAACTTTTTTTTTGTTTATTCCTAAAACTGAAAACGTCTGACATCTCCAGCTTTTAAAATCTGATCCTTTTTATACTTCATCCTCTGTTTCTGAAAGCAGATCGAGATCTGTCACATGTGGAGAACAAAGATAAAGTCAATAATTAAACTTTTTTTTGTCTGTTCCTAAAACTGAAAACGTCTGGCAGCTCCAGCTTTTAAAATCTGATGCTTTTTATACTTCGTCCTGTGTTTCTGAAAGCAGATCGTGATTTGTCGCTTATGGAGAACTAAGGTAAAGTCAATAATTAAACTTTTTTTTGTCTTTTCCTAAAACTGAAAACGTCTGACATCTCCAGCTTTTAAAATCTGATGCTTTTTTATACTTCATCCTTCGTTTCTGAAAGCAGATCGTGATCTGTCACATGTGGAGAACAAAGATGAAGTCAATAATTAAACTTTTTTTTTGTTTATTCCTAAAACTGAAAACGTCTGACATCTCCAGCTTTTAAAATCTGATCCCTTTCATACTTCATCATATGTTTCTGAAAGCAGATCGTGATTTGTCGCTTATGGAGAACAAAGGTATAGTCAATAATTAAATTTTTTTTTGTCTCTTCCTAAAACAGAAAACGTCTGACATTTCTAGCATTTAAAATCTGATCCTATTTAAACTTCATCCTATGTTTCTGAAAGCAGATCGTGATCTGTAACATGTGGAGAACAAAGATAAAGTCAATAATTAAACTTTTTTTTGTCTGTTCCTAAAACTGAAAACATCTGGCAGCTCCAGCTTTTAAAATCTGATGCTTTTTATACCTCGTCCTGTGTTTCTGAAAGCAGATCGTGATTTGTCGCTTATGGAGAACTAAGGTAAAGTCAATAATTAAACTTTTTTTTGTCTCTTCCTAAAACTGAAAACGTCTGACATCTCCAGCTTTTAAAATCTGATCCTTTTTGTACTTCATCCTGTGTTTATGAAAGCAGATCGTGATCTGAAACTTATTGAGAACAAAGATAAAGTCAGTAATTAAACTTTTTTTTTGTCTATTCCTAAAACAGAAAACGTCTGACATCTCCAGCTTTTAAAATCTGATCCTTTTTATACTTCATCCTGTGTTTATGAAAGCAGATCGTGATCTGTCACATGTGGAGAACAAAGATGAAGTCAATAATTAAACTTTTTTTTTTTGTTTATTCCTAAAACTGAAAACGTCCGACATCTCCAGCATTTAAAATCAGATCCTTTTTTATACTTCATCCTCTGTTTCTGAAAGCAGATCGTGATCTGTCACATGTGGAGAACAAAGATAATGTCAATAATTAAACTATTTTTTGTTTCTTCCTAAAACTGAAAACGTCTGACATCTCCAGCTTTTAAAATCTGATCCTTTTTATACTTCATCCTCCGTTTCCGAAAGCAGATCGTGATCTGTCACATGTGGAGAACAAAGATGAAGTCAATAATTAAACTTTTTTTTTTGTTTATTCCTAAAACTGGAAACGTCTGACATCTCCAGCTTTTAAAATCTGATCCTTTTTATACTTCATCCTGTGTTTATGAAAGCACATCGTGATCTGTCACATGTGGAGAACAAAGGTAAAGTCAATAATTAAACTTTTTTTTGTCGCTTCCTAAAACTGAAAACGTCTGACATCTCCAGCTTTTAAAATCTGATCCTTTTTATACTTCATCCTGTGTTTATGAAAGCAGATCGTGATCTGTCACATGTGGAGAACAAAGATGCAGTCAATAATTAAACTTTTTTTTTGTTTATTCCTAAAACTGGAAACGTCTGACATCTCCAGCTTTTAAAATCTGATCCTTTTTATACTTCATCCTGTGTTTATTAAAGCAGATCGTGATCTGTCACATGTGGAGAACAAAGATGAAGTCAATAATTAAACTTTTTTTTTGTTTATTCCTAAAACTGAAAACGTATGACATCTCCAGCTTTTAAAATCTGATGCTTTTTATACTTCATCCTATGTTTCTGAAAGCAGATCGAGATCTGTTACATGTGGAGAAAAAAGATGAAGTCAATAATTAAACTTTTTTTTTTTGTCTATTCCTAAAACTGAAAACGTGTGATATCTCCAGCTTTTAAAATCTGATCCTTTTTATACTTCATCCTCTGTTTCTGAAAGCAGATCGAGATCTGTCACATGTGGAGAACAAAGATGAAGTCAATAATTAAACTTTTTTTTTGTCTATTCCTAAAACAGAAAACGTCTGACATTTCCAGCTTTTAAAATCTGATCCTTTTTATACTTCATCCTATGTTTCTGAAAGCAGATCGAGATCTGTCACATGTGGAGAACAAGGATAAAGTCAATAATTAAACTTTTTTTTTGTTTATTCCTAAAACTGAAAAAGTCTGACATCTCCACCTTTTAAAATCTGATCCTTTTCATACTTCATCCTATCTTTCTGAAAGCAGATCGTGATCTGTCACTTATGGAGAACAAAGGTAAAGTCAGTAATTAAACTTTTTTTTTGTCTATTCCTGAAACTGAAAGCGTCCGACATCTCCAGCATTTAAAATCAGATCCTTTTTTATACTTCATCCTCTGTTTCTGAAAGCAGATCGTGATCTGTCACATGTGGAGAACAAAGATAATGTCAATAATTAAACTATTTTTTGTTTCTTCCTAAAACTGAAAACGTCTGACATCTGCAGCTTTTAAAATCTGATGCTTTTTATACCTCATGCTGTGTTTCTGAAATCAGATCGTGATTTATCGCTTATGGAGAACTAAGGTATAGTCAATAATTAAAATTTCTTTTGTCTCTTCCTAAAGCAGAAAACGTCTGACGTTTCCAGCTTTTAAAATCTGATCCTTTTTATACTTCATCCTGTGTTTCTGAAACAAGATCGAGATCTGTCACATGTGGAGAACAAGGATAAAGTCAATAATTAGCTTTTTTTTTGTCTCTTCCTAAAACTGAAAACGTCTGACATCTCCAGCTTTTAAAATCTGATCCTTTTTGTACTTCATCCTGTGTTTATGAAAGCAGATCGTGATCTGAAACTTATTGAGAACAAAGATAAAGTCAGTAATTAAACTTTTTTTTTGTCTATTCCTAAAACAGAAAACGTCTGACATTTCCAGATTTTAAAATCTGATCCTTTTTATACTTCATCCTATGTTTCTGAAAGCAGATCGAGATCTGTCACATGTGGAGAACAAGGATAAAGTCAATAATTATACTTTTTTTTTGTTTATTCCTAAAACTGAAAACGTCTGACATCTCCAGCTTTTAAAATCTGATCCTTTTTATACTTCATCCTATGTTTCTGAAGGTAGATCGTGATCTGTCACTTATGGAGAACAAAGATAAAGTCAGTAATTAAACTTTTTTTTTCTCTATTCCTGAAACTGAAAGCGTCTGACATCTCCAGCATTTAAAATCAGATCCTTTTTTATACTTCATCCTATGTTTCTGAAAGCAGATCGTGATCTGTCACTTATGGAGAACAAAGATAATGTCAATAATTAAACTATTTTTTGTCTCTTCCTAAAACTGAAAACGTCTGACATCTCCAGCTTTTAAAATCTGATGCTTTTTATACTTCATCCTATGTTTCTGAAAGCAGATCGAGATCTGTCACATGTGGAGAACAAAGATGAAGTCAATAATTAAACTTTTTTTTTGTTTATTCTTAAAACTGAAAACGTCTGACATCTCCAGCTTTTAAAATCTGATGCTTTTTATACCTCATCCAGTGTTTATGAAAGCAGATCGTGATCGCAAACTTATGGAGAACGAAGATAAAGTCAGTAATTAAACTTTTTTTTTGTCTATTCCTAAAACAGAAAACGTCTGACATTTCCAGCTTTTAAAATCTGATCCCTTTTATACTTCATCCTATGTTTCTGAAAGCAGATCGAGATCTGTCACATGTGGAGAACAAGGATAAAGTCAATAATTAAACTTTTTTTTTGTTTATTCCTAAAACTGAAAAAGTCTGACATCTCCAGCTTTTAAAATCTGATACTTTTTATACTTCATCCTATGTTTCTGAAGGTAGATCGTGATCTGTCACTTATGGAGAACAAAGATAAAGTCAGTAATTAAACTTTTTTTTTGTCTATTCCTGAAACTGAAAGCGTCTGACATCTCCAGCATTTAAAATCAGATCCTTTTTTATACTTCATCCTCCGTTTCTGAAAGCAGATCGTGATCTGTCACATGTGGAGAACAAAGATAATGTCAATAATTAAACTATTTTTTGTCTCTTCCTAAAACTGAAAACGTCTGACATCTCCAGCTCTTAAAATCTGATGCTTTTTATACTTCATCCTATGTTTCTGAAAACAGATCGAGATCTGTCACATGTGGAGAACAAGGATGAAGTCAATAATTAAACTTTTTTTTTGTTTATTCTTAAAACTGAAAACGTCTGACATCTCCAGCTTTTAAAATCTGATGCTTTTTATACCTCATCCTGTGTTTCTGAAAGCAGATCGTGATTTGTCGCTTATGCAGAACTAAGGTATAGTCAATAATTAAAATTTTTTTGTCTCTTCCTAAAACAGAAAACGTCTGACATTTCCAGCTTTTAAAATCTGATCCTTTTTATACTTCATCCGATGTTTCTGAAAGCAGGTCGTGATCTGTCACTTATGGAGAACAAAGATAAAGTCAATAATTAAACTTTTTTTTTGTCTATTCCTAAAACTAAAAACGTCTGACATCTCCAGCTTTTAAAATCTGATTCTTTTTATACTTCATCCTATGTTTCTGAAAGCAGATCGAGATCTGTCACATGTGGAGAACAAAGATGAAGTCAATAATTAAACTTTTTTTTTGTTTATTCTTAAAACTGAAAACGTCTGACATCTCCAGCTTTTAAAATCTGATGCTTTTTATACCTCATCCTGTGTTTCTGAAAGCAGATCGTGATTTGTCGCTTATGGAGAACTAAGGTATAGTCAATAATTAAAATTTTTTTTGTCTCTTCCTAAAACAGAAAACGTCTGACATTTCCAGCTTTTAAAATCTGATCCTTTTTATACTTCATCCTATGTTTCTGAAAGCAGATCGTGATCTGTCACTTATGGAGAACAAAGATAAAGTCAATAATTAAACTTTTTTTTTTGTCTATTCCTAAAACTGAAAACGTGTGACATCTCCAGCTTTTAAAATCTGATCCTTTTTATACTTCATCCTCTGTTTCTGAAAGCAGATCGTGATCTGTCACATGTGGAGAACAAAGATAATGTCAATAATTAAACTATTTTTTGTCTCTTCCTAAAACTGAAAACGTCTGACATCTCCAGCTTTTAAAATCTGATGCTTTTTATACTTCATCCTATGTTTCTGAAAGCAGATCGAGATCTGTCACATGTGGAGAACAAAGATGAAGTCAATAATTAAACTTTTTTTTTGTTTATTCTTAAAACTGAAAACGTCTGACATCTCCAGCTTTTAAAATCTGATGCTTTTTATACCTCATCCAGTGTTTATGAAAGCAGATCGTGATCTCAAACTTATGGAGAACGAAGATAAAGTCAGTAATTAAACTTTTTTTTTGTCTATTCCTAAAACAGAAAACGTCTGACATTTCCAGCTTTTAAAATCTGATCCCTTTTATACTTCATCCTATGTTTCTGAAAGCAGATCGAGATCTGTCACATGTGGAGAACAAGGATAAAGTCAATAATTAAACTTTTTTTTTGTTTATTCCTAAAACTGAAAAAGTCTGACATCTCCAGCTTTTAAAATCTGATACTTTTTATACTTCATCCTATGTTTCTGAAGGTAGATCGTGATCTGTCACTTATGGAGAACAAAGATAAAGTCAGTAATTAAACTTTTTTTTTGTCTATTCCTGAAACTGAAAGCGTCTGACATCTCCAGCATTTAAAATCAGATCCTTTTTTATACTTCATCCTCCGTTTCTGAAAGCAGATCGTGATCTGTCACATGTGGAGAACAAAGATAATGTCAATAATTAAACTATTTTTTGTCTCTTCCTAAAACTGAAAACGTCTGACATCTCCAGCTCTTAAAATCTGATGCTTTTTATACTTCATCCTATGTTTCTGAAAACAGATCGAGATCTGTCACATGTGGAGAACAAGGATGAAGTCAATAATTAAACTTTTTTTTTGTTTATTCTTAAAACTGAAAACGTCTGACATCTCCAGCTTTTAAAATCTGATGCTTTTTATACCTCATCCTGTGTTTCTGAAAGCAGATCGTGATTTGTCGCTTATGCAGAACTAAGGTATAGTCAATAATTAAAATTTTTTTGTCTCTTCCTAAAACAGAAAACGTCTGACATTTCCAGCTTTTAAAATCTGATCCTTTTTATACTTCATCCGATGTTTCTGAAAGCAGGTCGTGATCTGTCACTTATGGAGAACAAAGATAAAGTCAATAATTAAACTTTTTTTTTGTCTATTCCTAAAACTAAAAACGTCTGACATCTCCAGCTTTTAAAATCTGATTCTTTTTATACTTCATCCTATGTTTCTGAAAGCAGATCGAGATCTGTCACATGTGGAGAACAAAGATGAAGTCAATAATTAAACTTTTTTTTTGTTTATTCTTAAAACTGAAAACGTCTGACATCTCCAGCTTTTAAAATCTGATGCTTTTTATACCTCATCCTGTGTTTCTGAAAGCAGATCGTGATTTGTCGCTTATGGAGAACTAAGGTATAGTCAATAATTAAAATTTTTTTTGTCTCTTCCTAAAACAGAAAACGTCTGACATTTCCAGCTTTTAAAATCTGATCCTTTTTATACTTCATCCTATGTTTCTGAAAGCAGATCGTGATCTGTCACTTATGGAGAACAAAGATAAAGTCAATAATTAAACTTTTTTTTTTGTCTATTCCTAAAACTGAAAACGTGTGACATCTCCAGCTTTTAAAATCTGATCCTTTTTATACTTCATCCTTCGTTTCTGAAAGCAGATCGTGATCTGTCACATGTGGGGAACAAAGATGAAGTCAATAATTAAACTTTTTTTTTTGTTTATTCCTAAAACTGAAAACGTGTGATATCTCCAGCTTTTAAAATCTGATCCTTTTTATACTTCATCCTCTGTTTCTGAAAGCAGATCGAGATCTGTCACATGTGGAGAACAAAGATGAAGTCAATAATTAAACTTTTTTTTGTCTATTCCTAAAACAGAAAACGTCTGACATTTCCAGCTTTTAAAATCTGATCCCTTTTATACTTCATCCTATGTTTCTGAAAGCAGATCGAGATCTGTCACATGTGGAGAACAAGGATGAAGTCAATAATTAAACTTTTTTTTTGTCTATTCCTAAAACAGAAAACGTGTGATATCTCCAGCTTTTAAAATCTGATCCTTTTTATACTTCATCCTCTGTTTCTGAAAGCAGATCGAGATCTGTCACATGTGGAGAACAAAGATGAAGTCAATAATTAAACTTTTTTTTTGTGTATTCCTAAAACAGAAAGCGTCTGACATCTCCAGCATTTAAAATCAGATCCTTTTTATACCTCATCCTGTGTTTCTGAAAGCAGATCGTGATTTGTCGCTTATGGAGAACTAAGGTATAGTCAATAATTAAACTTTTTTTTTGTCTATTCCTGAAACTGAAAGCGTCTGACATCTCCAGCATTTAAAATCAGATCCTTTTTTATACTTCATCCTCCGTTTCTGAAAGCTAATCGTGATCTGTCACATGTGGAGAACAAAGATAATGTCAATAATTAAACTATTTTTTGTCTCTTCCTAAAACTGAAAACGTCTGACATCTCCAGCTTTTAAAATCTGATGCTTTTTATACCTCATCCTGTGTTTCTGAAAGCAGATCGTGATTTGTCGCTTATGGAGAACTAAGGTATAGTCAATAATTAAAATTTTTTTTGTCTCTTCCTAAAACAGAAAACGTCTGACATTTCCAGCTTTTAAAATCTGATCCTTTTTATACTTCATCCGATGTTTCTGAAAGCAGGTCGTGATCTGTCACTTATGAAGAACAAAGATAAAGTCAATAATTAAACTTTTTTTTTGTCTATTCCTAAAACAGAAAACGTGTGATATATCCAGCTTTTAAAATCTGATCCTTTTTATACTTCATCCTCTGTTTCTGAAAGCAGATCGAGATCTGTCACATGTGGAGAACAAAGATGAAGTCAATAATTAAACTTTTTTTTTGTCTATTCCTAAAACAGAAAGCGTCTGACATCTCCAGCATTTAAAATCAGATCCTTTTTTATACTTCATCCTCCGTTTCTGAAAGCAGATCGAGATCTGTCACATGTGGAGAACAAGGATGAAGTCAATAATTAAACTTTTTTTTTTGTTTATTCTTAAAACTGAAAACGTCTGACATCTCCAGCTTTTAAAATCTGATGCTTTTTATACCTCATCCTGTGTTTCTGAAAGCAGATCGTGATTTGTCGCTTATGGAGAACTAAGGTATAGTCAATAATTAAACTATTTTTTGTCTCTTCCTAAAACTGAAATCGTCTGACATCTCCAGCTTTTAAAATCTGATGGTTTTTTATACTTCATCCTTCGTTTCTGAAAGCAGATCGTGATCTGTCACATGTGGAGAACAAAGATGAAGTCAATAATTAAACTTTTTTTTTTGTTTATTCCTAAAACTGAAAACGTCTGACATCTCCAGCTTTTAAAATCTGATCCTTTTTATACCTCGTCCTGTGTTTCTGAAAGCAGATCGTGATTTGTCGCTTATGGAGAACTAAGGTAAAGTCAATAATTAAACTTTTTTTTGTCTCTTCCTAAAACTGAAAACGTCTGACATCTCCAGCTTTTAAAATCTGATCCTTTTTATACTTCATCCTGTGTTTATGAAAGCAGATCGTGATCTGTCACTTATGGAGAACAAAGATAAAGTCAATAATTAAACTTTTTTTTTTGTCTATTCCTAAAACTGAAAACGTGTGACATCTCCAGCTTTTAAAATCTGATCCTTTTTATACTTCATCCTTCGTTTCTGAAAGCAGATCGAGATCTGTCACTTATGGAGAACAAAGATAATGTCAATAATTAAACTATTTTTTGTCTCTTCCTAAAACTGAAAACGTCTGACATCTCCAGCTTTTAAAATCTGATGCTTTTTATACTTCATCCTATGTTTCTGAAAGCAGATCGAGATCTGTCACATGTGGAGAACAAAGATGAAGTCAATAATTAAACTTTTTTTTTGTTTATTCTTAAAACTGAAAACGTCTGACATCTCCAGCTTTTAAAATCTGATGCTTTTTATACCTCATCCAGTGTTTATGAAAGCAGATCGTGATCGCAAACTTATGGAGAACGAAGATAAAGTCAGTAATTAAACTTTTTTTTTGTCTATTCCTAAAACAGAAAACGTCTGACATTTCCAGCTTTTAAAATCTGATCCCTTTTATACTTCATCCTATGTTTCTGAAAGCAGATCGAGATCTGTCACATGTGGAGAACAAGGATAAAGTCAATAATTAAACTTTTTTTTTGTTTATTCCTAAAACTGAAAAAGTCTGACATCTCCAGCTTTTAAAATCTGATACTTTTTATACTTCATCCTATGTTTCTGAAGGTAGATCGTGATCTGTCACTTATGGAGAACAAAGATAAAGTCAGTAATTAAACTTTTTTTTTGTCTATTCCTGAAACTGAAAGCGTCTGACATCTCCAGCATTTAAAATCAGATCCTTTTTTATACTTCATCCTCCGTTTCTGAAAGCAGATCGTGATCTGTCACATGTGGAGAACAAAGATAATGTCAATAATTAAACTATTTTTTGTCTCTTCCTAAAACTGAAAACGTCTGACATCTCCAGCTCTTAAAATCTGATGCTTTTTATACTTCATCCTATGTTTCTGAAAACAGATCGAGATCTGTCACATGTGGAGAACAAGGATGAAGTCAATAATTAAACTTTTTTTTTGTTTATTCTTAAAACTGAAAACGTCTGACATCTCCAGCTTTTAAAATCTGATGCTTTTTATACCTCATCCTGTGTTTCTGAAAGCAGATCGTGATTTGTCGCTTATGCAGAACTAAGGTATAGTCAATAATTAAAATTTTTTTGTCTCTTCCTAAAACAGAAAACGTCTGACATTTCCAGCTTTTAAAATCTGATCCTTTTTATACTTCATCCGATGTTTCTGAAAGCAGGTCGTGATCTGTCACTTATGGAGAACAAAGATAAAGTCAATAATTAAACTTTTTTTTTGTCTATTCCTAAAACTAAAAACGTCTGACATCTCCAGCTTTTAAAATCTGATTCTTTTTATACTTCATCCTATGTTTCTGAAAGCAGATCGAGATCTGTCACATGTGGAGAACAAAGATGAAGTCAATAATTAAACTTTTTTTTTGTTTATTCTTAAAACTGAAAACGTCTGACATCTCCAGCTTTTAAAATCTGATGCTTTTTATACCTCATCCTGTGTTTCTGAAAGCAGATCGTGATTTGTCGCTTATGGAGAACTAAGGTATAGTCAATAATTAAAATTTTTTTTGTCTCTTCCTAAAACAGAAAACGTCTGACATTTCCAGCTTTTAAAATCTGATCCTTTTTATACTTCATCCTATGTTTCTGAAAGCAGATCGTGATCTGTCACTTATGGAGAACAAAGATAAAGTCAATAATTAAACTTTTTTTTTTGTCTATTCCTAAAACTGAAAACGTGTGACATCTCCAGCTTTTAAAATCTGATCCTTTTTATACTTCATCCTCTGTTTCTGAAAGCAGATCGTGATCTGTCACATGTGGAGAACAAAGATAATGTCAATAATTAAACTATTTTTTGTCTCTTCCTAAAACTGAAAACGTCTGACATCTCCAGCTTTTAAAATCTGATGCTTTTTATACTTCATCCTATGTTTCTGAAAGCAGATCGAGATCTGTCACATGTGGAGAACAAAGATGAAGTCAATAATTAAACTTTTTTTTTGTTTATTCTTAAAACTGAAAACGTCTGACATCTCCAGCTTTTAAAATCTGATGCTTTTTATACCTCATCCAGTGTTTATGAAAGCAGATCGTGATCTCAAACTTATGGAGAACGAAGATAAAGTCAGTAATTAAACTTTTTTTTTGTCTATTCCTAAAACAGAAAACGTCTGACATTTCCAGCTTTTAAAATCTGATCCCTTTTATACTTCATCCTATGTTTCTGAAAGCAGATCGAGATCTGTCACATGTGGAGAACAAGGATAAAGTCAATAATTAAACTTTTTTTTTGTTTATTCCTAAAACTGAAAAAGTCTGACATCTCCAGCTTTTAAAATCTGATACTTTTTATACTTCATCCTATGTTTCTGAAGGTAGATCGTGATCTGTCACTTATGGAGAACAAAGATAAAGTCAGTAATTAAACTTTTTTTTTGTCTATTCCTGAAACTGAAAGCGTCTGACATCTCCAGCATTTAAAATCAGATCCTTTTTTATACTTCATCCTCCGTTTCTGAAAGCAGATCGTGATCTGTCACATGTGGAGAACAAAGATAATGTCAATAATTAAACTATTTTTTGTCTCTTCCTAAAACTGAAAACGTCTGACATCTCCAGCTCTTAAAATCTGATGCTTTTTATACTTCATCCTATGTTTCTGAAAACAGATCGAGATCTGTCACATGTGGAGAACAAGGATGAAGTCAATAATTAAACTTTTTTTTTGTTTATTCTTAAAACTGAAAACGTCTGACATCTCCAGCTTTTAAAATCTGATGCTTTTTATACCTCATCCTGTGTTTCTGAAAGCAGATCGTGATTTGTCGCTTATGCAGAACTAAGGTATAGTCAATAATTAAAATTTTTTTGTCTCTTCCTAAAACAGAAAACGTCTGACATTTCCAGCTTTTAAAATCTGATCCTTTTTATACTTCATCCGATGTTTCTGAAAGCAGGTCGTGATCTGTCACTTATGGAGAACAAAGATAAAGTCAATAATTAAACTTTTTTTTTGTCTATTCCTAAAACTAAAAACGTCTGACATCTCCAGCTTTTAAAATCTGATTCTTTTTATACTTCATCCTATGTTTCTGAAAGCAGATCGAGATCTGTCACATGTGGAGAACAAAGATGAAGTCAATAATTAAACTTTTTTTTTGTTTATTCTTAAAACTGAAAACGTCTGACATCTCCAGCTTTTAAAATCTGATGCTTTTTATACCTCATCCTGTGTTTCTGAAAGCAGATCGTGATTTGTCGCTTATGGAGAACTAAGGTATAGTCAATAATTAAAATTTTTTTTGTCTCTTCCTAAAACAGAAAACGTCTGACATTTCCAGCTTTTAAAATCTGATCCTTTTTATACTTCATCCTATGTTTCTGAAAGCAGATCGTGATCTGTCACTTATGGAGAACAAAGATAAAGTCAATAATTAAACTTTTTTTTTTGTCTATTCCTAAAACTGAAAACGTGTGACATCTCCAGCTTTTAAAATCTGATCCTTTTTATACTTCATCCTTCGTTTCTGAAAGCAGATCGTGATCTGTCACATGTGGGGAACAAAGATGAAGTCAATAATTAAACTTTTTTTTTTGTTTATTCCTAAAACTGAAAACGTGTGATATCTCCAGCTTTTAAAATCTGATCCTTTTTATACTTCATCCTCTGTTTCTGAAAGCAGATCGAGATCTGTCACATGTGGAGAACAAAGATGAAGTCAATAATTAAACTTTTTTTTGTCTATTCCTAAAACAGAAAACGTCTGACATTTCCAGCTTTTAAAATCTGATCCCTTTTATACTTCATCCTATGTTTCTGAAAGCAGATCGAGATCTGTCACATGTGGAGAACAAGGATGAAGTCAATAATTAAACTTTTTTTTTGTCTATTCCTAAAACAGAAAACGTGTGATATCTCCAGCTTTTAAAATCTGATCCTTTTTATACTTCATCCTCTGTTTCTGAAAGCAGATCGAGATCTGTCACATGTGGAGAACAAAGATGAAGTCAATAATTAAACTTTTTTTTTGTGTATTCCTAAAACAGAAAGCGTCTGACATCTCCAGCATTTAAAATCAGATCCTTTTTATACCTCATCCTGTGTTTCTGAAAGCAGATCGTGATTTGTCGCTTATGGAGAACTAAGGTATAGTCAATAATTAAACTTTTTTTTTGTCTATTCCTGAAACTGAAAGCGTCTGACATCTCCAGCATTTAAAATCAGATCCTTTTTTATACTTCATCCTCCGTTTCTGAAAGCTAATCGTGATCTGTCACATGTGGAGAACAAAGATAATGTCAATAATTAAACTATTTTTTGTCTCTTCCTAAAACTGAAAACGTCTGACATCTCCAGCTTTTAAAATCTGATGCTTTTTATACCTCATCCTGTGTTTCTGAAAGCAGATCGTGATTTGTCGCTTATGGAGAACTAAGGTATAGTCAATAATTAAAATTTTTTTTGTCTCTTCCTAAAACAGAAAACGTCTGACATTTCCAGCTTTTAAAATCTGATCCTTTTTATACTTCATCCGATGTTTCTGAAAGCAGGTCGTGATCTGTCACTTATGAAGAACAAAGATAAAGTCAATAATTAAACTTTTTTTTTGTCTATTCCTAAAACAGAAAACGTGTGATATATCCAGCTTTTAAAATCTGATCCTTTTTATACTTCATCCTCTGTTTCTGAAAGCAGATCGAGATCTGTCACATGTGGAGAACAAAGATGAAGTCAATAATTAAACTTTTTTTTTGTCTATTCCTAAAACAGAAAGCGTCTGACATCTCCAGCATTTAAAATCAGATCCTTTTTTATACTTCATCCTCCGTTTCTGAAAGCAGATCGAGATCTGTCACATGTGGAGAACAAGGATGAAGTCAATAATTAAACTTTTTTTTTTGTTTATTCTTAAAACTGAAAACGTCTGACATCTCCAGCTTTTAAAATCTGATGCTTTTTATACCTCATCCTGTGTTTCTGAAAGCAGATCGTGATTTGTCGCTTATGGAGAACTAAGGTATAGTCAATAATTAAACTA
Organism: Bombus terrestris; assembly: GCF_910591885.1. Lineage (NCBI taxonomy): Eukaryota > Metazoa > Arthropoda > Insecta > Hymenoptera > Apidae > Bombus > Bombus terrestris. Next base: position 11,305,422 of record NC_063276.1, on the reverse strand, counting down.
TTTTTTGTCTCTTCCTAAAACTGAAATCGTCTGACATCTCCAGCTTTTAAAATCTGATGGTTTTTTATACTTCATCCTTCGTTTCTGAAAGCAGATCGTGATCTGTCACATGTGGAGAACAAAGATGAAGTCAATAATTAAACTTTTTTTTTTGTTTATTCCTAAAACTGAAAACGTCTGACATCTCCAGCTTTTAAAATCTGATCCTTTTTATACCTCGTCCTGTGTTTCTGAAAGCAGATCGTGATTTGTCGCTTATGGAGAACTAAGGTAAAGTCAATAATTAAACTTTTTTTTGTCTCTTCCTAAAACTGAAAACGTCTGACATCTCCAGCTTTTAAAATCTGATCCTTTTTATACTTCATCCTGTGTTTATGAAAGCAGATCGTGATCTGAAACTTATGGAGAACAAAGATAAAGTCAGTAATTAAACTTTTTTTTTATCTCTTCCTAAAACTGAAAACGTCTGACATCTCCAGCTTTTAAAATCTGATCCTTTTTTATACTTCATCCTCTGTTTCTGAAAGCAGATCGTGATCTCTCACATGTGGCGAACAAAGATAAAGTCAATAATTAAACTATTTTTTATCTCTTCCTAAAACTGAAAACGTCTGACATCTCCAGCTTTTAAAATCTGATGCTTTTTTATACTTCATCCTCCGTTTCTGAAAGCAGATCGTGATCTGTCACATGTGGAGAACAAAGATGAAGTCAATAATTAAACTTTTTTTTTGTTTATTCCTAAAACTGAAAACGTCTGACATCTCCAGCTTTTAAAATCTGATCCTTTTTATACTTCATCCTATGTTTCTGAAGGTAGATCCTGATCTGTCACTTATGGAGAACAAAGATAAAGTCAGTAATTAAACTTTTTTTTTGTCTATTCCTGAAACTGAAAGCGTCTGACATCTCCAGCATTTAAAATCAGATCCTTTTTTATACTTCATCCTCCGTTTCTGAAAGCTAATCGTGATCTGTCACATGTGGAGAACAAAGATAATGTCAATAATTAAACTATTTTTTGTCTCTTCCTAAAACTGAAAACGTCTGACATCTCCAGCTTTTAAAATCTGATGCTTTTTATACCTCATCCTGTGTTTCTGAAAGCAGATCGTGATTTGTCGCTTATGGAGAACTAAGGTATAGTCAATAATTAAAATTTTTTTTGTCTCTTCCTAAAACAGAAAACGTCTGACATTTCCAGCTTTTAAAATCTGATCCTTTTTATACTTCATCCGATGTTTCTGAAAGCAGGTCGTGATCTGTCACTTATGAAGAACAAAGATAAAGTCAATAATTAAACTTTTTTTTTGTCTATTCCTAAAACAGAAAACGTGTGATATCTCCAGCTTTTAAAATCTGATCCTTTTTATACTTCATCCTCTGTTTCTGAAAGCAGATCGAGATCTGTCACATGTGGAGAACAAAGATGAAGTCAATAATTAAACTTTTTTTTTGTCTATTCCTAAAACAGAAAGCGTCTGACATCTCCAGCATTTAAAATCAGATCCTTTTTTATACTTCATCCTCCGTTTCTGAAAGCAGATCGAGATCTGTCACATGTGGAGAACAAGGATGAAGTCAATAATTAAACTTTTTTTTTTTGTTTATTCTTAAAACTGAAAACGTCTGACATCTCCAGCTTTTAAAATCTGATGCTTTTTATACCTCATCCTGTGTTTCTGAAAGCAGATCGAGATCTGTCACATGTGGAGAACAAAGATGAAGTCAATAATTAAACTTTTTTTTGTCTCTTCCTAAAACAGAAAACGTCTGACATTTCCAGCTTTTAAAATCTGATCCTTTTCATACTTCATCCTATCTTTCTGAAAGCAGATCGTGATCTGTCACTTATGGAGAACAAAGGTAAAGTCAGTAATTAAACTTTTTTTTTGTCTATTCCTGAAACTGAAAGCGTCCGACATCTCCAGCATTTAAAATCAGATCCTTTTTTATACTTCATCCTCTGTTTCTGAAAGCAGATCGTGATCTGTCACATGTGCAGAACAAAGATAATGTCAATAATTAAACTATTTTTTGTTTCTTCCTAAAACTGAAAACGTCTGACATCTCCAGCTTTTAAAATCTGATGCTTTTTATACCTCATCCTGTGTTTCTGAAATCAGATCGTGATTTATCGCTTATGGAGAACTAAGGTATAGTCAATAATTAAAATTTCTTTTGCTTCTTCCTAAAACAGAAAACGTCTGACGTTTCCAGCTTTTAAAATCTGATCCTTTTTATACTTCATCCTGTGTTTCTGAAAGCAGATCGAGATCTGTCACATGTGGAGAACAAGGATAAAGTCAATAATTAAACTTTTTTTTTGTCTCTTCCCAAAACAGAAAACGTCTGACATTTCCAGCTTATAAAATCTGATCCTTTTTATACTTCATCCTATGTTTTTGAAAGCAGATCGAGATCTGTCACTTATGAAGAACAAAGATAAAGTCAATAATTAAACTATTTTTTGTTTATTCCTAAAACTGAAAACGTGTGATATCTCCAGCTTTTAAAATCTGATCCTTTTTATACTTCATCCTCTGTTTCTGAAAGCAGATCGAGATCTGTCACATGTGGAGAACAAAGATGAAGTCAATAATTAAACTTTTTTTTGTCTATTCCTAAAACAGAAAACGTCTGACATTTCCAGCTTTTAAAATCTGATCCCTTTTATACTTCATCCTATGTTTCTGAAAGCAGATCGAGATATGTCACATGTGGAGAACGAGGATGAAGTCAATAATTAAACTTTTTTTTTTTGTTTATTCTTAAAACTGAAAACGTCTGACATCTCCAGCTTTTAAAATCTGATGCTTTTTATACCTCATCCTGTGTTTCTGAAAGCAGATCGTGATTTGTCGCTTATGGAGAACTAAGGTATAGTCAATAATTAAAATTTTTTTTGTCTCTTCCTAAAACAGAAAACGTCTGACATTTCCAGCTTTTAAAATCTGATCCTTTTTATACTTCATCCTATGTTTCTGAAAGCAGATCGTGATCTGTCACTTATGGAGAACAAAGATGAAGTCAATAATTAAACTTTTTCTTTTTTGTCTATTCCTAAAACTGAAAACGTGTGATATCTCCAGCTTTTAAAATCTGATACTTTTTATACTTCATCCTGTGTTTATGAAAGCAGATCGTGATCTGTCACATGTGGAGAACAAAGATGCAGTCAATAATTAAACTTTTTTTTGTTTATTCCTAAAACTGAAAACGTCTGACGTTTCCAGCTTTCAAAATCTGATACTTTTTATACTTCATCCTGTGTTTCTGAAAGCAGATCGAGATCTGTCACATGTGGAGAACAAGGATAAAGTCAATAATTAAACTTTTTTTTTGTCTCTTCCCAAAACAGAAAACGTCTGACATTTCCAGCTTATAAAATCTGATCCTTTTTATACTTCATCCTATGTTTCTGAAAGCAGATCGAGATCTGTCACTTATGGAGAACAAAGATAAAGTCAATAATTAAACTATTTTTTGTTTCTTCCTAAAACTGAAAACGTCTGACATCTCCAGCTTTTAAAATCTGATCCTTTTTATACTTCATCCTCCGTTTCTGAAAGCAGATCGTGATCTGTCACATGTGGAGAACAAAGATGAAGTCAATAATTAAACTTTTTTTTTTGTTTATTCCTAAAACTGAAAACGTCTGACATATCCAGCATTTAAAATCAGATCCTTTTTTATACTTCATCCTCTGTTTCTGAAAGCAGATCGTGATCTGTCACATGTGGAGAACAAAGATGAAGTCAATAATTAAACTTTTTTTTTGTCTATTCCTAAAACAAAAAACGTCTGACATTTCCAGCTTTAAAAATCTGATCCTTTTTATACTTCATCCTATGTTTCTGAAAGCAGATCGAGATCTGTCACATGTGGAGAACAAGGATAAAGTCAGCAATTAAACTTTTTTTTTGTTTATTCCTAAAACAGAAAATGTCTCACATCTCCAGCTTTTAAAATCTGATCCTTTTTATACTTCATCCTGTGTTTATGAAAGCAGATCGTGATCTGTCATATGTGGAGAACAAAGGTAAAGTCAATAATTAAACTTTCTTTTGTCCCTTCCTAAAACTGAAAACGTCTGACATCTCCAGCTTTTAAAATCTGATACTTTTTATACTTCATCCTGTGTTTATGAAAGCAGATCGTGATCTGTCACATGTGGAGAACAAAGATGCAGTCAATAATTAAACTTTTTTTTGTTTATTCCTAAAACTGAAAACGTCTGACATCTCCAGCTTTTAAAATCTGATGCTTTTTATACCTCATCATGTGTTTCTGAAAGCAGATCGTGATCTGACACTTATGGAGAACAAAGATAAAGTCAGTAATTAAACTCTCTTTTTGTCTATTCCTAAAACAGAAAATGTCTGACATCTCCAGCTTTTAAAATCTGATCCTTTTTATACTTCATCCTGTGTTTATGAAAGCAGATCGTGATCTGTCATATGTGGAGAACAAAGGTAAAGTCAATAATTAAACTTTTTTTTGTCCCTTCCTAAAACTGAAAACGTCTGACATCTCCAGCTTTTAAAATCTGATACTTTTTATACTTCATCCTGTGTTTATGAAAGCAGATCGTGATCTGTCACATGTGGAGAACAAAGATGCAGTCAATAATTAAACTTTTTTTTGTTTATTCCTAAAACTGAAAACGTCTGACATCTCCAGCTTTTAAAATCTGATGCTTTTTATACTTCACCCTATGTTTCTGAAAGCAGATCGAGATCTGTCACATGTGGAGAACAAAGATAATGTCAATAATTAAACTATTTTTTGTTTCTTCCTAAAACTGAAAACGTCTGACATCTCCAGCTTTTAAAATCTGATGCTTTTTATACCTCATCCTGTGTTTCTGAAATCAGATCGTGATTTATCGCTTATGGAGAACTAAGGTATAGTCAATAATTAAAATTCCTTTTGCCTCTTCCTAAAACAGAAAACGTCTGACGTTTCCAGCATTTAAAATCTGATCCTTTTTATACTTCATCCTGTGTTTATGAAAGCAGATCGTGATCTGTCACATGTGGAGAACAAAGATGAAGTCAATAATTAAACTTTTTTTTTTGTTTATTCCTAAAACTGAAAACGTCTGACATATCCAGCTTTTAAAATCTGATGCTTTTTATGCCTCATCCTGTGTTTCTGAAAGCAGATCGAGATCTGTCACATGTGGAGAACAAGGATAAAGTCAATAATTAAACTTTTTTTTTGTCTCTTCCCAAAACAGAAAACGTCTGACGTTTCCAGCTTTCAAAATCTGATACTTTTTATACTTCATCCTGTGTTTCTGAAAGCAGATCGAGATCTGTCACATGTGGAGAACAAGGATAAAGTCAATAATTAAACTTTTTTTTTGTCTCTTCCCAGAACAGAAAACGTCTGACATTTCCAGCTTATAAAATCTGATCCTTTTTATACTTCATCCTATGTTTCTGAAAGCAGATCGAGATCTGTCACTTATGGAGAACAAAGATAAAGTCAATAATTAAACTATTTTTTGTTTCTTCCTAAAACTGAAAACGTCTGACATCTCCAGCTTTTAAAATCTGATCCTTTTTATACTTCATCCTCCGTTTCTGAAAGCAGATCGTGATCTGTCACATGTGGAGAACAAAGATGAAGTCAATAATTAAACTTTTTTTTTGTTTATTCCTAAAACTGAAAACGTCTGACATATCCAGCATTTAAAATCAGATCCTATTTTATACTTCATCCTCTGTTTCTGAAAGCAGATCGTGATCTGTCACATGTGGAGAACAAAGATGAAGTCAATAATTAAACTTTTTTTTTGTCTATTCCTAAAACAAAAAACGTCTGACATTTCCAGCTTTTAAAATCTGATCCTTTTTATACTTCATCCTATGTTTCTGAAAGCAGATCGAGATCTGTCACATGTGGAGAACAAGGATAAAGTCAGCAATTAAACTTTTTTTTTGTTTATTCCTAAAACAGAAAATGTCTGACATCTCCAGCTTTTAAAATCTGATCCTTTTTATACTTCATCCTGTGTTTATGAAAGCAGATCGTGATCTGTCATATGTGGAGAACAAAGGTAAAGTCAATAATTAAACTTTTTTTTGTCCCTTCCTAAAACTGAAAACGTCTGACATCTCCAGCTTTTAAAATCTGATACTTTTTATACTTTATCCTGTGTTTATGAAAGCAGATCGTGATCTGTCACATGTGGAGAACAAAGATGCAGTCAATAATTAAACTTTTTTTTGTTTATTCCTAAAACTGAAAACGTCTGACATCTCCAGCTTTTAAAATCTGATGCTTTTTATACCTCATCCTGTGTTTCTGAAAGCAGATCGTGATCTGACACTTATGGAGAACAAAGATAAAGTCAGTAATTAAACTCTTTTTTTGTCTATTCCTAAAACAGAAAATGTCTGACATCTCCAGCTTTTAAAATCTGATCCTTTTTATACTTCATCCTGTGTTTATGAAAGCAGATCGTGATCTGTCATATGTGGAGAACAAAGGTAAAGTCAATAATTAAACTTTTTTTTGTCCCTTCCTAAAACTGAAAACGTCTGACATCTCCAGCTTTTAAAATCTGATACTTTTTATACTTCATCCTGTGTTTATGAAAGCAGATCGTGATCTGTCACATGTGGAGAACAAAGATGCAGTCAATAATTAAACTTTTTTTTGTTTATTCCTAAAACTGAAAACGTCTGACATCTCCAGCTTTTAAAATCTGATGCTTTTTATACCTCATCCTGTGTTTCTGAAAGCAGATCGTGATCTGACACTTATGGAGAACAAAGATAAAGTCAGTAATTAAACTCTTTTTTTGTCTATTCCTAAAACAGAAAATGTCTGACATCTCCAGCTTTTAAAATCTGATCCTTTTTATACTTCATCCTGTGTTTATGAAAGCAGATCGTGATCTGTCATATGTGGAGAACAAAGGTAAAGTCAATAATTAAACTTTTTTTTTGTTTATTCCTAAAACTGAAAACGTCTGACATCTCCAGCTTTTAAAATCTGATCCTTTTTATACTTCATCCTGTGTTTATGAAAGCAGATCGTGATCTGTCACATGTGGAGAACAAAGATGCAGTCAATAATTAAACTTTTTTTTGTTTATTCCTAAAACTGAAAACGTCTGACGTTTCCAGCTTTCAAAATCTGATACTTTTTATACTTCATCCTGTGTTTCTGAAAGCAGATCGAGATCTGTCACATGTGGAGAACAAGGATAAAGTCAATAATTAAACTTTTTTTTTGTCTCTTCCCAAAACAGAAAACGTCTGACATTTCCAGCTTATAAAATCTGATCCTTTTTATACTTCATCCTATGTTTCTGAAAGCAGATCGAGATCTGTCACTTATGGAGAACAAAGATAAAGTCAATAATTAAACTATTTTTTGTTTCTTCCTAAAACTGAAAACGTCTGACATCTCCAGCTTTTAAAATCTGATCCTTTTTATACTTCATCCTCCGTTTCTGAAAGCAGATCGTGATCTGTCACATGTGGAGAACAAAGATGAAGTCAATAATTAAACTTTTTTTTTTGTTTATTCCTAAAACTGAAAACGTCTGACATATCCAGCATTTAAAATCAGATCCTTTTTTATACTTCATCCTCTGTTTCTGAAAGCAGATCGTGATCTGTCACATGTGGAGAACAAAGATGAAGTCAATAATTAAACTTTTTTTTTGTCTATTCCTAAAACAAAAAACGTCTGACATTTCCAGCTTTAAAAATCTGATCCTTTTTATACTTCATCCTATGTTTCTGAAAGCAGATCGAGATCTGTCACATGTGGAGAACAAGGATAAAGTCAGCAATTAAACTTTTTTTTTGTTTATTCCTAAAACAGAAAATGTCTCACATCTCCAGCTTTTAAAATCTGATCCTTTTTATACTTCATCCTGTGTTTATGAAAGCAGATCGTGATCTGTCATATGTGGAGAACAAAGGTAAAGTCAATAATTAAACTTTCTTTTGTCCCTTCCTAAAACTGAAAACGTCTGACATCTCCAGCTTTTAAAATCTGATACTTTTTATACTTCATCCTGTGTTTATGAAAGCAGATCGTGATCTGTCACATGTGGAGAACAAAGATGCAGTCAATAATTAAACTTTTTTTTGTTTATTCCTAAAACTGAAAACGTCTGACATCTCCAGCTTTTAAAATCTGATGCTTTTTATACCTCATCATGTGTTTCTGAAAGCAGATCGTGATCTGACACTTATGGAGAACAAAGATAAAGTCAGTAATTAAACTCTCTTTTTGTCTATTCCTAAAACAGAAAATGTCTGACATCTCCAGCTTTTAAAATCTGATCCTTTTTATACTTCATCCTGTGTTTATGAAAGCAGATCGTGATCTGTCATATGTGGAGAACAAAGGTAAAGTCAATAATTAAACTTTTTTTTGTCCCTTCCTAAAACTGAAAACGTCTGACATCTCCAGCTTTTAAAATCTGATACTTTTTATACTTCATCCTGTGTTTATGAAAGCAGATCGTGATCTGTCACATGTGGAGAACAAAGATGCAGTCAATAATTAAACTTTTTTTTGTTTATTCCTAAAACTGAAAACGTCTGACATCTCCAGCTTTTAAAATCTGATGCTTTTTATACTTCACCCTATGTTTCTGAAAGCAGATCGAGATCTGTCACATGTGGAGAACAAAGATAATGTCAATAATTAAACTATTTTTTGTTTCTTCCTAAAACTGAAAACGTCTGACATCTCCAGCTTTTAAAATCTGATGCTTTTTATACCTCATCCTGTGTTTCTGAAATCAGATCGTGATTTATCGCTTATGGAGAACTAAGGTATAGTCAATAATTAAAATTCCTTTTGCCTCTTCCTAAAACAGAAAACGTCTGACGTTTCCAGCATTTAAAATCTGATCCTTTTTATACTTCATCCTGTGTTTATGAAAGCAGATCGTGATCTGTCACATGTGGAGAACAAAGATGAAGTCAATAATTAAACTTTTTTTTTTGTTTATTCCTAAAACTGAAAACGTCTGACATATCCAGCTTTTAAAATCTGATGCTTTTTATGCCTCATCCTGTGTTTCTGAAAGCAGATCGAGATCTGTCACATGTGGAGAACAAGGATAAAGTCAATAATTAAACTTTTTTTTTGTCTCTTCCCAAAACAGAAAACGTCTGACGTTTCCAGCTTTCAAAATCTGATACTTTTTATACTTCATCCTGTGTTTCTGAAAGCAGATCGAGATCTGTCACATGTGGAGAACAAGGATAAAGTCAATAATTAAACTTTTTTTTTGTCTCTTCCCAGAACAGAAAACGTCTGACATTTCCAGCTTATAAAATCTGATCCTTTTTATACTTCATCCTATGTTTCTGAAAGCAGATCGAGATCTGTCACTTATGGAGAACAAAGATAAAGTCAATAATTAAACTATTTTTTGTTTCTTCCTAAAACTGAAAACGTCTGACATCTCCAGCTTTTAAAATCTGATCCTTTTTATACTTCATCCTCCGTTTCTGAAAGCAGATCGTGATCTGTCACATGTGGAGAACAAAGATGAAGTCAATAATTAAACTTTTTTTTTGTTTATTCCTAAAACTGAAAACGTCTGACATATCCAGCATTTAAAATCAGATCCTATTTTATACTTCATCCTCTGTTTCTGAAAGCAGATCGTGATCTGTCACATGTGGAGAACAAAGATGAAGTCAATAATTAAACTTTTTTTTTGTCTATTCCTAAAACAAAAAACGTCTGACATTTCCAGCTTTTAAAATCTGATCCTTTTTATACTTCATCCTATGTTTCTGAAAGCAGATCGAGATCTGTCACATGTGGAGAACAAGGATAAAGTCAGCAATTAAACTTTTTTTTTGTTTATTCCTAAAACAGAAAATGTCTGACATCTCCAGCTTTTAAAATCTGATCCTTTTTATACTTCATCCTGTGTTTATGAAAGCAGATCGTGATCTGTCATATGTGGAGAACAAAGGTAAAGTCAATAATTAAACTTTTTTTTGTCCCTTCCTAAAACTGAAAACGTCTGACATCTCCAGCTTTTAAAATCTGATACTTTTTATACTTTATCCTGTGTTTATGAAAGCAGATCGTGATCTGTCACATGTGGAGAACAAAGATGCAGTCAATAATTAAACTTTTTTTTGTTTATTCCTAAAACTGAAAACGTCTGACATCTCCAGCTTTTAAAATCTGATGCTTTTTATACCTCATCCTGTGTTTCTGAAAGCAGATCGTGATCTGACACTTATGGAGAACAAAGATAAAGTCAGTAATTAAACTCTTTTTTTGTCTATTCCTAAAACAGAAAATGTCTGACATCTCCAGCTTTTAAAATCTGATCCTTTTTATACTTCATCCTGTGTTTATGAAAGCAGATCGTGATCTGTCATATGTGGAGAACAAAGGTAAAGTCAATAATTAAACTTTTTTTTGTCCCTTCCTAAAACTGAAAACGTCTGACATCTCCAGCTTTTAAAATCTGATACTTTTTATACTTCATCCTGTGTTTATGAAAGCAGATCGTGATCTGTCACATGTGGAGAACAAAGATGCAGTCAATAATTAAACTTTTTTTTGTTTATTCCTAAAACTGAAAACGTCTGACATCTCCAGCTTTTAAAATCTGATGCTTTTTATACCTCATCCTGTGTTTCTGAAAGCAGATCGTGATCTGACACTTATGGAGAACAAAGATAAAGTCAGTAATTAAACTCTTTTTTTGTCTATTCCTAAAACAGAAAATGTCTGACATCTCCAGCTTTTAAAATCTGATCCTTTTTATACTTCATCCTGTGTTTATGAAAGCAGATCGTGATCTGTCATATGTGGAGAACAAAGGTAAAGTCAATAATTAAACTTTTTTTTTGTTTATTCCTAAAACTGAAAACGTCTGACATCTCCAGCTTTTAAAATCTGATCCTTTTTATACTTCATCCTGTGTTTATGAAAGCAGATCGTGATCTGTCACATGTGGAGAACAAAGATACAGTCAATAATTAAACTTTTTTTTTGTTTATTCCTAAAACTGAAAACGTCTGACATCTCCAGCTTTTAAAATCTGATCCTTTTTATACTTCATCCTGTGTTTATGAAAGCAGATCGTGATCTGTCACATGTGGAGAACAAAGATGAAGTCAATAATTAAACTCTTTTTTTGTTTATTCCTGAAACTGGAAACGTCTGACATCTCCAGCTTTTAAAATCTGATGTTTTTTATACCTCATCCTGTGTTTCTGAAAGCAGATCGTGATCTGACACTTATGGAGAACAAAGATAAAGTCAGTAATTAAACTCTTTTTTTGTCTATTCCTAAAACAGAAAATGTCTGACATCTCCAGCTTTTAAAATCTGATCCTTTTTATACTACATCCTGTGTTTATGAAAGCAGATCGTGATCTGTCATATGTGGAGAACAAAGGTAAAGTCAATAATTAAACTTTTTTTTGTCCCTTCCTAAAACTGAAAACATCTGACATCTCCAGCTTTTAAAATCTGATACTTTTTATACTTCATCCTGTGTTTATGAAAGCAGATCGTGATCTGTCACATGTGGAGAACAAAGATGCAGTCAATAATTAAACTTTTTTTTGTTTATTCCTAAAACTGAAAACGTCTGACATCTCCAGCTTTTAAAATCTGATGCTTTTTATACTTCATCCTATGTTTCTGAAAGCAGATCGAGATCTGTCACATGTGGAGAACAAAGATACAGTCAATAATTAAACTTTTTTTTTGTTTATTCCTAAAACTGAAAACGTCTGACATCTCGAGCTTTTAAAATCTGATGTTTTTTATACCTCATCCTGTGTTTCTGAAAGCAGATCGTGATCTGACACTTATGGAGAACAAAGATAAAGTCAGTAATTAAACTCTTTTTTTGTCTATTCCTAAAACTAAAAAGGTCTGACATCTCCAGCTTTTAAAATCTGATTCTTTTTATACTTCATCCTATGTTTCTGAAAGCAGATCGAGATCTGTCACATGTGGAGAACAAAGATGAAGTCAATAATTAAACTTTTTTTTTGTTTATTCTTAAAACTGAAAACGTCTGACATCTCCAGCTTTTAAAATCTGATGCTTTTTATGCTTCATCCTATGTTTCTGAAAGCAGGTCGAGATCTGTCACATGTGGAGAACGAAGATAAAGTCAATAATTAAAATTTTTTTTGTTTATTCCTAAAACTGAAAACGTCTGACATCTCCAGCTTTTAAAATCTGATGCTTTTTATACCTCATCCTGTGTTTCTGAAAGCAGATCGAGATTTGTCACATGTGGAGAACAAGGATAAAGTCAATAATTAAACTTTTTCTTTGTTTATTCCTAAAACTGAAAACGTCTGACATCTCCAGCTTTTAAAATCTGATCCTATTTATACTTCATCCTATGTTTCTGAAGGTAGATCGTGATCTGTCACTTATGGACAACAAAGATAAAGTCAGTAATTAAACTTTTTTTTTGTCTATTCCTGAAACTGAAAGCGTCTGACATCTCCAGCATTTAAAATCAGATCCTTTTTTATACTTCATCCTTCGTTTCTGAAAGCAGATCGTGATCTGTCACATGTGGAGAACAAAGATAATGTCAATAATTAAACTATTTTTTGTCTCTTCCTAAAACTGAAAACGTCTGACATCTCCAGCTTTTAAAATCTGATGCTTTTTATACCTCATCGTGTGTTTCTGAAAGCAGATCCTAATTTGTCGCTTATGGAGAACTGTGGTATAGTCAATAATTAAAATTTTTTTTGTCTCTTCCTAAAACAGAAAACGTCTGGCATTTCCAGCTTTTAAAATCTGATCCTTTTTATACTTCATCCTATGTTTCTGAAAGCAGATCGTGATCTGCCACATGTGGAGAAGAAAGATGAAGTCAATAATTAAACTTTTTTTTTGTTTATTCTTAAAACTGAAAACGTCTGACACCTCCAGCTTTTAAAATCTGATGCTTTTTATACCTCATCCTGTGTTTCTGAAAGCAGATCGTGATTTGTCGCTTATGGAGAACTAAGGTATAGTCAATAATTAAAATTTTTTTTGTCTCTTCCTAAAACAGAAAACGTCTGGCATTTCCAGCTTTTAAAATCTGATCCTTTTTATACTTCATCCTATGTTTCTGAAAGCAGATCGAGATCTGTCACATGTGGAGAACAAGGATAAAGTCAATAATTAAACTTTATTTGTTTATTCCTAAAACTGAAAACGTCTGACATCTCCAGCTTTTAAAATCTGATCCTTTTCATACTTCATCCTATGTTTCTGAAGGTAGATCGTGATCTGTCACATGTGGAGAACAAAGATGAAGTCAATAATTAAACTTTTTTTTTGACTATTCCTAAAACAGAAAACGTCTGACATTTCCAGCTTTTAAAATCTGATCCTTTTCATACTTCATCCTATGTTTCTGAAAGCAGATCGAGATCTGTCACATGTGGAGAACAAAGATAAAGTCAATAATTAAAATTTTTTTTGTTTATTCCTAAAACTGAAAACGTCTGACATCTCCAGCTTTTACAATCTGATCCTTTTTATACTTCATCCTATGTTTCTGAAAGCAGATCGTGATCTGTCACATGTGGAGAACAAAGATGAAGTCAATAATTAAATTTTTTTTTTGTCTATTCCTAAAACAGAAAACGTCTGACATTTCCAGCTTTTAAAATCTGATCCTTTTTATACTTCATCCTATGTTTCTGAAAGCAGATCGAGATCTGTCACATGTGGAGAACAAGGATATAGTCAATAATTAAACTTTATTTGTTTATTCCTAAAACTGAAAACGTCTGACATCTCCAGCTTTTAAAATCTGATCCTTTTCATACTTCATCCTATGTTTCTGAAAGCAGATCGTGATCTGTCACTTATGGAGAACAAAGGTAAAGTCAGTAATTAAACTTTTTTTTTGACTATTCCTGAAACTGAAAGCGTCCGACATATCCAGCTTTTAAAATCTGATCCTTTTCATACTTCATCCTATGTTTCTGAAAGCAGATCGAGATTTGTCACATGTGGAGAACAAGGATAAAGTCAATAATTAAACTTTTTTTTTGTTTATTCCTAAAACTGAAAACGTCTGACATCTCCAGCTTTTAAAATCTGATCCTTTTCATACTTCATCCTATGTTTCTGAAAGCAGATCGTGATCTGTCACATGTGGAGAACAAAGATAATGTCAACAATTAAATTATTTTTTGTCTCTTCCTAAAACTGAAAACGTCTGACATCTCCAGCTTTTAAAATCTGATGCTTTTTATACCTCATCGTGTGTTTCTGAAAGCAGATCGTAATTTGTCGCTTATGGAGAACTATGGTATAGTCAATAATTAAAATTATTTTTGTCTCTTCCTAAAACAGAAAACGTCTGACATTTCCAGCTTTTAAAATCTGATCCTTTTTATACTTCATCCTATGTTTCTGAAAGCAGAGCGAGATCTGTCACATGTGGAGAACAAGGATAAAGTCAATAATTAAAATTTTTTTTTGTCTCTTCCCAAAACAGAAAACGTCTGACGTTTCCAGCTTATAAAATCTGATCCTTTTTATACCTCATCGTGTGTTTCTGAAAGCAGATCGTAATTTGTCGCTTATGGAGAACTATGGTATAGTCAATAATTAAAATTCTTTTTGTCTCTTCCTAAAACAGAAAACGTCTGACATTTCCAGCTTTTAAAATCTGATCATTTTTATACTTCATCCTATGTTTCTGAAAGCAGATCGAGATCTGTCACATGTGGAGAACAAAGATACAGTCAATAATTAAACTTTTTTTTTGTTTATTCCTAAAACTGAAAACGTCTGACATCTCCAGCTTTTAAAATCTGATGTTTTTTATACCTCATCCTGTGTTTCTGAAAGCAGATCGTGATTTGTCGCGTATGGAGAACTAAGGTAAAGTCAATAATTAAACTTTTTTTTGTATCTTCCTAAAACTGAAAACGTCTGACATCTCCAGCTTTTAAAATCTGATGCTTTTTATACCTCATCCTGTGTTTCTGAAATCAGATCGTGATTTGTCGCTTATGGAGAACTAAGGTATAGTCAATAATTAAAATTTCTTTTGTCTCTTCCTAAAACAGAATACGTCTGACGTTTCCAGCTTTTAAAATCTGATCCTTTTTATACTTCATCCTGTGTTTCTGAAAGCAGATCGAGATCTGTCACATGTGGAGAACAAGGATAAACTCAATAATTAAACTTTTTTTTTGTCTCTTCCCAAAACAGAAAACGTCTGACATTTCCAGCTTTTAAAATCTGATCCTTTTTATACTTCATCCTATGTTTCTGAAAGCAGATCGAGATCTGTCACATGTGGAGAACAAGGATAAAGTCAATAATTAAACTTTATTTGTTTATTCCTAAAACTGAAAACGTCTGACATCTCCAGCTTTTAAAATCTGATGTTTTTTATACCTCATCCTGAGTTTCTGAAAGCAGATCGTGATTTGTCGCTTATGGAGAACTAAGGTAAAGTCAATAATTAAACTTTTTTTTGTGTCTTCCTACAACTGAAAACGTCTGACATCTCCAGCTTTTAAAATCTGATGCTTTTTATACCTCATCCTGTGTTTCTGAAATCAGATCGTGATTTGTCGCTTATGGAGAACTAAGGTATAGTCAGTAATTAAAATTTCTTTTGTCTCTTCCTAAAACAGAATACGTCTGACGTTTCCAGCTTTTAAAATCTGATCCTTTTTATACTTCATCCTGTGTTTCTGAAAGCAGATCGAGATCTGTCACATGTGGAGAACAAGGATAAAGTCAATAATTAAACTTTTTTTTTGTCCCTTCCCAAAACAGAAAACGTATGACATTTCCAGCTTATAAAATCTGATCCTTTTTATACTTCATCCTATGTTTCTGAAAGCTGATCGAGATCTGTCACATGTGGAGAACAAGGATAAAGTCAATAATTAAACTTTATTTGTTTATTCCTAAAACTGAAAACGTCTGACATCTCCAGCTTTTAAAATCTGATCCTTTTCATACTTCATCCTATGTTTCTGAAAGCAGATCGTGATCTGTCACTTATGGAGAACAAAGGTAAAGTCAGTAATTAAACTTTTTTTTTGACTATTCCTGAAACTGAAAGCGTCCGACATCTCCAGCATTTAAAATCAGATCCATTTTTATACTTTATCCTCTGTTTCTGAAAGCAGATCGTGATCTGTCACACGTGGAGAACAAAGATAATGTCAATAATTAAACTATTTTTTGTTTCTTCGTAAAACTGAAAACGTCTGACATCTCCAGCTTTTAAAATCTGATGCTTTTTATACCTCATCCTGTGTTTCTGAAAGCAGATCGTGATTTGTCGCTTATGGAGAACTAAGGTATAGTCAATAATTAAACTATTTTTTGTCTCTTCCTAAAACTGAAAACGTCTGACATCTCCAGCTTTTAAAATCTGATGCTTTTTTATACTTCATCCTTCGTTTCTGAAAGCAGATCGTGATGTGTCACATGTGGAGAACAAAGATGAAGTCAATAATTAAACTTTTTTTTTGTCTATTCCTAAAACAGAAAACGTCTGACATTTCCAGCTTTTAAAATCTGATCCTTTTTATACTTCATCCTATGTTTCTGAAAGCAGATCGAGATTTGTCACATGTGGAGAACAAAGACAATGTCAATAATTAAACTGCTTTTCTGTCTATTCCTAAAACTGAAAACGTCTGACATCTCCATCTTTTAATATCTGATCCTTTTTATACTTCATCCTATGTTTCTGAAAGAAGAGCGAGATCTGTCACATGTGGAGAACAAGGATAAAGTCAATAATTAAACTTTTTTTTTGTCTCTTCCCAAAACAGAAAACGTCTGACATTTCCAGCTTATAAAATCTGATCCTTTTTATACCTCATCGTGTGTTTCTGAAAGCAGATCGTAATTTGTCGCTTATGGAGAACTATGGTATAGTCAATAATTAAAATTCTTTTTGTCTCTTCCTAAAACTGAAAACGTCTGACATCTCCAGCTTTTAAAATCTGATGCTTTTTTATACTTCATCCTCCGTTTCTGAAAGCAGATC
Source organism: Bombus terrestris (assembly GCF_910591885.1). Classification (NCBI taxonomy): domain Eukaryota; kingdom Metazoa; phylum Arthropoda; class Insecta; order Hymenoptera; family Apidae; genus Bombus; species Bombus terrestris. The sequence goes on along the minus strand of NC_063276.1, from coordinate 11,288,396 downwards.
GTGATCTGTCACATGTGGAGAACAAAGATACAGTCAATAATTAAACTTTTTTTTTGTTTATTCCTAAAACTGAAAACGTCTGACATCTCCAGCTTTTAAAATCTGATGTTTTTTATACCTCATCCTGTGTTTCTGAAAGCAGATCGTGATTTGTCGCTTATGGAGAACTAAGGTATAGTCAATAATTAAACTATTTTTTGTCTCTTCCTAAAACTGAAAACGTCTGACATCTCCAGCTTTTAAAATCTGATGCTTTTTTATACTTCATCCTTCGTTTCTGAAAGCAGATCGTGATCTGTCACATGTGGAGAACAAGGATGAAGTCAATAATTAAAATTTTTTTTTGTCTCTTCCCAAAACAGAAAACGTCTGACGTTTCCAGCTTATAAAATCTGATCCTTTTTATACCTCATCGTGTGTTTCTGAAAGCAGATCGTAATTTGTCGCTTATGGAGAACTATGGTATAGTCAATAATTAAAATTCTTTTTGTCTCTTCCTAAAACAGAAAACGTCTGACATTTCCAGCTTTTAAAATCTGATCATTTTTATACTTCATCCTATGTTTCTGAAAGCAGATCGAGATCTGTCACATGTGGAGAACAAAGATACAGTCAATAATTAAACTTTTTTTTTGTTTATTCCTAAAACTGAAAACGTCTGACATCTCCAGCTTTTAAAATCTGATGTTTTTTATACCTCATCCTGTGTTTCTGAAAGCAGATCGTGATTTGTCGCTTATGGAGAACTAAGGTAAAGTCAATAATTAAACTTTATTTGTTTATTCCTAAAACTGAAAACGTCTGACATCTCCAGCTTTTAAAATCTGATCCTTTTCATACTTCATCCTATGTTTCTGAAAGCAGATCGAGATTTGTCACATGCGGAGAACAAGGATAAAGTCAATAATTAAACTTTTTTTTTGTTTATTCCTAAAACTGAAAACGTCTGACATCTCCAGCTTTTAAAATCTGATCCTTTTCATACTTCATCCTATGTTTCTGAAAGCAGATCGAGATCTGTCACATGTGGAGAACAAAGATAAAGTCAATAATTAAAATTTTTTTTGTTTATTCCTAAAACTGAAAACGTCTGACATCTCCAGCTTTTACAATCTGATCCTTTTTATACTTCATCCTATGTTTCTGAAAGCAGATCGTGATCTGTCACATGTGGAGAACAAAGATGAAGTCAATAATTAAACTTTTTTTTTGTCTATTCCTAAAACAGAAAACGTCTGACATTTCCAGCTTTTAAAATCTGATCCTTTTTATACTTCATCCTATGTTTCTGAAAGCAGATCGAGATCTGTCACATGTGGAGAACAAGGATAAAGTCAATAATTAAACTTTATTTGTTTATTCCTAAAACTGAAAACGTCTGACATCTCCAGCTTTTAAAATCTGATCCTTTTCATACTTCATCCTATGTTTCTGAAAGCAGATCGTGATCTGTCACTTATGAAGAACAAAGGTAAAGTCAGTAATTAAACTTTTTTTTTGACTATTCCTGAAACTGAAAGCGTCCGACATCTCCAGCTTTTAAAATCTGATCCTTTTCATACTTCATCCTATGTTTCTGAAAGCAGATCGAGATTTGTCACATGTGGAGAACAAGGATAAAGTCAATAATTAAACTTTTTTTTTGTTTATTCCTAGAACTGAAAACGTCTGACATCTCCAGCTTTTAAAATCTGATCCTTTTCATACTTCATCCTATGTTTCTGAAAGCAGATCGTGATCTGTCACATGTGGAGAACAAAGATAATGTCAACAATTAAATTATTTTTTGTCTCTTCCTAAAACTGAAAACGTCTGACATCTCCAGCTTTTAAAATCTGATGCTTTTTTATACTTCATCCTTCGTTTCTGAAAGCAGATCGTGATCTGTCACATGTGGAGAACAAAGATGAAGTCAATAATTAAACTTTTTTTTTGTCTATTCCTAAAACAGAAAACGTCTGACATTTCCAGCTTTTAAAATCTGATCCTTTTTATACTTCATCCTATGTTTCTGAAAGCAGATCGAGATTTGTCACATGTGGAGAACAAAGACAATGTCAATAATTAAACTGCTTTTCTGTCTATTCCTAAAACTGAAAACGTCTGACATCTCCATCTTTTAATATCTGATCCTTTTTATACTTCATCCTATGTTTCTGAAAGAAGAGCGAGATCTGTCACATGTGGAGAACAAGGATAAAGTCAATAATTAAACTTTTTTTTTGTCTCTTCCCAAAACAGAAAACGTCTGACATTTCCAGCTTATAAAATCTGATCCTTTTTATACCTCATCGTGTGTTTCTGAAAGCAGATCGTAATTTGTCGCTTATGGAGAACTATGGTATAGTCAATAATTAAAACTCTTTTTGTCTCTTTCTAAAACAGAAAACGTCTGACATTTCCAGCTTTTAAAATCTGATCCTTTTTATACTTCATCCTATGTTTCTGAAAGCAGAGCGAGATCTGTCACATGTGGAGAACAAGGATAAAGTCAATAATTAAACTTTTTTTTTGTCTTTTCCCAAAACAGAAAACGTCTGACATTTCCAGCTTATAAAATCTGATCCTTTTTATACCTCATCGTGTGTTTCTGAAAGCAGATCGTAATTTGTCGCTTATGGAGAACTATGGTATAGTCAATAATTAAAATTCTTTTTGTCTCTTCCTAAAACTGAAAACGTCTGACATCTCCAGCTTTTAAAATCTGATGCTTTTTTATACTTCATCCTCCGTTTCTGAAAGCAGATCGTGATCTGTCACATGTGGAGAACAAAGATACAGTCAATAATTAAACTTTTTTTTTGTTTATTCCTAAAACTGAAAACGTCTGACATCTCCAGCTTTTAAAATCTGATGTTTTTTATACCTCATCCTGTGTTTCTGAAAGCAGATCGTGATTTGTCGCTTATGGAGAACTAAGGTATAGTCAATAATTAAACTATTTTTTGTCTCTTCCTAAAACTGAAAACGTCTGACATCTCCAGCTTTTAAAATCTGATGCTTTTTTATACTTCATCCTTCGTTTCTGAAAGCAGATCGTGATCTGTCACATGTGGAGAACAAGGATAAAGTCAATAATTAAAATTTTTTTTTGTCTCTTCCCAAAACAGAAAACGTCTGACGTTTCCAGCTTATAAAATCTGATCCTTTTTATACCTCATCGTGTGTTTCTGAAAGCAGATCGTAATTTGTCGCTTATGGAGAACTATGGTATAGTCAATAATTAAAATTCTTTTTGTCTCTTCCTAAAACAGAAAACGTCTGACATTTCCAGCTTTTAAAATCTGATCATTTTTATACTTCATCCTATGTTTCTGAAAGCAGATCGAGATCTGTCACATGTGGAGAACAAAGATACAGTCAATAATTAAACTTTTTTTTTGTTTATTCCTAAAACTGAAAACGTCTGACATCTCCAGCTTTTAAAATCTGATGTTTTTTATACCTCATCCTGTGTTTCTGAAAGCAGATCGTGATTTGTCGCTTATGGAGAACTAAGGTAAAGTCAATAATTAAACTTTTTTTTGTGTCTTCCTAAAACTGAAAACGTCTGACATCTCCAGCTATTAAAATCTGATGCTTTTTATACCTCATCCTGTGTTTCTGAAATCAGATCGTGATTTGTCGCTTATGGAGAACTAAGGTATAGTCAATAATTAAAATTTCTTTTGTCTCTTCCTAAAACAGAATACGTCTGACGTTTCCAGCTTTTAAAAGCTGATCCTTTTTATACTTCATCCTGTGTTTCTGAAAGCAGATCGAGATCTGTCACATGTGGAGAACAAGGATAAACTCAATAATTAAACTTTTTTTTTGTCTCTTCCCAAAACAGAAAACGTCTGACATTTCCAGCTTTTAAAATCTGATCCTTTTTATACTTCATCCTATGTTTCTGAAAGCAGATCGAGATCTGTCACATGTGGAGAACAAGGATAAAGTCAATAATTAAACTTTATTTGTTTATTCCTAAAACTGAAAACGTCTGACATCTCCAGCTTTTAAAATCTGATGTTTTTTATACCTCATCCTGTGTTTCTGAAAGCAGATCGTGATTTGTCGCTTATGGAGAACTAAGGTAAAGTCAATAATTAAACTTTTTTTTGTGTCTTCCTAAAACTGAAAACGTCTGACATCTCCAGCTTTTAAAATCTGATGCTTTTTATACCTCATCCTGTGTTTCTGAAATCAGATCGTGATTTGTCGCTTATGGAGAACTAAGGTATAGTCAATAATTAAAATTTCTTTTGTCTCTTCCTAAAACAGAATACGTCTGACATCTCCAGCTTTTAAAATCTGATGCTTTTTTATACTTCATCCTCCGTTTCTGATAGCAGATCGTGATCTGTCACATGTGGAGAACAAAGATGAAGTCAATAATTAAACTTTTTTTTTGTTTATTCCCAAAACTGAAAGCGTCCGACATCTCCAGCATTTAAAATCAGATCCTTTTTTATACTTCATCCTCTGTTTCTGAAAGCAGAGCGAGATCTGTCACATGTGGAGAACAAGGATAAACTCAATAATTAAACTTTTTTTTTGTCTCTTCCCAAAACAGAAAACGTCTGACATTTCCAGCTTTTAAAATCTGATCCTTTTTATACTTCATCCTATGTTTCTGAAAGCAGATCGAGATCTGTCACATGTGGAGAACAAGGATAAAGTCAATAATTAAACTTTATTTGTTTATTCCTAAAACTGAAAACGTCTGACATCTCCAGCTTTTAAAATCTGATCCTTTTCATACTTCATCCTATGTTTCTGAAAGCAGATCGTGATCTGTCACTTATGGAGAACAAAGTTAAAGTCAGTAATTAAACTTTTTTTTTGACTATTCCTGAAACTGAAAGCGTCCGACATCTCCAGCATTTAAAATCAGATCCATTTTTATACGTTATCCTCTGTTTCTGAAAGCAGATAGTGATCTGTCACACGTGGAGAACAAAGATGATGTCAATAATTAAACTATTTTTTGTTTCTTCCTAAAACTGAAAACGTCTGAAATCTCCAGCTTTTAAAATCTGATGCTTTTTATACCTCATCCTGTGTTTCTGAAAGCAGATCGTGATTTGTCGCTTATGGAGAACTAAGGTATAGTCAATAATTAAACTATTTTTTGTCTCTTCCTAAAACTGAAAACGTCTGACATCTCCAGCTTTTAAAATCTGATGCTTTTTTATACTTCATCCTTCGTTTCTGAAAGCAGATCGTGATCTGTCACATGTGGAGAACAAAGATGAAGTCAATAATTAAACTTTTTTTTTGTCTATTCCTAAAACAGAAAACGTCTGACATTTCCAGCTTTTAAAATCTGATCCTTTTTATACTTCATCCTATGTTTCTGAAAGCAGATCGAGATTTGTCACTAGTGGAGAACAAAGACAATGTCAATAATTAAACTGCTTTTCTGTCTATTCCTAAAACTGAAAACGTCTGACATCTCCATCTTTTAATATCTGATCCTTTTTATACTTCATCCTATGTTTCTGAAAGAAGAGCGAGATCTGTCACATGTGGAGAACAAGGATAAAGTCAATAATTAAACTTTTTTTTTGTCTCTTCCCAAAACAGAAAACGTCTGACATTTCCAGCTTATAAAATCTGATCCTTTTTATACCTCATCGTGTGTTTCTGAAAGCAGATCGTAATTTGTCGCTTATGGAGAACTATGGTATAGTCAATAATTAAAACTCTTTTTGTCTCTTCCTAAAACAGAAAACGTCTGACATTTCCAGCTTTTAAAATCTGATCCTTTTTATACTTCATCCTATGTTTCTGAAAGCAGAGCGAGATCTGTCACATGTGGAGAACAAGGATAAAGTCAATAATTAAACTTTTTTTTTGTCTTTTCCCAAAACAGAAAACGTCTGACATTTCCAGCTTATAAAATCTGATCCTTTTTATACCTCATCGTGTGTTTCTGAAAGCAGATCGTAATTTGTCGCTTATGGAGAACTATGGTATAGTCAATAATTAAAATTCTTTTTGTCTCTTCCTAAAACTGAAAACGTCTGACATCTCCAGCTTTTAAAATCTGATGCTTTTTTATACTTCATCCTCCGTTTCTGAAAGCAGATCGTGATCTGTCACATGTGGAGAACAAAGATACAGTCAATAATTAAACTTTTTTTTTGTTTATTCCTAAAACTGAAAACGTCTGACATCTCCAGCTTTTAAAATCTGATGTTTTTTATACCTCATCCTGTGTTTCTGTAAGCAGATCGTGATTTGTCGCTTATGGAGAACTAAGGTAAAGTCAATAATTAAACTTTTTTTCGTATCTTCCTAAAACTGAAAACGTCTGACATCTCCAGCTTTTAAAATCTGATGCTTTTTATACCTCATCCTGTGTTTCTGAAATCAGATCGTGATTTGTCGCTTATGGAGAACTAAGGTATAGTCAATAATTAAAATTTCTTTTGTCTCTTCCTAAAACAGAAAACGTTTGACGTTTCCAGCTTTTAAAATCTGATCATTTTTATACTTCATCCTGTGTTTCTGAAAGCAGATCGAGATCTGTCACATGTGGAGAACAAGGATAAAGTCAATAATTAAACTTTTTTTTTGTCTCTTCCCAAAACAGAAAACGTCTGACATTTCCAGCGTATGAAATCTGATCCTTTTTATAATTCATCCTATGTTTTTGAAAGCAGATCGAGATCTGTCACTTATGGAGAACAAAGATAAAGTCAATAATTAAACTATTTTTTGTCTCTTCCTAAAACTGAAAACGTCTGACATCTCCAGCTTTTAAAATCTGATGCTTTTTTATACTTCATCCTCCGTTTCTGAAAGCAGATCGTGATCTGTCACATGTGGAGAACAAAGATGAAGTCAATAATTAAACTATTTTTTGTTTATTCCTAAAACTGAAAACGTCTGACATATCCAGCTTTTAAAATCTGATGCTTTTTATACTTCATCCTATGTTTCTGAAAGCAGATCGAGATCTGTCACATGTGGAGAACAAAGATAAAGTCAATAGTTAAAATTTTTTTTGTTTATTCCTAAAACTGAAAACGTCTGACATCTCCAGCTTTTAAAATCTGATGCTTTTTATACCTCATCCTGTGTTTCTGAAAGCAGATCGTGATTTGTCGCTTATGGAGAACTAAGGTATAGTCAATAATTAAAATTTTTTTTGTCTCTTCCTAAAACAGAAAACGTCTGACATTTCCAGCTTTTAAAATCTGATCCTTTTTATACTTCATCCTATGTTTCTGAAAGCAGATCGAGATCTGTCACATGTGGAGAACAAAGATACAGTCAATAATTAAACTTTTTTTTTGTTTATTCCTAAAACTGAAAACGTCTGACATCTCCAGCTTTTAAAATCTGATCCTTTTTATACTTCATCCTATGTTTCTGAAAGCAGATCGTGATCTGAAACTTATGGAGAACAAAGATGAAGTCAGCAATTAAACTTTTTTTTTGTCTCTTCACAAAACAGAAAATGTCTCACACTTCCAGCTTATAAAATCTGATCCTTTTCATACTTCATCCTATGTTTCTGAAAGCAGATCGTGATCTGTCACTTATGGAGAACAAAGGTAAAGTCAGTAATTAAACTTTTTTTTTGTCTATTCCTGAATCTGAAAGCGTCCGACATCTCCAGCATTTAAAATCAGATCCTTTTTTATACGTCATCCTCTGTTTCTGAAAGCAGATCGTGATCTCTCACATGTGGCGAACAAAGATAATGTCAATAATTAAACTATTTTTTGTTTATTCCTAAAACTGAAAACGTCTGACATATCCAGCTTTTAAAATCTGATGCTTTTTATACCTCATCCTGTGTTTCTGAAAGCAGATCGTGATTTGTCGCTTATGGAGAACTAAGGTATAGTCAATAATTAAAATTTCTTTTGTCTCTTCCTAAAACAGAAAACGTCTGACATTTCCAGCTTTTAAAATCTGATCCTTTTTAATACTTCATCCTATGTTTCTGAAAGCAGATCGAGATCTGTCACATGTGGAGAACAAAGATGAAGTCAATAATTAAACTTTTTTTTTGTTTATTCTTAAAACTGAAAACGTCTGACATATCCAGCTTTTAAAATCTGATGCTTTCTATACCTCATCCTGTGTTTCTGAAAGCAGATCGTGATTTGTCGCTTATGGAGAACTAAGGTATAGTCAATAATTAAAATTTTTTTTGTCTCTTCCTAAAACAGAAAACGTCTGACATTTCCAGCTTTTAAAATCTGATCCTTTTAATACTTCATCCTATGTTTCTGAAAGCAGATCGTGTTCTGTCACTTATGGAGAACAAAGATATAGTCAATAATTAAACTTTTTTTTTCTGTCTATTCATAAAACTGAAAACGTGTGACATCTCCAGCTTTTAAAATCTGATCCTTTTTATACTTCATCCTCTGTTTCTGAAAGAAGATCGTGATCTGTCACATGTGGAGAACAAAGATAATGTCAATAATTAAACTATTTTTTGTCTCTTCCTAAAACTGAAAACGTCTGACATCTCCAGCTTTTAAAATCTGATGCTTTTTATACTTCATCCTATGTTTCTGAAAGCAGATCGAGATCTGTCACATGTGGAGAACAAAGATAATGTCAACAATTAAATTATTTTTTGTCTCTTCCTAAAACTGAAAACGTCTGACATCTCCAGCTTTTAAAATCTGATGCTTTTTATACCTCATCGTGTGTTTCTGAAAGCAGATCGTAATTTGTCGCTTATGGAGAACTATGGTATAGTCAGTAATTAAAACTCTTTCTGTCTCTTCCTAAAACAGAAAACGTCTGACATTTCCAGCTTTTAAAATGTGATCATTTTTATACTTCATCCTATGTCTCTGAAAGCAGATCGAGATCTGTCACATGTGGAGAACAGGGATAAAGTCAATAATTAAACTTTTTTTTTGTTTATTCCTAAAACTGAAAACGTCTGACATCTCCAGCTTTTAAAATCTGATGCTTTTTATACCTCATCCTGTGTTTCTGAAAGCAGATCGTGATCTGAAACTTATGGAGAACAAAGATAAAGTCAGCAATTAAACTTTTTTTTTGTCTCTTCACAAAACAGAAAATGTCTCACACTTCCAGCTTATAAAATCTGATCCTTTTCATACTTCATCCTATGTTTCTGAAAGCAGATCGTGATCTGTCACTTATGGAGAACAAAGGTAAAGTCAGTAATTAAACTTTTTTTTTGTCTATTCCTGAATCTGAAAGCGTCCGACATCTCCAGCATTTAAAATCAGATCCTTTTTTATACGTCATCCTCTGTTTCTGAAAGCAGATCGTGATCTCTCACATGTGGCGAACAAAGATAATGTCAATAATTAAACTATTTTTTGTTTATTCCTAAAACTGAAAACGTCTGACATATCCAGCTTTTAAAATCTGATGCTTTTTATACCTCATCCTGTGTTTCTGAAAGCAGATCGTGATTTGTCGCTTATGGAGAACTAAGGTATAGTCAATAATTAAAATTTCTTTTGTCTCTTCCTAAAACAGAAAACGTATGACATTTCCAGCTTTTAAAATCTGATCCTTTTTAATACTTCATCCTATGTTTCTGAAAGCAGATCGTGATCTGTCACATGTGGAGAACAAAGATGAAGTCAATAATTAAACTTTTTTTTTGTTTATTCTTAAAACTGAAAACGTGTGACATCTCCAGCTTTTAAAATCTGATCCTTTTTATACTTCATCCTCTGTTTCTGAAAGAAGATCGTGATCTGTCACATGTGGAGAACAAAGATAATGTCAATAATTAAACTATTTTTTGTCTCTTCCTAAAACTGAAAACGTCTGACATCTCCAGCTTTTAAAATCTGATGCTTTTTATACTTCATCCTATGTTTCTGAAAGCAGATCGAGATCTGTCACATGTGGAGAACAAAGATAATGTCAATAATTAAACTATTTTTTGTCTCTTCCTAAAACTGAAAACGTCTGACATCTCCAGCTTTTAAAATCTGATGCTTTTTATACCTCATCGTGTGTTTCTGAAAGCAGATCGTAATTTGTCGCTTATGGAGAACTATGGTATAGTCAGTAATTAAAATTTCTTTTGTCTCTTCCTAAAACAGAAAACGTATGACATTTCCAGCTTTTAAAATCTGATCCTTTTTAATACTTCATCCTATGTTTCTGAAAGCAGATCGAGATCTGTCACATGTGGAGAACAAAGATGAAGTCAATAATTAAACTTTTTTTTTGTTTATTCTTAAAACTGAAAACGTGTGACATCTCCAGCTTTTAAAATCTGATCCTTTTTATACTTCATCCTCTGTTTCTGAAAGAAGATCGTGATCTGTCACATGTGGAGAACAAGGATAAAGTCAATAATTAAACTTTTTTTTTTGTTTATTCCTAAAACTGAAAACGTCTGACATCTCCAGCTTTTAAAATCTGATCCTTTTCATACTTCATCCTAAGTTTCTGAAAGCAGATCGAGATCTGTCACATGTGGAGCACAAAGATAAAGTCAATAATTAAACTTCTTTTTTGTTTATTCCTAAAACTGAAAACGTCTGACATCTCCAGCTTTTAAAATCTGATGCTTTTTATACCTCATCCTGTGTTTCTGAAAGCAGATCGTGATCTGAAACTTATGGAGAACAAAGATAAAGTCAGCAATTAAACTTTTTTTTTGTCTCTTCACAAAACAGAAAATGTCTCACACTTCCAGCTTATAAAATCTGATCCTTTTCATACTTCATCCTATGTTTCTGAAAGCAGATCGTGATCTGTCACTTATGGAGAACAAAGGTAAAGTCAGTAATTAAACTTTTTTTTTTGTTTATTCCTAAAACTGAAAACGTCTGACATCTCCAGCTTTTAAAATCTGATCCTTTTCATACTTCATCCTAAGTTTCTGAAAGCAGATCGAGATCTGTCACATGTGGAGCACAAAGATAAAGTCAATAATTAAACTTCTTTTTTGTTTATTCCTAAAACTGAAAACGTCTGACATCTCCAGCTTTTAAAATCTGATGCTTTTTATACCTCATCCTGTGTTTCTGAAAGCAGATCGTGATTTGTCGCTTATGGAGAACTAAGGTATAGTCAATAATTAAACTATTTTTTGTCTCTTCCTAAAACTGAAAACGTCTGACATCTCCAGCTTTTAAAATCTGATGCTTTTTATACCTCATCCTGTGTTTCTGAAAGCAGATCGTGATTTGTCGCTTATGGAGAACTAAGGTATAGTCAATAATTAAACTATTTTTTGTCTCTTCCTAAAACAGAAAACGTCTGACATTTCCAGCTTCTAAAATCTGATCATTTTTATACTTCATCCTATGTTTCTGAAAGCAGATCGGGATCTGTCACATGTGGAGAACAAAGATACAGTCAGTAATTAAACTTTTTTTTTTGTTTATTCCTAAAACTGAAAACGTCTGACATCTCCAGCTTTTAAAATCTGATCCTTTTCATACTTCATCCTATGTTTCTGAAAGCAGATCGTGATCTGTCACTTATGGAGAACAAAGGTAAAGTCAGTAATTAAACTTTTTTTTTGACTATTCCTGAAACTGAAAGCGTCTGACATCTCCAGCATTTAAAATCTGATGCTTTTTATAAATCATCCTGTGTTTCTGAAAGCAGATCGTGATTTGTCGCTTATGGAGAACTAAGGTATAGTCAATAATTAAAATTTTTTTTGTCTCTTCCTAAAACAGAAAACGTCTGACATTTCCAGCTTTTAAAATCTGATCCTTTTTATACTTCATCCTATGTTTCTGAAAGCAGAACGTGATCTGTCACACGTGGAGAACAAAGATAATGTCAATAATTAAACTATTTTTTGTTTCATCCTAAAACTGAAAACGTGTGACATCTCCAGCTTTTAAAATCTGATCCTTTTTATACTTCATCCTCTGTTTCTGAAAGCAGATCGTGATCTGTCACATGTGGAGAACAAAGATAATGTCAATAATTAAATTATTTTTTGTCTCTTCCTAAAACTGAAAACGTCTGATATCTCCAGCTTTTAAAATCTGATGCTTTTTATACTTCATCCTATGTTTCTGAAAGCAGATCGAGATCTGTCACATGTGGAGAACAAAGATGAAGTCAATAACTAAACTTTTTTTTTGTCTATTCCTAAAACAGAAAACGTCTGACATTTCCAGCTTTTAAAATCTGACCCTTTTTATACTTCATCCTATGATTCTGAAAGCAGATCGAGATCTGTCACATGTGGAGAACAAGGATAAAGTCAATAATTAAGCTTTTTTTTTTGTTTATTCCTAAAACTGAAAACGTCTGACATCTCCAGCTTTTAAAATCTGATCCTTTTCATACTTCATCCTATGTTTCTGAAAGCAGATAGTGATCTGTCACTTATGGAGAACAAAGGTAAAGTCAGTAATTAAACTTTTTTTTTGTCTATTCCTGAAACTGAAAGCGTCCGACATCTCCAGCATTTAAAATCAGATCCTTTTTTATACTTCATCCTCTGTTTCTGAAAGCAGATCGAGATCTGTCACATGTGGAGAACAAAGATACAGTCAATAATTAAACTTTTTTTTTGTTTATTCCTAAAACTGAAAACGTCTGACATCTCCAGCTTTTAAAATCTGATGCCTTTATACTTCATCCTATGTTTCTGAAAGCAGATCGAGATCTGTCACATGTGGAGGACAAAGATGAAGTCAATAATTAAACTTCTTTTTTGTTTATTCCTAAAACTGAAAACGTCTGACATCTCCAGCTTTTAAAATCTGATGCTTTTTATACTTCATCCTATGTTTCTGAAAGCAGATCGAGATCTGTCACATGTGGAGAACAAAGATAATGTCAACAATTGAATTATTTTTTGTCTCTTCCTAAAACTGAAAACGTCTGACATCTCCAGCTTTTAAAATCTGATGCTTTTTATACCTCATCGTGTGTTTCTGAAAGCAGATCGTAATTTGTCGCTTATGGAGAACTATGGTATAGTCAGTAATTAAAACTCTTTCTGTCTCTTCCTAAAACAGAAAACGTCTGACATTTCCTGCTTTTAAAATCTGATCATTTTTATACTTCATCCTATGTCTCTGAAAGCAGATCGAGATCTGTCACATGTGGAGAACAAGGATAAAGTCAATAATTAAACTTTTTTTTTTGTTTATTCCTAAAACTGAAAACGTCTGACATCTCCAGCTTTTAAAATCTGATCCTTTTCATACTTCATCCTAAGTTTCTGAAAGCAGATCGAGATCTGTCACATGTGGAGCACAAAGATAAAGTCAATAATTAAACTTCTTTTTTGTTTATTCCTAAAACTGAAAACGTCTGACATCTCCAGCTTTTAAAATCTGATGCTTTTTATACCTCATCCTGTGTTTCTGAAAGCAGATCGTGATTTGTCGCTTATGGAGAACTAAGGTATAGTCAATAATTAAACTATTTTTTGTCTCTTCCTAAAACTGAAAACGTCTGACATCTCCAGCTTTTAAAATCTGATGCTTTTTATACCTCATCCTGTGTTTCTGAAAGCAGATCGTGATTTGTCGCTTATGGAGAACTAAGGTATAGTCAATAATTAAACTATTTTTTGTCTCTTCCTAAAACAGAAAACGTCTGACATTTCCAGCTTCTAAAATCTGATCATTTTTATACTTCATCCTATGTTTCTGAAAGCAGATCGGGATCTGTCACATGTGGAGAACAAAGATACAGTCAGTAATTAAACTTTTTTTTTTGTTTATTCCTAAAACTGAAAACGTCTGACATCTCCAGCTTTTAAAATCTGATCCTTTTCATACTTCATCCTATGTTTCTGAAAGCAGATCGTGATCTGTCACTTATGGAGAACAAAGGTAAAGTCAGTAATTAAACTTTTTTTTTGACTATTCCTGAAACTGAAAGCGTCTGACATCTCCAGCATTTAAAATCTGATGCTTTTTATAAATCATCCTGTGTTTCTGAAAGCAGATCGTGATTTGTCGCTTATGGAGAACTAAGGTATAGTCAATAATTAAAATTTTTTTTGTCTCTTCCTAAAACAGAAAACGTCTGACATTTCCAGCTTTTAAAATCTGATCCTTTTTATACTTCATCCTATGTTTCTGAAAGCAGAACGTGATCTGTCACACGTGGAGAACAAAGATAATGTCAATAATTAAACTATTTTTTGTTTCATCCTAAAACTGAAAACGTGTGACATCTCCAGCTTTTAAAATCTGATCCTTTTTATACTTCATCCTCTGTTTCTGAAAGCAGATCGTGATCTGTCACATGTGGAGAACAAAGATAATGTCAATAATTAAATTATTTTTTGTCTCTTCCTAAAACTGAAAACGTCTGATATCTCCAGCTTTTAAAATCTGATGCTTTTTATACTTCATCCTATGTTTCTGAAAGCAGATCGAGATCTGTCACATGTGGAGAACAAAGATGAAGTCAATAACTAAACTTTTTTTTTGTCTATTCCTAAAACAGAAAACGTCTGACATTTCCAGCTTTTAAAATCTGACCCTTTTTATACTTCATCCTATGTTTCTGAAAGCAGATCGAGATCTGTCACATGTGGAGAACAAGGATAAAGTCAATAATTAAGCTTTTTTTTTTGTTTATTCCTAAAACTGAAAACGTCTGACATCTCCAGCTTTTAAAATCTGATCCTTTTCATACTTCATCCTATGTTTCTGAAAGCAGATAGTGATCTGTCACTTATGGAGAACAAAGGTAAAGTCAGTAATTAAACTTTTTTTTTGTCTATTCCTGAAACTGAAAGCGTCCGACATCTCCAGCATTTAAAATCAGATCCTTTTTTATACTTCATCCTCTGTTTCTGAAAGCAGATCGAGATCTGTCACATGTGGAGAACAAAGATACAGTCAATAATTAAACTTTTTTTTTGTTTATTCCTAAAACTGAAAACGTCTGACATCTCCAGCTTTTAAAATCTGATGCCTTTATACTTCATCCTATGTTTCTGAAAGCAGATCGAGATCTGTCACATGTGGAGGACAAAGATGAAGTCAATAATTAAACTTCTTTTTTGTTTATTCCTAAAACTGAAAACGTCTGACATCTCCAGCTTTTAAAATCTGATGCTTTTTATACTTCATCCTATGTTTCTGAAAGCAGATCGAGATCTGTCACATGTGGAGAACAAAGATAATGTCAACAATTGAATTATTTTTTGTCTCTTCCTAAAACTGAAAACGTCTGACATCTCCAGCTTTTAAAATCTGATGCTTTTTATACCTCATCGTGTGTTTCTGAAAGCAGATCGTAATTTGTCGCTTATGGAGAACTATGGTATAGTCAGTAATTAAAACTCTTTCTGTCTCTTCCTAAAACAGAAAACGTCTGACATTTCCTGCTTTTAAAATCTGATCATTTTTATACTTCATCCTATGTCTCTGAAAGCAGATCGAGATCTGTCACATGTGGAGAACAAGGATAAAGTCAATAATTAAACTTTTTTTTTTGTTTATTCCTAAAACTGAAAACGTCTGACATCTCCAGCTTTTAAAATCTGATCCTTTTCATACTTCATCCTAAGTTTCTGAAAGCAGATCGAGATCTGTCACATGTGGAGCACAAAGATAAAGTCAATAATTAAACTTCTTTTTTGTTTATTCCTAAAACTGAAAACGTCTGACATCTCCAGCTTTTAAAATCTGATGCTTTTTATACCTCATCCTGTGTTTCTGAAAGCAGATCGTGATCTGAAACTTATGGAGAACAAAGATAAAGTCAGCAATTAAACTTTTTTTTTGTCTCTTCACAAAACAGAAAATGTCTCACACTTCCAGCTTATAAAATCTGATCCTTTTCATACTTCATCCTATGTTTCTGAAAGCAGATCGTGATCTGTCACTTATGGAGAACAAAGGTAAAGTCAGTAATTAAACTTTTTTTTTGTCTATTCCTGAATCTGAAAGCGTCCGACATCTCCAGCATTTAAAACCAGATCCTTTTTTATACGTCATCCTCTGTTTCTGAAAGCAGATCGTGATCTCTCACATGTGGCGAACAAAGATAATGTCAATAATTAAACTATTTTTTGTTTATTCCTAAAACTGAAAACGTCTGACATATCCAGCTTTTAAAATCTGATGCTTTTTATACCTCATCCTGTGTTTCTGAAAGCAGATCGTGATTTGTCGCTTATGGAGAACTAAGGTATAGTCAATAATTAAAATTTCTATTGTCTCTTCCTAAAACAGAAAACGTCTGACATTTCCAGCTTTTAAAATCTGATCCTTTTTAATACTTCATCCTATGTTTCTGAAAGCAGATCGAGATCTGTCACATGTGGAGAACAAAGATACAGTCAATAATTAAACTTTTTTTTTGTTTATTCCTAAAACTGAAAACGTCTGACATCTCCAGCTTTTAAAATCTGATGCCTTTATACTTCATCCTATGTTTCTGAAAGCAGATCGAGATCTGTCACATGTGGAGGACAAAGATGAAGTCAATAATTAAACTTCTTTTTTGTTTATTCCTAAAACTGAAAACGTCTGACATCTCCAGCTTTTAAAATCTGATGCTTTTTATACTTCATCCTATGTTTCTGAAAGCAGATCGAGATCTGTCACATGTGGAGAACAAAGATAATGTCAACAATTAAATTATTTTTTGTCTCTTCCTAAAACTGAAAACGTCTGACATCTCCAGCTTTTAAAATCTGATGCTTTTTATACCTCATCGTGTGTTTCTGAAAGCAGATCGTAATTTGTCGCTTATGGAGAACTATGGTATAGTCAGTAATTAAAACTCTTTCTGTCTCTTCCTAAAACAGAAAACGTCTGACATTTCCAGCTTTTAAAATCTGATCATTTTTATACTTCATCCTATGTCTCTGAAAGCAGATCGAGATCTGTCACATGTGGAGAACAAGGATAAAGTCAATAATTAAACTTTTTTTTTTGTTTATTCCTAAAACTGAAAACGTCTGACATCTCCAGCTTTTAAAATCTGATCCTTTTCATACTTCATCCTAAGTTTCTGAAAGCAGATCGAGATCTGTCACATGTGGAGCACAAAGATAAAGTCAATAATTAAAATTTTTTTTGTTTATTCCTAAAACTGAAAACGTCTGACATCTCCAGCTTTTAAAATCTGATGCTTTTTATACCTCATCCTGTGTTTCTGAAAGCAGATCGTGATTTGTCGCTTATGGAGGACTAAGGTATAGTCAATAATTAAACTATTTTTTGTCTCTTCCTAAAACTGAAAACGTCTGACATCTCCAGCTTTTAAAATCTGATGCTTTTTTATACTTCATCCTTCGTTTCTGAAAGCAGATCGTGATCTGTCACATGTGGAGAACAAAGATAATGTCAACAATTAAATTATATTTTGTCTCTTCCTAAAACTGAAAACGTCTGACATCTCCAGCTTTTAAAATCTGATGCTTTTTATACCTCATCGTGTGTTTCTGAAAGCAGATCGTGATCTGTCACTTATGGAGAACAAAGATATAGTCAATAATTAAACTATTTTTTTCTGTCTATTCATAAAACTGAAAACGTGTGACATCTCCAGCTTTTAAAATCTGATCCTTTTTATACTTCATCCTCTGTTTCTGAAAGAAGATCGTGATCTGTCACATGTGGAGAACAAAGATAATGTCAATAATTAAACTATTTTTTGTCTCTTCCTAAAACAGAAAACGTCCGACATTTCCAGCTTTTAAAATCTGATCATTTTTATACTTCATCCTATGTCTCTGAAAGCAGATCGAGATCTGTCACATGTGGAGAACAAGGATAAAGTCAATAATTAAACTTTTTTTTTGTTTATTCCTAAAACTGAAAACGTCTGACATCTCCAGCTTTTAAAATCTGATACTTTTCATACTTCATCCTAAGTTTCTGAAAGCAGATCGAGATCTGTCACATGTGGAGCACAAAGATAAAGTCAATAATTAAACTTCTTTTTTGTTTATTCCTAAAACTGAAAACGTCTGACATCTCCAGCTTTTAAAATCTGATGCTTTTTATACCTCATCCTGTGTTTCTGAAAGCAGATCGTGATCTGAAACTTATGGAGAACAAAGATAAAGTCAGCAATTAAACTTTTTTTTTGTCTCTTCACAAAACAGAAAATGTCTCACACTTCCAGCTTATAAAATCTGATCCTTTTCATACTTCATCCTATGTTTCTGAAAGCAGATCGTGATCTGTCACTTATGGAGAACAAAGGTAAAGTCAGTAATTAAACTTTTTTTTTGTCTATTCCTGAATCTGAAAGCGTCCGACATCTCCAGCATTTAAAACCAGATCCTTTTTTATACGTCATCCTCTGTTTCTGAAAGCAGATCGTGATCTCTCACATGTGGCGAACAAAGATAATGTCAATAATTAAACTATTTTTTGTTTATTCCTAAAACTGAAAACGTCTGACATATCCAGCTTTTAAAATCTGATGCTTTTTATACCTCATCCTGTGTTTCTGAAAGCAGATCGTGATTTGTCGCTTATGGAGAACTAAGGTATAGTCAATAATTAAAATTTCTTTTGTCTCTTCCTAAAACAGAAAACGTCTGACATTTCCAGCTTTTAAAATCTGATCCTTTTTAATACTTCATCCTATGTTTCTGAAAGCAGATCGAGATCTGTCACATGTGGAGAACAAAGATGAAGTCAATAATTAAACTTTTTTTTTGTTTATTCTTAAAACTGAAAACGTCTGACATATCCAGCTTTTAAAATCTGATGCTTTCTATACCTCATCCTGTGTTTCTGAAAGCAGATCGTGATTTGTCGCTTACGGAGAACTAAGGTATAGTCAATAATTAAAATTTTTTTTGTCTCTTCCTAAAACAGAAAACGTCTGACATTTCCAGCTTTTAAAATCTGATCCTTTTTATACTTCATCCTATGTTTCTGAAAGCAGATCGTGATCTGTCACTTATGGAGAACAAAGATATAGTGAATAATTAAACTTTTTTTTTCTGTCTATTCATAAAACTGAAAACGTGTGACATCTCCAGCTTTTAAAATCTGATCCTTTTTATACTTCATCCTCTGTTTCTGAAAGCAGATCGAGATCTGTCACATGTGGAGGACAAAGATGAAGTCAATAATTAAACTTCTTTTTTGCTTATTCCTAAAACTGAAAACGTCTGACATCTCCAGCTTTTAAAATCTGATGCTTCTTATACCTCATCCTGTGTTTCTGAAAGCAGATCGTGATTTGTCGCTTATGGAGAACTAAGGTATAGTCAATAATTAAAATTTCTTTTGTCTCTTCCTAAAACAGAAAACGTCTGACATTTCCAGCTTTTAAAATCTGATCCTTTTTAATACTTCATCCTATGTTTCTGAAAGCAGATCGAGATCTGTCACATGTGGAGAACAAAGATGAAGTCAATAATTAAACTTTTTTTTTGTTTATTCTTAAAACTGAAAACGTCTGACATATCCAGCTTTTAAAATCTGATGCTTTCTATACCTCATCCTGTGTTTCTGAAAGCAGATCGTGATTTGTCGCTTATGGAGAACTAAGGTATAGTCAATAATTAAAATTTTTTTTGTCTCTTCCTAAAACAGAAAACGTCTGACATTTCCAGCTTTTAAAATCTGATCCTTTTTATACTTCATCCTATGTTTCTGAAAGCAGATCGTGATCTGTCACTTATGGAGAACAAAGATATAGTCAATAATTAAACTTTTTTTTTCTGTCTATTCATAAAACTGAAAACGTGTGACATCTCCAGCTTTTAAAATCTGATCCTTTTTATACTTCATCCTCTGTTTCTGAAAGCAGATCGAGATCTGTCACATGTGGAGGACAAAGATGAAGTCAATAATTAAACTTCTTTTTTGCTTATTCCTAAAACTGAAAACGTCTGACATCTCCAGCTTTTAAAATCTGATGCTTCTTATACCTCATCCTGTGTTTCTGAAAGCAGATCGTGATTTGTCGCTTATGGAGAACTAAGGTATAGTCAATAATTAAAATTTCTTTTGTCTCTTCCTAAAACAGAAAACGTCTGACATTTCCAGCTTTTAAAATCTGATCCTTTTTAATACTTCATCCTATGTTTCTGAAAGCAGATCGAGATCTGTCACATGTGGAGGACAAAGATAAAGTCAATAATTAAAATTTTTTTTGTTTATTCCTAAAACTGAAAACGTCTGACATCTCCAGCTTTTAAAATCTGATGCCTTTATACTTCATCCTATGTTTATGAAAGCAGATCGAGATCTGTCACATGTGGAGGACAAAGATGAAGTCAATAATTAAACTTCTTTTTTGTTTATTCTTAAAACTGAAAACGTCTGACATCTCCAGCTTTTAAAATGTGATGCTTTTTATACCTCATCCTGTGTTTCTGAAAGCAGATCGTGATTTGTCGCTTATGGAGAACTAAGGTATAGTCAATAATTAAAATTTTTTTTGTCTCTTCCTAAAACAGAAAACGTCTGACATTTCCAGCTTTTAAAATCTGATCCTTTTTATACTTCATCCTATGTTTCTGAAAGCAGATCGTGATCTGTCACTTATGGTGAACAAAGATAAAGTCAATAATTAAACTTTTTTTTTTTGTCTATTCATAAAACTGAAAACGTGTGACATCTCTAGCTTTTAAAATCTGATCCTTTTTATACTTCATCCTCTGTTTCTGAAAGAAGATCGTGATCTGTCACATGTGGAGAACAAAGATACAGTCAATAATTAAACTTTTTTTTTGTTTATTCCTAAAACTGAAAACGTCTGACATCTCCAGCTTTTAAAATCTGATGTTTTTTATACCTCATCCTGTGTTTCTGAAAGCAGATCGTGATTTGTCGCTTATGGAGAACTAAGGTAAAGTCAATAATTAAACTTTTTTTTGTGTCTTCCTAAAACTGAAAACGTCTGACGTTTCCAGCTTTTAAAATCTGATCCTTTTTAAACCTCATTCTGTGTTTCTGAAAGCAGATCGAGATCTGTCACATGTGGAGAACAAGGATAAAGTCAATAATTAAACTTCTTTTTTGTCTCTTCCCAAAACAGAAAACGTCTGACATTTCCAGCTTATAAAATCTGATCCTTTTTATAATTCATCCTATGTTTTTGAAAGCAGATCGAGATCTGTCACTTATGGAGAACAAAGATAAAGTCAATAATTAAACTATTTTTTGTCTCTTCCTAATACTGAAAACGTCTGACATCTCCAGCTTTTAAAATCTGATGCTTTTTTATACTTCATCCTCCGTTTCTGAAAGCAGATCGTGATCCGTCACATGTGGAGAACAAAGATAAAGTCAATAATTAAACTATTTTTTGTCTCTTCCTAAAACTGAAAACGTCTGACATCCCCAGCTTTTAAAATCTGATCCTATTTATACTTCATCCTATGTTTCTGAAGGTAGATCGTGATCTGTCACTTATGGAGAACAAAGATAAAGTCAGTAATTAAACTTTTCTTTGTCTATTCCTGAAACTGAAAGCGTCTGTCATCTCCAGCATTTAAAATCAGATCCTTTTTTATACTTCATCCTCCGTTTCTGAAAGCAGATCGTGATCTGTCACATGTGGAGAACAAAGATAATGTCAATAATTAAACATTTTTTTGTCTCTTCCTAAAACTGAAAACGTCTGACATCTCCAGCTTTTAAAATCTGATGCTTTTTATACTTCATCCTATGTTTCTGAAAGCAGATCGAGATCTGTCACATGTGGAGAACAAAGATAATGTCAACAATTAAATTATTTTTTGTCTCTTCCTAAAACTGAAAACGTCTGACATCTCCAGCTTTTAAAATCTGATGCTTTTTATACCTCATCGTGTGTTTCTGAAAGCAGATCGTAATTTGTCGCTTATGGAGAACTATGGTATAGTCAGTAATTAAAACTCTTTCTGTCTCTTCCTAAAACAGAAAACGTCTGACATTTTCAGCTTTTAAAATCTGATCATTTTTATACTTCATCCTATGTCTCTGAAAGCAGATCGAGATCTGTCACATGTGGAGAACAAGGATAAAGTCAATAATTAAACTTTTTTTTTGTTTATTCCTAAAACTGAAAACGTCTGACATCTCCAGCTTTTAAAATCTGATCCTTTTCATACTTCATCCTAAGTTTCTGAAAGCAGATCGAGATCTGTCACATGTGGAGCACAAAGATAAAGTCAATAATTAAAATTTTTTTTGTTTATTCCTAAAACTGAAAACGTCTGACATCTCCAGCTTTTAAAATCTGATGCCTTTATACTTCATCCTATGTTTCTGAAAGCAGATCGAGATCTGTCACATGTGGAGGACAAAGATGAAGTCAATAATTAAACTTCTTTTTTGTTTATTCTTAAAACTGAAAACGTCTGACATCTCCAGCTTTTAAAATGTGATGCTTTTTATACCTCATCCTGTGTTTCTGAAAGCAGATCGTGATTTGTCGCTTATGGAGAACTAAGGTATAGTCAATAATTAAATTTTTTTTTGTCTCTTCCTAAAACAGAAAACGTCTGACATTTCCAGCTTTTAAAATCTGATCCTTTTTATACTGCATCCTATGTTTCTGAAAGCAGATCGTGATCTGTCACTTATGGTGAACAAAGATAAAGTCAATAATTAAACTTTTTTTTTTTGTCTATTCATAAAACTGAAAACGTGTGACATCTCTAGCTTTTAAAATCTGATCCTTTTTATACTTCATCCTCTGTTTCTGAAAGAAGATCGTGATCTGTCACATGTGGAGAACAAAGATACAGTCAATAATTAAACTTTTTTTTTGTTTATTCCTAAAACTGAAAACGTCCGACATCTCCAGCTTTTAAAATCTGATGTTTTTTATACCTCATCCTGTGTTTCTGAAAGCAGATCGTGATTTGTCGCTTATGGAGAACTAAGGTAAAGTCAATAATTAAACTTTTTTTTGTGTCTTCCTAAAACTGAAAACGTCTGACGTTTCCAGCTTTTAAAATCTGATCCTTTTTAAACCTCATCCTGTGTTTCTGAAAGCAGATCGAGATCTGTCACATGTGGAGAACAAGGATAAAGTCAATAATTAAACTTCTTTTTTGTCTCTTCCCAAAACAGAAAACGTCTGACATTTCCAGCTTATAAAATCTGATCCTTTTTATAATTCATCCTATGTTTTTGAAAGCAGATCGAGATCTGTCACTTATGGAGAACAAAGATAAAGTCAATAATTAAACTATTTTTTGTCTCTTCCTAATACTGAAAACGTCTGACACCTCCAGCTTTTAAAATCTGATGCTTTTTTATACTTCATCCTCCGTTTCTGAAAGCAGATCGTGATCTGTCACATGTGGAGAACAAAGATAAAGTCAATAATTAAACTATTTTTTGTCTCTTCCTAAAACTGAAAACGTCTGACATCCCCAGCTTTTAAAATCTGATCCTATTTATACTTCATCCTATGTTTCTGAAGGTAGATCGTGATCTGTCACTTATGGAGAACAAAGATAAAGTCAGTAATTAAACTTTTCTTTGTATATTCCTGAAACTGAAAGCGTCTGTCATCTCCAGCATTTAAAATCAGATCCTTTTTTATACTTCATCCTCCGTTTCTGAAAGCAGATCGTGATCTGTCACATGTGGAGAACAAAGATAATGTCAATAATTAAACATTTTTTTGTCTCTTCCTAAAACTGAAAACGTCTGACATCTCCAGCTTTTAAAATCTGATGCTTTTTATACTTCATCCTATGTTTCTGAAAGCAGATCGAGATCTGTCACATGTGGAGAACAAAGATGAAGTCAACAATTAAACTTTTTTTTTGTTTATTCTTAAAACTGAAAACGTCTGACATCTCCAGCTTTTAAAATCTCATGCTTTTTATACCTCATCCTGTGTTTCTGAAAGCAGATCGAGATCTGTCAAATGTGGAGAACAAAGATGAAGTCAATAATTAAACTTTTTTTTTGTCTATTCCTAAAACAGAAAACGTCTGACATTTCCAGCTTTTAAAATCTGATCCTTTTTATACTTCATCCTATGTTTCTGAAAGCTGATCGAGATCTGTCACATGTGGAGAACAAGGATAAAGTCAATAATTAAACTTTTTTTTTTGTCTCTTCCTAAAACTGAAAACGCCTGATATCTCCAGCTTTTAAAATCTGATGCATTTTATACTTCATCCTATGTTTCTGAAAGCAGATCGAGATCTGTCAAATGTGGAGAACAAAGATGAAGTCAATAATTAAACTTTTTTTTTGTCTATTCCTAAAACAGAAAACGTCTGACATCTCCAGCTTTTAAAATCTGATCCTTTTTATACTTCATCCTACGTTGCTGAAAGCAGATCGTGATCTGTCACATGTGGAGAACAAGGATAAAGTCAATAATTAAACTTTTCTTTGTCTATTCCTGAAACTGAAAGCGTCTGTCATCTCCAGCTTTTAAAATCTGATGCTTTTTATACCTCGTCCTGTGTTTCTGAGAGCAGATCGAGATCTGTCACATGTGGAGAACAAGGATAAAGTCAATAATTAAACTTTTTTTTTGTTTATTCCTTAAACTGAAAACGACTGACATCTCCAGCTTTTAAAATCTGATCCTATTTATACTTCATCCTATGTTTCTGAAGGTAGATCGTGATCTGTCACTTATGGAGAACAAAGATAAAGTCAATAATTAAAATTTTTTTTGTCTCTTCCTAAAACAGAAAACGTCTGACATTTCCAGCTTTTAATATCTGATCCTTTTTATACTTCATCCTACGTTGATGAAAGCAGATCGTGATCTGTCACTTATGGAGAACAAAGATAAAGTCAATAATTAAACTTTTCTTTTCTCTATTCCTAAAACTGAAAACGTCTGACATCTCCAGCTTTTAAAATCTGATCATTTTTATACTTCATCCTTTGTTTCTGAAAGCAGATCGTGATCTGTCACATGTGGAGAACAAGGATAAAGTCAATAATTAAATTGCTTTTTTGTCTATTCCTAAAACTGAAAACGTCTGACATCTCCAGCATTTAATATCTGATCCTTTTTATACTTCATCCTACGTTGCTGAAAGCAGATCGTGATCTGTCACATGTGGAGAACAAAGATAAAGTCAATAATTAAACTATTTTTTGTCTCTTCCTAAAACTGAAAACGTCTGACATCCCCAGCTTTTAAAATCTGATCCTATTTATACTTCATCCTATGTTTCTGAAGGTAGATCGTGATCTGTCACTTATGGAGAACAAAGATAAAGTCAGTAATTAAACTTTTCTTTGTATATTCCTGAAACTGAAAGCGTCTGTCATCTCCAGCATTTAAAATCAGATCCTTTTTTATACTTCATCCTCCGTTTCTGAAAGCAGATCGTGATCTGTCACATGTGGAGAACAAAGATAATGTCAATAATTAAACATTTTTTTGTCTCTTCCTAAAACTGAAAACGTCTGACATCTCCAGCTTTTAAAATCTGATGCTTTTTATACTTCATCCTATGTTTCTGAAAGCAGATCGAGATCTGTCACATGTGGAGAACAAAGATGAAGTCAACAATTAAACTTTTTTTTTGTTTATTCTTAAAACTGAAAACGTCTGACATCTCCAGCTTTTAAAATCTCATGCTTTTTATACCTCATCCTGTGTTTCTGAAAGCAGATCGAGATCTGTCAAATGTGGAGAACAAAGATGAAGTCAATAATTAAACTTTTTTTTTGTCTATTCCTAAAACAGAAAACGTCTGACATTTCCAGCTTTTAAAATCTGATCCTTTTTATACTTCATCCTATGTTTCTGAAAGCTGATCGAGATCTGTCACATGTGGAGAACAAGGATAAAGTCAATAATTAAACTTTTTTTTTTGTCTCTTCCTAAAACTGAAAACGCCTGATATCTCCAGCTTTTAAAATCTGATGCTTTTTATACTTCATCCTATGTTTCTGAAAGCAGATCGAGATCTGTCAAATGTGGAGAACAAAGATGAAGTCAATAATTAAACTTTTTTTTTGTCTATTCCTAAAACAGAAAACGTCTGACATCTCCAGCTTTTAAAATCTGATCCTTTTTATACTTCATCCTACGTTGCTGAAAGCAGATCGTGATCTGTCACATGTGGAGAACAAGGATAAAGTCAATAATTAAACTTTTCTTTGTCTATTCCTGAAACTGAAAGCGTCTGTCATCTCCAGCTTTTAAAATCTGATGCTTTTTATACCTCGTCCTGTGTTTCTGAGAGCAGATCGTGATTTGTCGCTTATGGAGAACTAAGGTAAAGTCAATAATTAAACTTTTTTTTGTCTCTTAGTAAAACTGAAAACGTCTGACATCTCCAGCTTTTAAAATCTGATCCTTTTTATACTTCATCCTATGCTTCTGAAAGCAGATCGAGATCTGTCACATGTGGAGAACAAGGATAAAGTCAATAATTAAACTTTTTTTTTGTTTATTCCTAAAACTGAAAACGACTGACATCTCCAGCTTTTAAAATCTGATGCTTTTTATACCTCATCGTGTGTTTCTGAAAGCAGATCGTAATTTGTCGCTTATGGAGAACTATGGTATAGTCAATAATTAAAATTTTTTCTGTCTCTTCCTAAAACAGAAAACGTCTGACATTTCCAGCTTTTAAAATCTGATCATTTTTATACTTCATCCTATGTTTCTGAAGGTAGATCGTGATCTGTCACTTATGGAGAACAAAGATAAAGTCAATAATTGAACTTCTTTTTTGTCTATTCCTAAAACTGAAACATCTGACATCTCCAGCTTTCAAAATCTGATCCTTTTTATACTTCATCCTATGTTTCTGAAAGCAGATCGTGATCTGTCACATGTGGAGAACAAAGACAAAGTCAATAATTAAACTTCTTTTTTGTCTATTCCTAAAACTGAAAACGTCTGACATCTCCAGCTTTTAATATCTGATCCTTTTTATACTTCATCCTACGTTGCTGAAAGCAGATCGTGATCTGTCACTTATGGAGAACAAAGATAAAGTCAATAATTAAACTATTCTTTTCTCTATTCCTAAAACTGAAAACGTCTGACATCTCCAGCTTTTAAAATCTGATCATTTTTATACTTGATCCTATGTTTCTGAAAGCAGATCGAGATCTGTCACATGTGGAGAACAAGGATAAAGTCAATAATTAAACTTTTTTTTTGTTTATTCCTAAAACTGAAAACGTCTGACATCTCCAGCATTTAAAATCTGATCCTTTTCATACTTCATCCTATGTTTCTGAAAGCAGATCGTGACCTGTCACTTATGGAGAACAAAGGTAAAGTCAGTAATTAAACTTTCTATTTGTCTATTCCTGAAACTGAAAGCGTCCGACATCTCCAGCATTTAAAATCAGATCCTTTTTTATAATTCATCCTCTGTTTCTGAAAGCAGATCGTGATCTGTCACACGTGGAGAACAAAGATAATGTCAATAATTAAACTATTTTATTTTTCTTCCTAAAACTGAAAACGTCTGACATCTCCAGCTTTTAAAATCTGATGCTTTTTATACTTCATCCTATGTTTCTGAAAGCAGATCGAGATCTGTCACATGTGGAGAACAAAGATGGAGTCAATAATTAAACTTTTTTTTTGTTTATTCCCAAAACTGAAAACGTCTGACATCTCCAGCTTTTAAAATCTGATGCTTTTTATACCTCATACTGTGTTTCTGAAAGCAGATCGTGATTTGTCGCTTATGGAGAACTAAGGTATAGTCAATAATTAAAATTTTTTTTGTCTCTTCCTAAAACAGAAAACGTCTGACATTTCCAGCTTTTAAAATCTGATCCTTTTTATACTTCATCCTATGTTTCTCAAAGCAGATCGAGATCTGTCACATGTGGAGAACAAGGATAAAGTCAATAATTAAACTTTTTTTTTGTCTCTTCCCAAAACAGAAAACGTCTGACATTTCCAGCTTATAAAATCTGATCCTTTTTATACCTCATCGTGTGTTTCTGAAAGCAGATCGTAATTTGTCGCTTATGGAGAACTATGGTATAGTCAATAATTAAAATTCTTTTTGTCTCTTCCTAAAACAGAAAACGTCTGACATTTCCAGCTTTTAAAATCTGATCATTTTTATACTTCATCCTATGTTTCTGAAAGCAGATCGAGATCTGTCACATGTGGAGAACAAAGATACAGTCAATAATTAAACTTTTTTTTTGTCTCTTCCCAAAACAGAAAACGTCTGACATTTCCAGCTTATAAAATCAGATCCTTTTTATAATTCATCTTATGTTTTTGAAAGCAGATCGAGATCTGTCACATGTGGAGAACAAGGATAAAGTCAATAATTAAACTTTTTTTTTGTTTATTCCCAAAACTGAAAACGTCTGACATCTCCAGCTTTTAAAATCTGATGCTTTTTATACCTCGTCCTGTGTTTCTGAAAGCAGATCGTGATTTGTCGCTTATGGAGAACTAAGGTAAAGTCAATAATTAAACTTTTTTTTGTCTCTTAGTAAAACTGAAAACGTCTGACATCTCCAGCTTTTAAAATCTGATCCTTTTTATACTTCATCCTGTGTTTATGAAAGAAGATCGTGATCTGAAACTTATGGAGAACAAAGATAAAGTCAGTAATTAAACTTTTCTTTTCTCTATTCCTAAAACTGAAAACGTCTGACATCTCCAGGTTTTAAAATCTAATCATTTTTGTACCTCATCGTGTGTTTCTGAAAGCAGATCGTAATTTGTCGCTTATGGAGAACTATGGTATAGTCAATAATTAAAATTCTTTTTGTCTCTTCCTAAAACAGAAAACGTCTGACATTTCCAGCTTATAAAATCTGATCCTTTTTATAATTCATCCTATGTTTTTGAAAGCAGATCGAGATCTGTCACTTATGGAGAACAAAGATAAAGTCAATAATTAAACTATTTTTTGTCTATTCCTAAAACAGAAAACGTCTGACATTTCCAGCTTTTAAAATCTGATCCTTTTTATACTTCATCCTATGTTTCTGAAAGCAGATCGAGATCTGTCACATGTGGAGAACAAGGATAAAGTCAATAATTAAACTTTTTTTTTGTCTCTTCCTAAAACTGAAAACGTCTGATATCTCCAGCTTTTAATATCTGATCCTTTTTATACTTCATCCTACGTTGCTGAAAGCAGATCGTGATCTGTCACTTATGGAGAACAAAGGTATAGTCAATAATTAAACTTTTTTTTTGTCTCTTCCTAAAACAGACAACGTCTGACATTTCCAGCTTTTAAAATCTGATCCTTTTTAAACTTCATCCTATGTTTCTGAAAGCAGATCGTGATTTGTCGCTTATGGAGAACAAAGGTATAGTCAATAATTAAACTTTTTTTTTTGTCTATTCCTAAAACTGAAAACGTCTGACATCTCCAGCTTTTAAAATCTGATGCTTTTTATACCTCATCGTGTGTTTCTGAAAGCAGATCGTAATTTGTCGCTTATGGAGAACTATGGTATAGTGAATAATTAAAATTTTTTCTGTCTCTTCCTAAAACAGAAAACGTTTGACATTTCCAGCTTTTAATATCTGATCCTTTTTATACTTCATCCTACGTTGATGAAAGCAGATCGTGATCTGTCACTTATGGAGAACAAAGATAAAGTCAATAATTAAACTTTTCTTTTCTCTATTCCTAAAACTGAAAACGTCTGACATCTCCAGCTTTTAAAATCTGATGCTTTTTTATACTTCATCCTCCGCTTCTGAAAGCAGATCGTGATCTGTCACATGTGGAGAACAAAGATGGAGTCAATAATTAAACTTTTTTTTTGTTTATTCCCAAAACTGAAAACGTCTGACATCTCCAGCTTTTAAAATCTGATGCTTTTTATACCTCGTCCTGTGTTTCTGAAAGCAGATCGTGATTTGTCGCTTATGGAGAACTAAGGTAAAGTCAATAATTAAACTTTTTTTTGTCTCTTAGTAAAACTGAAAACGTCTGACATCTCCAGCTTTTAAAATCTGATCCTTTTTATACTTCATCCTGTGTTTATGAAAGAAGATCGTGATCTGAAACTTATGGAGAACAAAGATAAAGTCAGTAATTAAACTTTTTTTTTGTCTATTCCTAAAACAGAAAACGTCTGACATTTCCAGCTTTTAAAATCTGATCCTTTTTATACTTCATCCTATGCTTCTGAAAGCAGATCGAGATCTGTCACATGTGGAGAACAAGGATAAAGTCAATAATTAAACTTTTTTTTTGTTTATTCCTAAAACTGAAAACGTCTGACATCTCCAGCTTTTAAAATCTGATGCTTTTTATACCTCATCGTGTGTTTCTGAAAGCAGATCGTAATTTGTCGCTTATGGAGAACTATGGTATAGTCAATAATTAAAATTTTTTCTGTCTCTTCCTAAAACAGAAAACGTCTGACATTTCCAGCTTTTAAAATCTGATCATTTTTATACTTCATCCTATGTTTCTGAAGGTAGATCGTGATCTGTCACTTATGGAGAACAAAGATAAAGTCAATAATTGAACTTCTTTTTTGTCTATTCCTAAAACTGAAACATCTGACATCTCCAGCTTTCAAAATCTGATCCTTTTTATACTTCATCCTATGTTTCTGAAAGCAGATCGTGATCTGTCACTTATGGAGAACAAAGATAAAGTCAGTAATTAAACTTTTTTTTTGTCTATTCCTAAAACTGAAAGTGTCTGACATCTCCAGCTTTTAAAATCTGATCCTTTTTATACTTCATCCTATGTTTCTGAAAGCAGATCGTGATTTGTCGCTTATGGAGAACAAAGATAAAGTCAGTAATTAAACTTTTTTTTTGTCTATTCCTAAAACTGAAAGTGTCTGACATCTCCAGCTTTTAAAATCTGATCCTTTTTATACTTCATCCTATGTTTCTGAAAGCAGATCGTGATTTGTCGCTTATGGAGAACAAAGGTATAGTCAATAATTAAACTTTTTTTTTTGTCTATTCCTAAAACTGAAAACGTCTGACATCTCCAGCTTTTAAAATCTGATGCTTTTTATACCTCATCGTGTGTTTCTGAAAGCAGATCGTAATTTGTCGCTTATGGAGAACTATGGTATAGTGAATAATTAAAATTTTTTCTGTCTCTTCCTAAAACAGAAAACGTTTGACATTTCCAGCTTTTAATATCTGATCCTTTTTATACTTCATCCTACGTTGATGAAAGCAGATCGTGATCTGTCACTTATGGAGAACAAAGATAAAGTCAATAATTAAACTTTTCTTTTCTCTATTCCTAAAACTGAAAACGTCTGACATCTCCAGCTTTTAAAATCTGATGCTTTTTTATACTTCATCCTCCGCTTCTGAAAGCAGATCGTGATCTGTCACATGTGGAGAACAAAGATGGAGTCAATAATTAAACTTTTTTTTTGTTTATTCCCAAAACTGAAAACGTCTGACATCTCCAGCTTTTAAAATCTGATGCTTTTTATACCTCGTCCTGTGTTTCTGAAAGCAGATCGTGATTTGTCGCTTATGGAGAACTAAGGTAAAGTCAATAATTAAACTTTTTTTTGTCTCTTAGTAAAACTGAAAACGTCTGACATCTCCAGCTTTTAAAATCTGATCCTTTTTATACTTCATCCTGTGTTTATGAAAGAAGATCGTGATCTGAAACTTATGGAGAACAAAGATAAAGTCAGTAATTAAACTTTTTTTTTGTCTATTCCTAAAACAGAAAACGTCTGACATTTCCAGCTTTTAAAATCTGATCCTTTTTATACTTCATCCTATGCTTCTGAAAGCAGATCGAGATCTGTCACATGTGGAGAACAAGGATAAAGTCAATAATTAAACTTTTTTTTTGTTTATTCCTAAAACTGAAAACGTCTGACATCTCCAGCTTTTAAAATCTGATGCTTTTTATACCTCATCGTGTGTTTCTGAAAGCAGATCGTAATTTGTCGCTTATGGAGAACTATGGTATAGTCAATAATTAAAATTTTTTCTGTCTCTTCCTAAAACAGAAAACGTCTGACATTTCCAGCTTTTAAAATCTGATCATTTTTATACTTCATCCTATGTTTCTGAAGGTAGATCGTGATCTGTCACTTATGGAGAACAAAGATAAAGTCAATAATTGAACTTCTTTTTTGTCTATTCCTAAAACTGAAACATCTGACATCTCCAGCTTTCAAAATCTGATCCTTTTTATACTTCATCCTATGTTTCTGAAAGCAGATCGTGATCTGTCACTTATGGAGAACAAAGATAAAGTCAGTAATTAAACTTTTTTTTTGTCTATTCCTAAAACTGAAAGTGTCTGACATCTCCAGCTTTTAAAATCTGATCCTTTTTATACTTCATCCTATGTTTCTGAAAGCAGATCGTGATTTGTCGCTTATGGAGAACAAAGATAAAGTCAGTAATTAAACTTTTTTTTTGTCTATTCCTAAAACTGAAAGTGTCTGACATCTCCAGCTTTTAAAATCTGATCCTTTTTATACTTCATCCTATGTTTCTGAAAGCAGATCGTGATTTGTCGCTTATGGAGAACAAAGGTATAGTCAATAATTAAAATTTTTTTGCCTCTTCCTAAAACAGAAAACGTCTGACATTTCTAGCTTTTAAAATCTGATCCTTTTTATACTTCATCCTGTGTTTATGAAAGCAGATCGTGATCTGTCACTTATGGAGAACAATGGTAAAGTCAGTAATTAATCTTTTTTTTTTTTTTGTCTATTCCTTAAACTGAAAGCGTCTGACATCTCCAGCTTCTAAAATCTGATCCCTTTTATACTTCATCCTATGTTTCTGAAAGCAGATCGTGATCTGTCACTTATGGAGAACGAAGATAAAGTCAATAATTAAACTTCTTTTTTGTCTAATGCTAAAACTGAAAACGTCTGACATCTCCAGCTTTTAAAATCTGATCCTCTTTATACTTCATCCTATGTTTCTTAAAGCAGATCGTGATCTGTCACATGTGGAGAACAAAGATAAAGTCAATATTTAAACTTTTTTTTTGTTTATTCCTAAAACTGAAAACGTCTGACATCTCCAGCTTTTAAGAGATGATCCTTTTTATACTTCATCCTGTGTTTATGAAAGCAGATCGTGATCTGTCACTTATGGAGAACAATGGTAAAGTCAGTAATTAATCTTTTTTTTTTTTTTTGTCTATTCCTTAAACTGAAAGCGTCTGACATCTCCAGCTTCTAAAATCTGATCCCTTTTATACTTCATCCTATGTTTCTGAAAGCAGATCGTGATGTGTCACTTATGGAGAACGAAGATAAAGTCAATAATTAAACTTCTTTTTTGTCTATTCCTAAAACTGAAAACGTCTAACATCTCCAGCATTTAATATCTGATCCTTTTTATACTTCATCCTATGTTTCTGAAAGAAGATCGTGATTTGTCGCTTATGGAGAACAAAGGTATAGTCAATAATTAAAATTTTTTTTGTCTCTTCCTAAAACAGAAAACGTCTGACATTTCCAGCTTTTAAAATCTGGTCCTTTTTATACTTCATCCTATGTTTCTGAAAGCAGATCGTGATCTGTCGCTTATGGAGAACAAAGATAAAGTCAATAATTAAACTTTTTTTTTGTCTATTCCTAAAACTGAAAACGTCTGACATCTCCAGCTTTTAAAATCTGATCCTTTTTATACTTCATCCTTTGTTTCTGAAAGCAGATCGTGATCTGTCACATGTGGAGAACAAAGATAAATTCAATAATTGAACTTCTTTTTTGTCTATTCCTAAAACTGAAACATCTGACATCTCCAGCTTTCAAAATCTGATCCTTTTTATACTTCATCCTATGTTTCTGAAAGCAGATCGTGATCTGTCACTTATGGAGAACAAAGATAAAGTCAGTAATTAAACTTTTTTTTGTCTATTCCTAAAACTGAAAGTGTCTGACATCTCCAGCTTTTAAAATCTGATCCTTTTTATACTTCATCCTATGTTTCTGAAAGAAGATCGTGATCTGTCACTTATGGAGAACAAAGATAAAGTCCATAATTAAAATTTTTTTTGTCTCTTCCTAAAGCAGAAAACGTCTGACATTTCTAGCTTTTAAAATGTGATCCTTTTTATACTTCATCCTATGTTTCTGAAAGCAGATCGTGATCTGTCACTTATGGAGAACAAAGATAAAGTCAATAATTAAACTTCTTTTTTGTCTATTGCTAAAACTGAAAACGTCTGACATCTCCAGCTTTTAAAATCTGATCCTCTTTATACTTCATCCTGTGTTTATGAAAGCAGATCGTGATCTGTCACATGTGGAGAACAAAGATAAATTCAATAATTGAACTTCTTTTTTGTCTATTCCTAAAACTGAAACATCTGACATCTACAGCTTTCAAAATCTGATCCTTTTTATACTTCATCCTATGTTTCTGAAAGCAGATCGTGATCTGTCACTTATGGAGAACAAAGATAAAGTCAGTAATTAAACTTTTTTTTGTCTATTCCTAAAACTGAAAGTGTCTGACATCTCCAGCTTTTAAAATCTGATCCTTTTTATACTTCATCCTATGTTTCTGAAAGCAGATCGTGATTTGTCGCATATGGAGAACAAAGGTATAGTCAATAATTAAAATTTTTTTGCCTCTTCCTAAAACAGAAAACGTCTGACATTTCTAGCTTTTAAAATCTGATCCTTTTTATACTTCATCCTGTGTTTATGAAAGCAGATCGTGATCTGTCACTTATGGAGAACAATGGTAAAGTCAGTAATTAATCTTTTTTTTTTTTTGTCTATTCCTTAAACTGAAAGCGTCTGACATCTCCAGCTTCTAAAATCTGATCCCTTTTATACTTCATCCTATGTTTCTGAAAGAAGATCGTGATTTGTCGCTTATGGAGAACAAAGGTATAGTCAATAATTAAAATTTTTTTGCCTCTTCCTAAAACAGAAAACGTCTGACATTTCTAGCTTTTAAAATCTGATCCTTTTTATACTTCATCCTGTGTTTATGAAAGCAGATCGTGATCTGTCGCTTATGGAGAACTAAGGTATAGTTAATAATTAAAATTTTTTCTGTCTCGTCCTAAAACAGAAAACGTCTGACATTTCCAGCTTTTAAAATCTGATCCTTTTTATACTTCATCCTATGTTTCTGAAAGCAGATCGTGATCTGTCACTTATGGAGAACAAAGATAAAGTCAATAATTAAACTTCTTTTTTGTCTATTCCTAAAACTGAAACGTCTGACATCACCAGCTTTTAAAATCTGATCCTTTTTATACTTCATCCTTTGTTTCTGAAAGCAGATCGTGATCTGTCACATATGGAGAACAAAGATAAAGTCAATAATTAAACTTCTTTTTTGTCTATTCCTAAAACTGAAAACGTCTGACATCTCCAGCTTTTAATATCTGATCCTTTTTATACTTCATCCTATGTTTCTGAAAGAAGATCGTGACTTGTCGCCTATGGAAAACAAAGATGAAGTCAGTAATTAAACTTTTTTTTTCTATTCCTAAAACTGAAAACGTCTAACATCTCCAGCTTTTAAAATCTGATCCTTTTTGTACTTCATCCTATGTTTCTGGAAGCAGATCGTGATCTGTCACATGTGGAGAACAAAGATAAAGTCAATAATTGAACTTCTTTTTTGTCTATTCCTAAAACTGAAACATCTGACATCTCCAGCTTTTAATATCTGATCCTTTTTATACTTCATCCTATGTTTCTGAAAGAAGATCGTGACTTGTCGCCTATGGAGAACAAAGATGAAGTCAGTAATTAAACTTTTTTTTTCTATTCCTAAAACTGAAAACGTCTGACATCTCCAGCTTTTAATATCTGATCCTTTTTATACTTCATCCTATGTTTCTGAAAGAAGATCGTGACTTGTCGCCTATGGAGAACAAAGATGAAGTCAGTAATTAAACTTTTTTTTTCTATTCCTAAAACTGAAAACGTCTAACATCTCCAGCTTTTAAAATCTGATCCTTTTTGTACTTCATCCTATGTTTCTGAAAGCAGATCGTGATCTGTCACATGTGGAGAACAAAGATAAAGTCAATAATTGAACTTCTTTTTTGTCTATTCCTAAAACTGAAACATCTGACATCTCCAGCTTTTAATATCTGATCCTTTTTAAACTTCATCCTATGTTTCTGAAAGAAGATCGTGACTTGTCGCCTATGGAGAACAAAGATGAAGTCAGTAATTAAACTTTTTTTTTCTATTCCTAAAACTGAAAGCGTCTAACATCTCCAGCTTTTAAAATCTGATCCTTTTTGTACTTCATCCTATGTTTCTGAAAGCAGATCGTGATCTGTCACTTATGGGGAACAAAGATGAAGTCAGTAATTAAACTTTTTTTTTCTATTCCTAAAACTGAAAACGTCTAACATCTCCAGCATTTAATATCTGATCCTTTTTATACTTCATCCTATGTTTCTGAAAGAAGATCGTGATTTGTCGCTTATGGAGTACAAAGGTATAGTCAATAATTAAAATTTTTTTTGTCTCTTTCTAAAACAGAAAACGTCTGACATTTCCAGCTTATAAAATCTGGTCCTTTTTATACTTCATCCTATGTTTCTGAAAGCAGATCGTGATCTGTCACTTATGGAGAACAAAGATGAAGTCAGTAATTAAACTTTTTTTTTCTATTCCTAAAACTGAAAACGTCTAACATCTCCAGCTTTTAAAATCTGATCCTTTTTGTACTTCATCCTATGTTTCTGAAAGCAGATCGTGATCTGTCACTTATGGGGAACAAAGATGAAGTCAGTAATTAAACTTTTTTTTTCTATTCCTAAAACTGAAAACGTCTAACATCTCCAGCATTTAATATCTGATCCTTTTTATACTTCATCCTATGTTTCTGAAAGAAGATCGTGATTTGTCGCTTATGGAGTACAAAGGTATAGTCAATAATTAAAATTTTTTTTGTCTCTTTCTAAAACAGAAAACGTCTGACATTTTCAGCTTATAAAATCTGGTCCTTTTTATACTTCATCCTATGTTTCTGAAAGCAGATCGTGATCTGTCACTTATGGAGAACAAAGAATAAAGTCAATAATTAAACTTTTTTTTTGTCTATTCCTAAAACAGAAAACGTCTGACATCTCCAGCTTTTAAAATCTGATCCTTTTTATACTTCATCCTTTGTTTCTGAAAGCAGATCGTGATCTGTCACATGTGGAGAACAAAGATAAAGTCAATAATTGAACTTCTTTTTTGTCTATTCCTAAAACTGAAAACGTCTGACATCTCCAGCTTTTAATATCTGAACCTTTTTATACTTCATCCTATGTTTCTGAAAGATGATCGTGATTTGTCGCTTATGGAGAACAAAGGTATAGTCAATAATTAAACTTTTTTTTTTGTCTATTCCTAATACTGAAAACGTCTGACATCTCCAGCTTTTAAAATCTGATCCTTTTTATACTTCGTCCTATGTTTCTGAAAGCAGATCGTGATCTGTCACTTATGGAGAACAAAGATAAAGTCAATAATTAAAATTTTTTTTGTCTCTTCCTAAAACAGAAAACGTCTGACATTTCCAGCTTTTAAAATCTGGTCCTTTTTATACTTCATCCTATGTTTCTTAAAGCAGATCGTGATCTGTCACATGTGGAGAACAAAGATAAAGTCAATATTTAAACTTTTTTCTTGTTTATTCCTAAAACTGAAAACGTCTGACATCTCCAGCTTTTAAAATCTGATCCTTTTTATACTTCGTCCTATGTTTCTGAAAGCAGATCGTGATCTGTCACTTATGGAGAACAAAAATAAAGTCAATAATTAAACTTTTTTTTTTTCTATTCCTAAAACTGAAAAAGTCTGACATCTCCAGCTTTTAAAATCTGATCCTTTTTATACTTCATCCTTTGTTTCTGAAAGCAGATCGTGATCTGTCACTTATGAAGAACAAGGATAAAGTCAATAATTAAACTTCTTTTTTGTCTATTCCTAAAACTGAAAACGTGTGACATCTCCAGCATTTAATATCTGATCGTTTTTATACTTCATCCTATGTTTCTGAAAGAAGATCGTGATCTATCACTTATGGAGAACAAAGATAAAGTCAATAATTAAAATTTTTTTTGTCTCTTCCTAAAACAGAAAACGTCTGACATTTCCAGCTTTTAAAATCTGGTCCTTTTTATACTTCATCCTATGTTTCTGAAAGCAGATCGTGATCTGTCACTTATGGAGAACAAAGATGAAGTCAATAATTAAATTTCTTTTTTGTCTATTCCTAATACTGAAAACGTCTGACATCTCCAGCTTTTAAAATCTGATCCTTTTTATACTTCGTCCTATGTTTCTGAAAGCAGATCGTGATCTGTCACTTATGGAGAACAAAGATAAAGTCAATAATTAAAATTTTTTTTGTCTCTTCCAAAAACAGAAAAGGTCTGACATTTCCAGCTTTTAAAATCTGGTCCTTTTTATACTTCATCCTATGTTTCTTAAAGCAGATCGTGATCTGTCACATGTGGAGAACAAAGATAAAGTCAATATTTAAACTTTTTTTTTGTTTATTCCTAAAACTGAAAACGTCTGACATCTCCAGCTTTTAAAATCTGATCCTTTTTATACTTCATTCTATGTTTCTGAAAGCAGATCGTGATCTGTCACATGTGGAGAAGAAAAATAAAGTCAATAATTAAACTTTTTTTTTTTCTATTTCTAAAACTGAAAAAGTCTGACATCTCCAGCTTTTAAAATCTGGTCCTTTTTATACTTCATCCTGTGTTTCTGAAAGCAGATCGTGATTTGTCGCTTATGGAGAACAAAGGAATTGTCAATAATTAAAATTTTTTTGCCTCTTCCTAAAACAGAAAACGTCTGACATTTCTAGCTTCTAAAATCTGATCCTTTTTATACTTTATCCTATGTTTCTAAAAGCAGATCGTGATCTGTCACTTATGGAGAACAAAGATAAAGTCAGTAATTAAACTTTTTTTTTGTCTATTCCTGAAACTGAAAACGTCTGACATTTCCAGCTTTTCAAACCTGATCCTTTTTATACTTCATCCTATGTTTCTAAAAGCAGATCGTGATCTGTCACTTATGGAGAACAAAGATAAAGTCAATAATTAAACTTTTTTTTGTCTCTTCCTAAAACAGAAAACGTCTGACATTTCCAGCTTTTAAAATCTGATCCTTTTTATACTTCATCCCATGTTTCTGAAAGCAGATCGTGATCTGTCACTTATGGACAACAAAGATAAAGTCTATAATTAAACTTTTTTTTGTCTATTCCTAAGACTGAAAACGTCTGACATCTCCAGCTTTTAAAATCTGATCCTTCTTATACGTCATCCTATGTTTCTGAAAGCAGATCGTGATCTGTCACTTATGGAGAACAAAGGTATAGTCAATAATTAAAATTTTTTTTGTCTCCTCCTAAGACAGAAAACGACTGACATTTTCAGCTCTTAACATCTCATCCTTTTTATACTTCATCCTGTGTTTCTGAAAGCAGATCGTGATTTGTCGCTTATGGAGAACAAAGGTACAGTCAATAATTAAACTTTTTTTTGTCTCTTCCTAAAACAGAAAACGTCTGACATTTCCAGCTTTTAAAATCTGATCCTTTTTATGTTTCATCCCATGTTTCAGAAAGCAGATCGTGATCTGTCACTTATGGAGAACGAAGATAAAGTCAATAATTAAACTTCTTTTTTGTCTATTCCTAAAACTGAAAACGTCCGACATTTCCAGCTTTTAAAATCTGATCCTTTTTATACTTTGGCCATGTTTCTGAAAGCACATCGTGATCTGTCACTTATGGAGAACAAAGGTATAGTCAATATTTAAAATTTTTTTTGTCTCTTCCTAAAACAGAAAACGTCTGACATTTCCAGCTTTTAAAATCTGATCCTTTTTATACTTCATCCTGTGTTTCTGAAAGCAGATTGTGATCTGTCATATATGGAGAACAAAGGTAAAGTCAGTAATTAAACTTTTTTTTTCGTCTATTCCTAAAACTTACAAGGTCTGACATCTCCAGCTTTTAAAATCAGATCCTATTTATACTTCTTCCTCTGTTTCTGAAAGCAGATCGTGATCTGTCACTTATGGAGAACAGAGATAAAGTCAATAATTAAAATTTTTTTTGTCTCTTCATAAAACAGAAAACGTCTGACATTTCCAGCTTTTCAAATCCGATCCTTTTTATACTTCATCCTATGTTTCTGAAAGCAGATCGTGATCTGTCATATATGGAGAACAAAGATAATGTCAATAATTAAACTTTTTTTTGTCTCTTCCAAAAACAGAAAACGTCTGACATTTCCAGCTTTTAAAATCTGATCCATTTTACACTTCACCCAGTGTTTCTGAAAGCAGATTGTGATCTGTAACATGTGGAGAACAAAGATAAAGTCAATAATTAAACTTTTTTTTGTCTGTTCCTAAAACTGAAAACGTCTGGCAGCTCCAGCTTTTAAAATCTGATCCTTCTTATACTTCATCCTATGTTTCTGAAAGCAGATCGTGATCTGTCACTTATGGAGAACAAAGGTATAGTCAATAATTAAAATTTTTTTTGTCTCCTCCTAAGACAGAAAACGACTGACATTTTCAGCTCTTAACATCTCATCCTTTTTATACTTCATCCTGTGTTTCTGAAAGCAGATCGTGATTTGTCGCTTATGGAGAACAAAGGTACAGTCAATAATTAAAATTTTTTTTGTCTCTTCCTAAAACAGAAAACGTCTGACATTTCCAGCTTTTAAAATCTGATCCTTTTTATACTTCATCCCATGTTTCAGAAAGCAGATCGTGATCTGTCACTTATGGAGAACAAAGATAAAGTCAATAATTAAACTTTTTTTTGTCTCTTCCTAAAACAGAAAACGTCTGACATTTCCAGCTTTTAAAATCTGATCCTTTTTATGTTTCATCCCATGTTTCAGAAAGCAGATCGTGATCTGTCACTTATGGAGAACGAAGATAAAGTCAATAATTAAACTTCTTTTTTGTCTATTCCTAAAACTGAAAACGTCCGACATTTCCAGCTTTTAAAATCTGATCCTTTTTATACTTTGGCCATGTTTCTGAAAGCACATCGTGATCTGTCACTTATGGAGAACAAAGGTATAGTCAATATTTAAAATTTTTTTTGTCTCTTCCTAAAACAGAAAACGTCTGACATTTCCAGCTTTTAAAATCTGATCCTTTTTATACTTCATCCTGTGTTTCTGAAAGCAGATTGTGATCTGTCATATATGGAGAACAAAGGTAAAGTCAGTAATTAAACTTTTTTTTTCGTCTATTCCTAAAACTTACAAGGTCTGACATCTCCAGCTTTTAAAATCAGATCCTATTTATACTTCTTCATCTGTTTCTGAAAGCAGATCGTGATCTGTCACTTATGGAGAACAGAGATAAAGTCAATAATTAAACTTTTTTTTGTCTCTTCCTAAAACTGAAAACGTATGACATCTCCAGCTTTTAAAATCTGATACTTTTTATACTTCATCCTGTGTTTCTGAAAGCAGATCGTGATCTGTCACTTATGGAGAACAAAGATAAAGTCAATAATTAAACTTTTTTTTGTCTCTTCCTAAAACTGAAAACGTCTGGCAGCTCCAGCTTTTAAAATCTGATCCTTCTTATACTTCATCCTATGTTTCTGAAAGCAGATCGTGATCTGTCACTTATGGAGAACAAAGATAAAGTCAATAATTAAACTTTTTCTTGTCTGTTCCTAAAACTGAAAACGTCTGGCAGCTCCAGCTTTTAAAATCTGATCCTTTTTATACTTTGGCCATGCTTCAGAAAGCAGATCGTGATATGTCGCTTATGGAGTACAAAGAAATAGTCAATGATTAAAATTTTTTTTGTCTCTTCCTAAAACAGAAAACGTCTGACATTTCTAGCTTTTAAAATCTGATCCTATTTATACTTCATCCTACGTTTCTGAAAGCAGATCGTGATCTGTCACTTATGGAGAACAAAGATAAAGTCAATAATTAAACTTCTTTTTTGTCTATTCCTAAAACTGAAAACGTCTGGCAGCTCCAGCTTTTAAAATCTGATCCTTTTTATACTTCATCCTATGTTTCTGAAAGCAGATCGTGATCTGTCACTTATGGAGAACAAAAATAAAGTCAATAATTAAACTTCTTTTTTGTCTGTTCCTAAAACTGAAAACGTCTGGCAGCTCCAGCTTTTAAAATCTGATCCTTTTTATACTTCATCCTGTGTTTCTGAAAGCAGATCGTGATTTGTCGCTTATGGAGGACAAAGGTATAGTCAATAATTAAATTTTTTTTGTCTCTTCCTAAAACAGAAAACGTCTGACATTTCTAGCTTTTAAAATCCGATCCTTTTTATACTTCATCCTATGTTTCTGAAAGCAGATCGTGATCTGTAACATGTGGAGAACAAAGATAAAGTCAATAATTAAACTTTTTTTTGTCTGTTCCTAAAACTGAAAACGTCTGGCAGCTCCAGCTTTTAAAATCTGATCCTTTTTATACTTCATCCTGTGTTTCTGAAAGCAGATCGTGATGTGTCGCTTATGGAGAACAAAGATAAAGTCAATAATTAAAATTTTTTTGTCTCTTCCTAAAACAGAAAACGTCTGACATTTCTAGCTTTTAAAATCTGATCCTATTTATACTTCATCCTATGTTTCTGAAAGCAGATCGTGATCTGTCATATATGGAGAACAAAGATAATGACAATAATTAAACTTTTTTCTGTCCCTTCCAAAAACAGAAAACGTCTGACATTTCCAGCTTTTAAAATCTGATCCTTTTTATACTTCACCCAGTGTTTCTGAAAGCAGATTGTGATCTCTAACATGTGGAGAACAACGATAATATCAATAATTAAACTTTTTTTTGTCTCTTCCTAAAACTGAAAACGTATGACATCTCCAGCTTTTAAAATCTGATACTTTTTATACTTCATCTTGTGTTTCTGAAAGCAGATCGTGATTTGTCGTTTATGGAGAACAAAGGTATAGTCAATAATTAAAATTTTTTTTGTCTCTTCCTAAAACTGAAAACGTCTGGCAGCTCCAGCTTTTAAAATCTGATCCTTCTTATACTTCATCCTATGTTTCTGAAAGCAGATCGTGATCTGTCACTTATGGAGAACAAAGATAAAGTCAATAATTAAACTTTTTCTTGTCTGTTCCTAAAACTGAAAACGTCTGGCAGCTCCAGCTTTTAAAATCTGATCCTTTTTATACTTTGGCCATGCTTCAGAAAGCAGATCGTGATATGTCGCTTATGGAGTACAAAGAAATAGTCAATGATTAAAATTTTTTTTGTCTCTTCCTAAAACAGAAAACGTCTGACATTTCTAGCTTTTAAAATCTGATCCTATTTATACTTCATCCTACGTTTCTGAAAGCAGATCGTGATCTGTCACTTATGGAGAACAAAGATAAAGTCAATAATTAAACTTCTTTTTTGTCTATTCCTAAAACTGAAAACGTCTGGCAGCTCCAGCTTTTAAAATCTGATCCTTTTTATACTTCATCCTATGTTTCTGAAAGCAGATCGTGATCTGTCACTTATGGAGAACAAAAATAAAGTCAATAATTAAACTTCTTTTTTGTCTGTTCCTAAAACTGAAAACGTCTGGCAGCTCCAGCTTTTAAAATCTGATCCTTTTTATACTTCATCCTGTGTTTCTGAAAGCAGATCGTGATTTGTCGCTTATGGAGGACAAAGGTATAGTCAATAATTAAATTTTTTTTGTCTCTTCCTAAAACAGAAAACGTCTGACATTTCTAGCTTTTAAAATCCGATCCTTTTTATACTTCATCCTATGTTTCTGAAAGCAGATCGTGATCTGTAACATGTGGAGAACAAAGATAAAGTCAATAATTAAACTTTTTTTTGTCTGTTCCTAAAACTGAAAACGTCTGGCAGCTCCAGCTTTTAAAATCTGATCCTTTTTATACTTCATCCTGTGTTTCTGAAAGCAGATCGTGATGTGTCGCTTATGGAGAACAAAGATAAAGTCAATAATTAAAATTTTTTTGTCTCTTCCTAAAACAGAAAACGTCTGACATTTCTAGCTTTTAAAATCTGATCCTATTTATACTTCATCCTATGTTTCTGAAAGCAGATCGTGATCTGTCATATATGGAGAACAAAGATAATGACAATAATTAAACTTTTTTCTGTCCCTTCCAAAAACAGAAAACGTCTGACATTTCCAGCTTTTAAAATCTGATCCTTTTTATACTTCACCCAGTGTTTCTGAAAGCAGATTGTGATCTCTAACATGTGGAGAACAACGATAATATCAATAATTAAACTTTTTTTTGTCTCTTCCTAAAACTGAAAACGTATGACATCTCCAGCTTTTAAAATCTGATACTTTTTATACTTCATCTTGTGTTTCTGAAAGCAGATCGTGATTTGTCGTTTATGGAGAACAAAGGTATAGTCAATAATTAAAATTTTTTTTGTCTCTTCCTAAAACAGAAAACGTCTGACATTTCTAGCTTTTAAAATCTGATCCTATTTATACTTCATCCTATGTTCCTGAAAGCAGATCGTGATCTGACATATATGGAGAACAAAGATAATGTCAATAATTAAACTTTTTTTTGTCTCTTCCAAAAACAGAAAACGTCTGACATTTCCAGCTTTTAAAATCTGATCCTTTTTATACTTCACCCAGTGTTTCTGAAAGCAGATCGTGATCTGTCATATATGGAGAACAAAGATAATTTAAATAATTAAACTTTTTTTTGTCTCTT
The DNA here is from genome assembly GCF_910591885.1 of Bombus terrestris. Classification (NCBI taxonomy): domain Eukaryota; kingdom Metazoa; phylum Arthropoda; class Insecta; order Hymenoptera; family Apidae; genus Bombus; species Bombus terrestris. Next base: position 11,243,933 of record NC_063276.1, on the reverse strand, counting down.
CCTAAAACAGAAAACGTCTGACATTTTTAGCTTTTAAAATCTGATCCTTTTTATACTTCATCCTATGTTTATGAAAGCAGATCGTGATCTGTCACTTATGGAGATCAAAGGTAAAGTCAGTAATTAATCTTTTTTTTTTTTGTCTATTCCTAAAACTGAAAACTTCTGACATCTCCAGCTTTTAAAATCTGATCCTTTTTATACTTCATCCTACGTTTCTGAAAGCAGATCGTGATCTGTCACTTATGGAGAACAAAGATAAAGTCAATAATTAAACTTCTTTTTTGTCTATTCCTAAAACTGATAACGTCTGGCAGCTCCAGCTTTTAAAATCTGATCCTTTTTATACTTCATCCTGTGTTTCTGAAACCAGATCGTGATTTGTCGCTTATGGAGAACAAAGGTATAGTCAATAATTAAAATTCCTTTGTCTCTTCCTAAAACAGAAAACGTCTGATATTTCCAGCTTTTAAAATCTGATCCTTTTTATACTTCATCCTATGTTTCTGAAAGCAGATCGTGATTTGTCGCTTATGGAGAACAAAGGTATAGTCAATAATTAAATTTTTTTTGTCTCTTCCTAAGACAGAAAACGTCTGACAGCTCCAGCTTTTAAAATCTGATCCTTTCTATACTTCATCCTACGTTTCTGAAAGCAGATCGTGATCTGTCACTTATGGAGATCAAAGGTAAAGTCAGTAATTAATCTTTTTTTTTTGTCTATTCCTAAAACTGAAAACGTCTGACATCTCCAGCTTTTAAAATCTGATCCTTTCTATACTTCATCCTACGTTTCTGAAAGCAGATCGTGATCTGTCACTTATGAAGAACAAAGATAAAGTGAATAATTAAACTTCTTTTTTGTCTATTCCTAAAACTGAAAACGTCTGGCAGCTCCAGCTTTTAAAATCTGATCCTTTTTATACTTCATCCTGTGTTTCTGAAACCAGATCGTGATTTGTCGCTTAAGGAGAACAAAGGTATAGTCAATAATTAAAATTTTTTTTGTCTCTTCCTAAAACAGAAAACGTCTGATATTTCCAGCTTTTAAAATCTGATCCTTTTTATACTTCATCCTATGTTTCTGAAAGCAGATCGTGATTTGTCGCTTATGGAGAACAAAGGTATAGTCAATAATTAAATTTTTTTTGTCTCTTCCTAAGACAGAAAACGTCTGGCAGCTCCAGCTTTTAAAATCTGATCCTTTTTATACTTCATCCTGTGTTTCTGAAAGCAGATCGTGATTTGACGCTTATGGAGAACAAAGGTATAGTCAATAATTAAACTTTTTTTTGTCTCTTCCTAAAACTGAAAACGTCTGACATCTCCAGCTTTTAAAATCTGATCCTTTTTATACTTCATCCTATGTTTCTGAAAGCAGATCGTGATTTGTCGCTTATGGAGAACAAAGGCATAGTAAATAATTAAATTTTTTTTGTCTCTTCCTAAGACAGAAAACGTCTGGCAGCTCCAGCTTTTAAAATCTGACCCTTTTTATACTTCATCCTGTGTTTCTGAAAGCAGATCGTGATTTGTCGCTTATGGAGAACAAAGGTATAGTCAATAATTAAACTTTTTTTTGTCTCTTCCTAAAACTGAAAACGTCTGACATTTCTAGGTTTTAAAATCTGATACTTTATATATTTCATCCTGTGTTTCTGAAAGCAGATTGTGATCTGTCATATATGGAGAATAAAGGTAAAGTCAGTAATTAAACTTTTTTTTTTGTCTATTCCTAAAACTGAAAGTGTCTGACATCTCCAGCTTTTAAAATCTGATCCTTTTTATACTTCATCCTGTGTTTCTGAAAGCAGATCGTGATTTGTCGCTTATGGAGAACAAAGGTATAGTCAATAATTAAATTTTTTTTGTCTCTTCCTAAAACAGGAAACGTCTGACATTTCTAGCTTTTAAAATCCGATCCTTTTTATACTTCATCCTATGTTTCTGAAAGCAGATCGTGATCTGTAACATGTGGAGAACAAAGATAAAGTCAATAATTAAACTTTTTTTTGTCTGTTCCTAAAACTGAAAACGTCTGGCAGCTCCAGCTTTTAAAATCTGATCCTTTTTATACTTCATCCTGTGTTTCTGAAAGCAGATCGTGATGTGTCGCTTATGGAGAACAAAGATAAAGTCAATAATTAAAATTTTTTTGTCTCTTCCTAAAACAGAAAACGTCTGACATTTCTAGCTTTTAAAATCTGATCCTATTTATACTTCATCCTATGTTTCTGAAAGCAGATCGTGATCTGTCATATATGGAGAACAAAGATAATGACAATAATTAAACTTTTTTTTGTCTCTTCCAAAAACAGAAAACGTCTGACATTTCCAGCTTTTAAAATCTGATCCTTTTTATACTTCACCCAGTGTTTCTGAAAGCAGATTGTGATCTGTAACATGTGGAGAACAACGATAATATCAATAATTAAACTTTTTTTTGTCTCTTCCTAAAACTGAAAACGTATGACATCTCCAGCTTTTAAAATCTGATACTTTTTATACTTCATCCTGTGTTTCTGAAAGCAGATCGTGATGTGTCGTTTATGGAGAACAAAGGTATAGTCAATAATTAAAATTTTTTTTGTCTCTTCCTAAAACAGAAAACGTCTGACATTTCTAGCTTTTAAAATCTGATCCTTTTTACACTTCATCCTACGTTTCTGAAAGCAGATCGTTATCTGTCACTTATGGAGAACAAAGATAAAGTCAATAATTAAACTTCTTTTTTGTCTATTCCTAAAACTGAAAACGTCTGGCAGCTCCAGCTTTTAAAATCTGATCCTTTTTATGCTTCATCCTGTGTTTCTGAAAGCAGATCGTGATTTGTCGCTTATGGAGAACAAAGGTATAGTCAATAATTAAAATTTTTTTTGTCTCTTCCTAAAACAGAAAACGTCTGACATTTCCAGCTTTTAAAATCTGATCCTTTTTATACTTCATCCTGTGTTTCTGAAACCAGATCGTGATTTGTCGCTTATGGAGAACAGAGATAAAGTCAATAATTAAAATTTTTTTTGTCTCTTCCTAAAACAGAAAACGTCTGACATTTCTAGCTTTTAAAATCTGATCCTATTTATACTTCATCCTATGTTCCTGAAAGCAGATCGTGATCTGACATATATGGAGAACAAAGATAATGTCAATAATTAAACTTTTTTTTGTCTCTTCCAAAAACAGAAAACGTCTGACATTTCCAGCTTTTAAAATCTGATCCTTTTTATACTTCACCCAGTGTTTCTGAAAGCAGATCGTGATCTGTCATATATGGAGAACAAAGATAATTTAAATAATTAAACTTTTTTTTGTCTCTTCCTAAAACAGAAAACGTCTGACATTTTTAGCTTTTAAAATCTGATCCTTTTTATACTTCATAATATGTTTATGAAAGCAGATCGTGATCTGTCACTTATGGAGAACAAAGATAAAGTCAATAATTAAACTTCTTTTTTGTCTATTCCTAAAACTGATAACGTCTGGCAGCTCCAGCTTTTAAAATCTGATCCTTTTTATACTTCATCCTGTGTTTCTGAAACCAGATCGTGATTTGTCGCTTATGGAGAACAAAGGTATAGTCAATAATTAAACTTCTTTTTTGTCTGTTCCTAAAACTGAAAACGTCTGGCAGCTCCAGCTTTTAAAATCTGATCCTTTTTATACTTCATCCTGTGTTTCTGAAAGCAGATCGTGATTTGTCGCTTATGGAGGACAAAGGTATAGTCAATAATTAAATTTTTTTTGTCTCTTCCTAAAACAGAAAACGTCTGACATTTCTAGCTTTTAGAATCCGATCCTTTTTATACTTCACCCAGTGTTTCTGAAAGCAGATTGTGATCTGTAACATGTGGAGAACAACGATAATATCAATAATTAAACTTTTTTTTGTCTCTTCCTAAAACTGAAAACGTATGACATCTCCAGCTTTTAAAATCTGATACTTTTTATACTTCATCCTGTGTTTCTGAAAGCAGATCGTGATTTGTCGTTTATGGAGAACAAAGGTATAGTCAATAATTAAAATTTTTTTTGTCTCTTCCTAAAACAGAAAACGTCTGACATTTCTAGCTTTTAAAATCTGATCCTTTTTACACTTCATCCTACGTTTCTGAAAGCAGATCGTTATCTGTCACTTATGGAGAACAAAGATAAAGTCAATAATTAAACTTCTTTTTTGTCTATTCCTAAAACTGAAAACGTCTGGCAGCTCCAGCTTTTAAAATCTGATCCTTTTTATGCTTCATCCTGTGTTTCTGAAAGCAGATCGTGATTTGTCGCTTATGGAGAACAAAGGTATAGTCAATAATTAAAATTTTTTTTGTCTCTTCCTAAAACAGAAAACGTCTGACATTTCCAGCTTTTAAAATCTGATCCTTTTTATGTTTCATCCCATGTTTCAGAAAGCAGATCGTGATCTGTCACTTATGGAGAACGAAGATAAAGTCAATAATTAAACTTCCTTTTTGTCTATTCCTAAAACTGAAAACGTCCGACATTTCCAGCTTTTAAAATCTGATCCTTTTTATACTTTGGCCATGTTTCTGAAAGCACATCGTGATCTGTCACTTATGGAGAACAAAGGTATAGTCAATATTTAAAATTTTTTTTGTCTCTTCCTAAAACAGAAAACGTCTGACATTTCCAGCTTTTAAAATCTGATCCTTTTTATACTTCATCCTGTGTTTCTGAAAGCAGATTGTGATCTGTCATATATGGAGAACAAAGGTAAAGTCAGTAATTAAACTTTTTTTTTCGTCTATTCCTAAAACTTACAAGGTCTGACATCTCCAGCTTTTAAAATCAGATCCTATTTATACTTCTTCATCTGTTTCTGAAAGCAGATCGTGATCTGTCACTTATGGAGAACAGAGATAAAGTCAATAATTAAAATTTTTTTTGTCTCTTCATAAAACAGAAAACGTCTGACATTTCCAGCTTTTCAAATCCGATCCTTTTTATACTTCATCCTATGTTTCTGAAAGCAGATCGTGATCTGTCATATATGGAGAACAAAGATAATGTCAATAATTAAACTTTTTTTTGTCTCTTCCAAAAACAGAAAACGTCTGACATTTCCAGCTTTTAAAATCTGATCCTTTTTACACTTCACCCAGTGTTTCTGAAAGCAGATTGTGATCTGTAACATGTGGAGAACAAAGATAAAGTCAATAATTAAACTTTTTTTTGTCTGTTCCTAAAACTGAAAACGTCTGGCAGCTCCAGCTTTTAAAATCTGATCCTTCTTATACTTCATCCTATGTTTCTGAAAGCAGATCGTGATCTGTCACTTATGGAGAACAAAGATAAAGTCAATAATTAAACTTTTTCTTGTCTGTTCCTAAAACTGAAAACGTCTGGCAGCTCCAGCTTTTAAAATCTGATCCTTTTTATACTTTGGCCATGCTTCAGAAAGCAGATCGTGATATGTCGCTTATGGAGTACAAAGAAATAGTCAATGATTAAAATTTTTTTTGTCTCTTCCTAAAACAGAAAACGTCTGACATTTCTAGCTTTTAAAATCTGATCCTATTTATACTTCATCCTACGTTTCTGAAAGCAGATCGTGATCTGTCACTTATGGAGAACAAAGATAAAGTCAATAATTAAACTTCTTTTTTGTCTATTCCTAAAACTGAAAACGTCTGGCAGCTCCAGCTTTTAAAATCTGATCCTTTTTATACTTCATCCTATGTTTCTGAAAGCAGATCGTGATCTGTCACTTATGGAGAACAAAAATAAAGTCAATAATTAAACTTCTTTTTTGTCTGTTCCTAAAACTGAAAACGTCTGGCAGCTCCAGCTTTTAAAATCTGATCCTTTTTATACTTCATCCTGTGTTTCTGAAAGCAGATCGTGATTTGTCGCTTATGGAGGACAAAGGAATAGTCAATAATTAAATTTTTTTTGTCTCTTCCTAAAACAGAAAACGTCTGACATTTCTAGCTTTTAAAATCCGATCCTTTTTATACTTCATCCTATGTTTCTGAAAGCAGATCGTGATCTGTAACATGTGGAGAACAAAGATAAAGTCAATAATTAAACTTTTTTTTGTCTGTTCCTAAAACTGAAAACGTCTGGCAGCTCCAGCTTTTAAAATCTGATCCTTTTTATACTTCATCCTGTGTTTCTGAAAGCAGATCGTGATGTGTCGCTTATGGAGAACAAAGATAAAGTCAATAATTAAAATTTTTTTGTCTCTTCCTAAAACAGAAAACGTCTGACATTTCTAGCTTTTAAAATCTGATCCTATTTATACTTCATCCTATGTTTCTGAAAGCAGATCGTGATCTGTCACTTATGGAGAACAAAGATAAAGTCAATAATTAAACTTCTTTTTTGTCTATTCCTAAAACTGATAACGTCTGGCAGCTCCAGCTTTTAAAATCTGATCCTTTTTATACTTCATCCTGTGTTTCTGAAACCAGATCGTGATTTGTCGCTTATGGAGAACAAAGGTATAGTCAATAATTAAAATTCCTTTGTCTCTTCCTAAAACAGAAAACGTCTGATATTTCCAGCTTTTAAAATCTGATCCTTTTTATACTTCATCCTATGTTTCTGAAAGCAGATCGTGATTTGTCGCTTATGGAGAACAAAGGTATAGTCAATAATTAAATTTTTTTTGTCTCTTCCTAAGACAGAAAACGTCTGACAGCTCCAGCTTTTAAAATCTGATCCTTTTTATACTTCATCCTGTGCTTCTGAAAGCAGATCGTGATTTGTCGCTTATGGAGAACAAAGGTATAGTCAATAATTAAACTTTTTTTATCTCTTCCTAACACTGAAAACGTCTGACATTTCTAGCTTTTAAAATCTGATACTTTATATACTTCATCCTGTGTTTCTGAAAGCAGATTGTGATCTGTCATATATGGAGAACAAAGGTAAAGTCAGTAATTAAACTTTTTTTTTTGTCTATTCATAAAACTGAAAGTGTCTGACATCTCCAGCTTTTAAAATCTGATCCTTTTTATACTTCATCCTATGTTTCTGTAAGCAGATCGTGATTTGTCGCTTATGGAGAACAGAGATAAAGTCAATAATTAAAATTTTTTTTGTCTCTTCCTAAAACAGAAAACGTCTGACATTTCTAGCTTTTAAAATCTGATCGTTTTTATACTTCATCCTATGTTTATGAAAGCAGATCGTGATCTGTCACTTATGGAGATCAAAGGTAAAGTCAGTAATTAATCTTTTTTTTTTGTCTATTCCTAAAACTGAAAACGTCTGACATCTCCAGCTTTTAAAATCTGATCCTTTCTATACTTCATCCTACGTTTCTGAAAGCAGATCGTGATCTGTCACTTATGAAGAACAAAGATAAAGTCAATAATTAAACTTCTTTTTTGTCTATTCCTAAAACTGAAAACGTCTGGCAGCTCCAGCTTTTAAAATCTGATCCTTTTTATACTTCATCCTGTGTTTCTGAAACCAGATCGTGATTTGTCGCTTAAGGAGAACAAAGGTATAGTCAATAATTAAAATTTTTTTTGTCTCTTCCTAAAACAGAAAACGTCTGATATTTCCAGCTTTTAAAATCTGATCCTTTTTATACTTCATCCTATGTTTCTGAAAGCAGATCGTGATTTGTCGCTTATGGAGAACAAAGGTATAGTCAATAATTAAATTTTTTTTGTCTCTTCCTAAGACAGAAAACGTCTGGCAGCTCCAGCTTTTAAAATCTGATCCTTTTTATACTTCATCCTGTGTTTCTGAAAGCAGATCGTGATTTGACGCTTATGGAGAACAAAGGTATAGTCAATAATTAAACTTTTTTTTGTCTCTTCCTAAAACTGAAAACGTCTGACATCTCCAGCTTTTAAAATCTGATCCTTTTTATACTTCATCCTATGTTTCTGAAAGCAGATCGTGATTTGTCGCTTATGGAGAACAAAGGCATAGTAAATAATTAAATTTTTTTTGTCTCTTCCTAAGACAGAAAACGTCTGGCAGCTCCAGCTTTTAAAATCTGACCCTTTTTATACTTCATCCTGTGTTTCTGAAAGCAGATCGTGATTTGTCGCTTATGGAGAACAAAGGTATAGTCAATAATTAAACTTTTTTTTGTCTCTTCCTAAAACTGAAAACGTCTGACATTTCTAGGTTTTAAAATCTGATACTTTATATATTTCATCCTGTGTTTCTGAAAGCAGATTGTGATCTGTCATATATGGAGAATAAAGGTAAAGTCAGTAATTAAACTTTTTTTTTTGTCTATTCCTAAAACTGAAAGTGTCTGACATCTCCAGCTTTTAAAATCTGATCCTTTTTATACTTCATCCTGTGTTTCTGAAAGCAGATCGTGATTTGTCGCTTATGGAGAACAAAGGTATAGTCAATAATTAAATTTTTTTTGTCTCTTCCTAAAACAGGAAACGTCTGACATTTCTAGCTTTTAAAATCCGATCCTTTTTATACTTCATCCTATGTTTCTGAAAGCAGATCGTGATCTGTAACATGTGGAGAACAAAGATAAAGTCAATAATTAAACTTTTTTTTGTCTGTTCCTAAAACTGAAAACGTCTGGCAGCTCCAGCTTTTAAAATCTGATCCTTTTTATACTTCATCCTGTGTTTCTGAAAGCAGATCGTGATGTGTCGCTTATGGAGAACAAAGATAAAGTCAATAATTAAAATTTTTTTGTCTCTTCCTAAAACAGAAAACGTCTGACATTTCTAGCTTTTAAAATCTGATCCTATTTATACTTCATCCTATGTTTCTGAAAGCAGATCGTGATCTGTCATATATGGAGAACAAAGATAATGACAATAATTAAACTTTTTTTTGTCTCTTCCAAAAACAGAAAACGTCTGACATTTCCAGCTTTTAAAATCTGATCCTTTTTATACTTCACCCAGTGTTTCTGAAAGCAGATTGTGATCTGTAACATGTGGAGAACAACGATAATATCAATAATTAAACTTTTTTTTGTCTCTTCCTAAAACTGAAAACGTATGACATCTCCAGCTTTTAAAATCTGATACTTTTTATACTTCATCCTGTGTTTCTGAAAGCAGATCGTGATTTGTCGTTTATGGAGAACAAAGGTATAGTCAATAATTAAAATTTTTTTTGTCTCTTCCTAAAACAGAAAACGTCTGACATTTCTAGCTTTTAAAATCTGATCCTTTTTACACTTCATCCTACGTTTCTGAAAGCAGATCGTTATCTGTCACTTATGGAGAACAAAGATAAAGTCAATAATTAAACTTCTTTTTTGTCTATTCCTAAAACTGAAAACGTCTGGCAGCTCCAGCTTTTAAAATCTGATCCTTTTTATGCTTCATCCTGTGTTTCTGAAAGCAGATCGTGATTTGTCGCTTATGGAGAACAAAGGTATAGTCAATAATTAAAATTTTTTTTGTCTCTTCCTAAAACAGAAAACGTCTGACATTTCCAGCTTTTAAAATCTGATCCTTTTTATACTTCATCCTGTGTTTCTGAAACCAGATCGTGATTTGTCGCTTATGGAGAACAGAGATAAAGTCAATAATTAAAATTTTTTTTGTCTCTTCCTAAAACAGAAAACGTCTGACATTTCTAGCTTTTAAAATCTGATCCTATTTATACTTCATCCTATGTTCCTGAAAGCAGATCGTGATCTGACATATATGGAGAACAAAGATAATGTCAATAATTAAACTTTTTTTTGTCTCTTCCAAAAACAGAAAACGTCTGACATTTCCAGCTTTTAAAATCTGATCCTTTTTATACTTCACCCAGTGTTTCTGAAAGCAGATCGTGATCTGTCATATATGGAGAACAAAGATAATTTAAATAATTAAACTTTTTTTTGTCTCTTCCTAAAACAGAAAACGTCTGACATTTTTAGCTTTTAAAATCTGATCCTTTTTATACTTCATCCTATGTTTATGAAAGCAGATCGTGATCTGTCACTTATGGAGAACAAAGATAAAGTCAATAATTAAACTTCTTTTTTGTCTATTCCTAAAACTGATAACGTCTGGCAGCTCCAGCTTTTAAAATCTGATCCTTTTTATACTTCATCCTGTGTTTCTGAAACCAGATCGTGATTTGTCGCTTATGGAGAACAAAGGTATAGTCAATAATTAAAATTCCTTTGTCTCTTCCTAAAACAGAAAACGTCTGATATTTCCAGCTTTTAAAATCTGATCCTTTTTATACTTCATCCTATGTTTCTGAAAGCAGATCGTGATTTGTCGCTTATGGAGAACAAAGGTATAGTCAATAATTAAATTTTTTTTGTCTCTTCCTAAGACAGAAAACGTCTGGCAGCTCCAGCTTTTAAAATCTGATCCTTTTTATACTTCATCCTGTGCTTCTGAAAGCAGATCGTGATTTGTCGCTTATGGAGAACAGAGGTATAGTCAATAATTAAACTTTTTTTATCTCTTCCTAACACTGAAAACGTCTGACATTTCTAGCTTTTAAAATCTGATACTTTATATACTTCATCCTGTGTTTCTGAAAGCAGATTGTGATCTGTCATATATGGAGAACAAAGGTAAAGTCAGTAATTAAACTTTTTTTTTTGTCTATTCATAAAACTGAAAGTGTCTGACATCTCCAGCTTTTAAAGTCTGATCCTTTTTATACTTCATCCTATGTTTCTGAAAGCAGATCGTGATTTGTCGCTTATGGAGAACAAAGAAATAGTCAATAATTAAAATTTTTTTTGTCTCTTCCTAAAACAGAAAACGTCTGATATTTCCAGCTTTTAAAATCTGGTCCTTTTTATACTTCATCCTGTGTTTCCGAAAGCAGATCGCGATTTGTCGCTTATGGAGAACAAATATAATGTCAATAATTAAACTTTTTTTTGTCTCTTCCTAAAACAGAAAACGTCTGACATTTCCAGCTTTTAAAATCAAATCCTTTTTATACTTCACCCAGTGTTTCTGAAAGCAGATTGTGATCTGTAATATGTGGAGAACAACGATAATATCAATAACTAAACTTTTTTTTGTCTCTTCCTAAAACTGAAACCGTATGACATCTCCAGCTTCTAAAATCTGATACTTTTTATACTTCATCCTGTGTTTCTGAAAGCAGATCGTGATTTGTCGCTTATGGAGAACAGAGATAAAGTCAATAATTAAAATTTTTTTTGTCTCTTCCTAAAACAGAAAACGTCTGACATTTTTAGCTTTTAAAATCTGATCGTTTTTATACTTCATCCTATGTTTATGAAAGCAGATCGTGATCTGTCACTTATGGAGATCAAAGGTAAAGTCAGTAATTAATCTTTTTTTTTTGTCTATTCCTAAAACTGAAAACGTCTGACATCTCCAGCTTTTAAAATCTGATCCTTTCTATACTTCATCCTACGTTTCTGAAAGCAGATCGTGATCTGTCACTTATGGAGAACAAAGGTATAGTCAATAATTAAAATTTTTTTTGTCTCTTCCTAAAACAGAAAACGTCTGATATTTCCAGCTTTTAAAATCTGATCCTTTTTATACTTCACCCAGTGTTTCTGAAAGCAGATTGTGATCTGTAACATGTGGAGAACAAAGATAAAGTCAATAATTAAAGTTTTTTTTGTCTGTTCCTAAAACGGCAAACGTCTGGCAGCTCCAGCTTTTAAAATCTGATCCTTTTTATACTTCATCCTGTGTTTCTGAAAGCAGATCGTGATTTGTCGCTTATGGAGAACAGAGATAAAGTCAATAATTAAAATTTTTTTGTCTCTTCCTAAAACAGAAAACGTCTGACATTTCTAGCTTTTAAAATCTGATCCTATTTATACTTCATCCTATGTTTCTGAAAGCAGATCGTGATCTGTCATATATGGAGAACAAAGATAATGTCAATAATTAAACTTTTTTTTGTCTCATCCAAAAACAGAAAACGTCAGACATTTCCAGCTTTTAAAATCTGATCCTTTTTATACTTCACCCAGTGTTTCTGAAAGCAGATTGTGATCTGTAACATGTGGAGAACAACGATAATATCAATAATTAAACATTTTTTTGTCTCTTCCTAAAACTGAAAACGTCTGACATTTCTAGCTTTTAAAATCTGATCCTTTTTACACTTCATCCTACGTTTCTGAAAGCAGATCGTTATCTGTCACTTATGGAGAACAAAGATAAAGTCAATAATTAAACTTCTTTTTTGTCTATTCCTAAAACTGAAAACGTCTGGCAGCTCCAGCTTTTAAAATCTGATCCTTTTTATACTTCATCCTGTGTTTCTGAAAGCAGATCGTGATTTGTCGCTTATGGAGAACAAAGGTATAGTCAATAATTAAAATTTTTTTTGTCTCTTCCTAAAACAGAAAACGTCTGACATTTCTAGCTTTTAAAATCTGATCCCATTTATACTTCATCCTCTGTTTCTGAAAGCAGATCGTGAACTGTAACATGTGGAGAACAAAGATAAAGTCAATAATTAAACTTTTTTTTGTCTGTTCCTAAAACGGAAAACGTCTGGCAGCTCCAGCTTTTAAAATCTGATCCTTTTTATACTTCATCCTATGTTTCTGAAAGCAGATCGTGATTTGTCGTTTATAGAGAACAAAGGTATAGTCAATAATTAAACTTTTTTTTGTCTCTTCCAAAAACAGAAAACGTCTGACATTTCCAGCTTTTAAAATCTGATCCTTTTTATACTTCACCCAGTGTTTCTGAAAGCAGATTGTGATCTGTAACATGTGGAGAACAACGATAATATCAATAATTAAATTTTTTTTGTCTCTTCCTAAAACTGAAAACGTCTGGCAGCTCCAGCTTTTAAAATCTGATGCTTTTTATTCCTCATCCTGTGTTTCTGAAAGCAGATCGTGATTTGTCGCTTATGGAGAACAAAGGTATAGTCAATAATTAAAATTTTTTTTGTCTCTTCCTAAAACAGAAAACGTCTGACATTTCCAGCTTTTAAAATCTGATCCTATTTATACTTCATCCTATGTTTCTGAAAGCAGATCGTGATCTGTCATATATGGAGAACAAAGATAATGTCAATAATTAAACTTTTTTTTGTCTCTTCCAAAAACAGAAAACGTCTGACATTTCCAGCTTTTAAAATCTGATCCTTTTTATACTTCACCCAGTGTTTCTGAAAGCAGATTGTGATCTGTAACATGTGGAGAACAAAGATAAGGTCAATAATTAAACTTTTTTTTGTCTGTTCCTAAAACGGAAAACGTCTGGCAGCTCCAGCTTTTAAAATCTGATCCTTTTTATACTTCATCCTGTGTTTCTGAAAGCAGATCGTGATTTGTCGTTTATAGAGAACAAAGGTATAGTCAATAATTAAACTTTTTTTTGTCTCTTCCAAAAACAGAAAACGTCTGACATTTCCAGCTTTTAAAATCTGATCCTTTTTATACTTCACCCAGTGTTTCTGAAAGCAGATTGTGATCTGTAACATGTGGAGAACAACGATAATATCAATAATTAAATTTTTTTTGTCTCTTCCTAAAACTGAAAACGTCTGGCAGCTCCAGCTTTTAAAATCTGATGCTTTTTATTCCTCATCCTGTGTTTCTGAAAGCAGATCGTGATTTGTCGCTTATGGAGAACTAAGGTATAGTCAATAATTAGAACTTTTTTTGTCTCTTCCTAAAACAGAAAACGTCTGACATGTCTAGCTTTTAAAATATGATCCTTTTTACACTTCATCCTACGTTTCTGAAAGCAGATCGTTATCTGTCACTTATGGAGAACAAAGATAAAGTCAATAATTAAACTTCTTTTTTGTCTATTCCTAAAACTGAAAACGTCTGGCAGCTCCAGCTTTTAAAATCTGATCCTTTTTATACTTCATCCTGTGTTTCTGAAAGCAGATCGTGATTTGTCGCTTATGGAGAACAAAGGTATAGTCAATAATTAAAATTTTTTTTGTCTCTTCCTAAAACAGGAAACGTCTGACATCCCCAGCTTTTAAAATCTGATGCTTTTTATTCCTCATCCTGTGTTTCTGAAAGCAGATCGTGATTTGTCGCTTATGGAGAACTAAGGTATAGTCAATAATTAAAACTTTTTTTGTCTATTCCTAAAACAGAAAACGTCTGACATTTCTAGCTTTTAAAATCTGATCCTTTTTACACTTCATCCTACGTTTCTGAAAGCAGATCGTTATCTGTCACTTATGGAGAACAAAGATAAAGTCAATAATTAAACTTCTTTTTTGTCTATTCCTAAAACTGAAAACGTCTGGCAGCTCCAGCTTTTAAAATCTGATCCTTTTTATACTTCATCCTGTGTTTCTGAAAGCAGATCGTGATTTGTCGCTTATGGAGAACAAAGGTATAGTCAATAATTAAAATTTTTTTTGTCTCTTCCTAAAACAGAAAACGTCTGACATCCCCAGCTTTTAAAATCTGATGCTTTTTATTCCTCATCCTGTGTTTCTGAAAGCAGATCGTGATTTGTCGCTTATGGAGAACTAAGGTATAGTCAATAATTAAAACTTTTTTTGTCTATTCCTAAAACTGAAAACGTCTGACATCTCCAGCTTTTAAAATCTGATCCTTTTTATACTTCATCCTATGTTTCTGAAAGCAGATCGTGATTTGTCGCTTATGGAGAACAAAGGTATATTCAATAATTAAAATTTTTTTTGTCTCTTCCTAAAACAGAAAACGTCTGACATTTCTAGCTTTTAAAATCTGATCCTATTTATACTTCATCCTATGTTTCTGAAAGCAGATTGTGAACTGTAACATGTGGAGAACAAAGATAAAGTCAATAATTAAACTTTCTTTTGTCTGTTCCTAAAACTGAAAACGTCTGGCAGCTCCAGCTTTTAAAATCTGATGCTTTTTATTCCTCATCCTGTGTTTCTGAAAGCAGATCGTGATTTGTCGCTTATGGAGAACTAAGGTATAGTCAATAATTAAAACTTTTTTTGTCTATTCCTAAAACAGAAAACGTCTGATATTTCCAGCTTTTAAAATCTGGTCCTTTTTATACTTCATCCTGTGTTTCCGAAAGCAGATCGCGATTTGTCGCTTATGGAGAACAAATATAATGTCAATAATTAAACTTTTTTTTGTCTCTTCCTAAAACAGAAAACGTCTGACATTTCCAGCTTTTAAAATCAAATCCTTTTTATACTTCACCCAGTGTTTCTGAAAGCAGATTGTGATCTGTAATATGTGGAGAACAACGATAATATCAATAACTAAACTTTTTTTTGTCTCTTCCTAAAACTGAAACCGTATGACATCTCCAGCTTCTAAAATCTGATACTTTTTATACTTCATCCTGTGTTTCTGAAAGCAGATCGTGATTTGTCGCTTATGGAGAACAGAGATAAAGTCAATAATTAAAATTTTTTTTGTCTCTTCCTAAAACAGAAAACGTCTGACATTTTTAGCTTTTAAAATCTGATCGTTTTTATACTTCATCCTATGTTTATGAAAGCAGATCGTGATCTGTCACTTATGGAGATCAAAGGTAAAGTCAGTAATTAATCTTTTTTTTTTGTCTATTCCTAAAACTGAAAACGTCTGACATCTCCAGCTTTTAAAATCTGATCCTTTCTATACTTCATCCTACGTTTCTGAAAGCAGATCGTGATCTGTCACTTATGGAGAACAAAGGTATAGTCAATAATTAAAATTTTTTTTGTCTCTTCCTAAAACAGAAAACGTCTGACATTTCCAGCTTTTAAAATCTGATCCTTTTTATACTTCACCCAGTGTTTCTGAAAGCAGATTGTGATCTGTAACATGTGGAGAACAAAGATAAAGTCAATAATTAAAGTTTTTTTTGTCTGTTCCTAAAACGGCAAACGTCTGGCAGCTCCAGCTTTTAAAATCTGATCCTTTTTATACTTCATCCTGTGTTTCTGAAAGCAGATCGTGATTTGTCGCTTATGGAGAACAGAGATAAAGTCAATAATTAAAATTTTTTTGTCTCTTCCTAAAACAGAAAACGTCTGACATTTCTAGCTTTTAAAATCTGATCCTATTTATACTTCATCCTATGTTTCTGAAAGCAGATCGTGATCTGTCATATATGGAGAACAAAGATAATGTCAATAATTAAACTTTTTTTTGTCTCATCCAAAAACAGAAAACGTCAGACATTTCCAGCTTTTAAAATCTGATCCTTTTTATACTTCACCCAGTGTTTCTGAAAGCAGATTGTGATCTGTAACATGTGGAGAACAACGATAATATCAATAATTAAACATTTTTTTGTCTCTTCCTAAAACTGAAAACGTCTGACATTTCTAGCTTTTAAAATCTGATCCTTTTTACACTTCATCCTACGTTTCTGAAAGCAGATCGTTATCTGTCACTTATGGAGAACAAAGATAAAGTCAATAATTAAACTTCTTTTTTGTCTATTCCTAAAACTGAAAACGTCTGGCAGCTCCAGCTTTTAAAATCTGATCCTTTTTATACTTCATCCTGTGTTTCTGAAAGCAGATCGTGATTTGTCGCTTATGGAGAACAAAGGTATAGTCAATAATTAAAATTTTTTTTGTCTCTTCCTAAAACAGAAAACGTCTGACATTTCTAGCTTTTAAAATCTGATCCCATTTATACTTCATCCTATGTTTCTGAAAGCAGATCGTGAACTGTAACATGTGGAGAATAAAGATAAAGTCAATAATTAAACTTCTTTTTTGTCTATTCCTAAAACTGAAAACGTCTGGCAGCTCCAGCTTTTAAAATCTGATCCTTTTTATGCTTCATCCTGTGTTTCTGAAAGCAGATCGTGATTTGTCGCTTATGGAGAACAAAGGTATAGTCAATAATTAAAATTTCTTTTGTCTCTTCCTAAAACAGAAAACGTCTGACATTTCCAGCTTTTAAAATCTGATCCTATTTATACTTCATCCTATGTTTCTGAAAGCAGATCGTGATCTGTCATATATGGAGAACAAAGATAATGTCAATAATTAAACTTTTTTTTGTCTCTTCCAAAAACAGAAAACGTCTGACATTTCCAGCTTTTAAAATCTGATCCTTTTTATACTTCACCCAGTGTTTCTGAAAGCAGATTGTGATCTGTAACATGTGGAGAACAAAGATAAAGTCAATAATTAAACTTTTTTTTGTCTGTTCCTAAAACGGAAAACGTCTGGCAGCTCCAGCTTTTAAAATCTGATCCTTTTTATACTTCATCCTGTGTTTCTGAAAGCAGATCGTGATTTGTCGTTTATAGAGAACAAAGGTATAGTCAATAATTAAACTTTTTTTTGTCTCTTCCAAAAACAGAAAACGTCTGACATTTCCAGCTTTTAAAATCTGATCCTTTTTATACTTCACCCAGTGTTTCTGAAAGCAGATTGTGATCTGTAACATGTGGAGAACAACGATAATATCAATAATTAAATTTTTTTGGTCTCTTCCTAAAACTGAAAACGTCTGGCAGCTCCAGCTTTTAAAATCTGATGCTTTTTATTCCTCATCCTGTGTTTCTGAAAGCAGATCGTGATTTGTCGCTTATGGAGAACAAAGGTATAGTCAATAATTAAAATTTTTTTTGTCTCTTCCTAAAACAGAAAACGTCTGACATTTCCAGCTTTTAAAATCTGATCCTATTTATACTTCATCCTATGTTTCTGAAAGCAGATCGTGATCTGTCATATATGGAGAACAAAGATAATGTCAATAATTAAACTTTTTTTTGTCTCTTCCAAAAACAGAAAACGTCTGACATTTCCAGCTTTTAAAATCTGATCCTTTTTATACTTCACCCAGTGTTTCTGAAAGCAGATTGTGATCTGTAACATGTGGAGAACAAAGATAAGGTCAATAATTAAACTTTTTTTTGTCTGTTCCTAAAACGGAAAACGTCTGGCAGCTCCAGCTTTTAAAATCTGATCCTTTTTATACTTCATCCTGTGTTTCTGAAAGCAGATCGTGATTTGTCGTTTATAGAGAACAAAGGTATAGTCAATAATTAAACTTTTTTTTGTCTCTTCCAAAAACAGAAAACGTCTGACATTTCCAGCTTTTAAAATCTGATCCTTTTTATACTTCACCCAGTGTTTCTGAAAGCAGATTGTGATCTGTAACATGTGGAGAACAACGATAATATCAATAATTAAATTTTTTTTGTCTCTTCCTAAAACTGAAAACGTCTGGCAGCTCCAGCTTTTAAAATCTGATGCTTTTTATTCCTCATCCTGTGTTTCTGAAAGCAGATCGTGATTTGTCGCTTATGGAGAACTAAGGTATAGTCAATAATTAAAACTTTTTTTGTCTATTCCTAAAACAGAAAACGTCTGACATTTCTAGCTTTTAAAATCTGATCCTTTTTACACTTCATCCTACGTTTCTGAAAGCAGATCGTTATCTGTCACTTATGGAGAACAAAGATAAAGTCAATAATTAAACTTCTTTTTTGTCTATTCCTAAAACTGAAAACGTCTGGCAGCTCCAGCTTTTAAAATCTGATCCTTTTTATACTTCATCCTGTGTTTCTGAAAGCAGATCGTGATTTGTCGCTTATGGAGAACAAAGGTATAGTCAATAATTAAAATTTTTTTTGTCTCTTCCTAAAACAGAAAACGTCTGACATCCCCAGCTTTTAAAATCTGATGCTTTTTATTCCTCATCCTGTGTTTCTGAAAGCAGATCGTGATTTGTCGCTTATGGAGAACTAAGGTATAGTCAATAATTAAAACTTTTTTTGTCTATTCCTAAAACTGAAAACGTCTGACATCTCCAGCTTTTAAAATCTGATCCTTTTTATACTTCATCCTATGTTTCTGAAAGCAGATCGTGATTTGTCGCTTATGGAGAACAAAGGTATATTCAATAATTAAAATTTTTTTTGTCTCTTCCTAAAACAGAAAACGTCTGACATTTCTAGCTTTTAAAATCTGATCCTATTTATACTTCATCCTATGTTTCTGAAAGCAGATTGTGAACTGTAACATGTGGAGAACAAAGATAAAGTCAATAATTAAACTTTCTTTTGTCTGTTCCTAAAACTGAAAACGTCTGGCAGCTCCAGCTTTTAAAATCTGATGCTTTTTATTCCTCATCCTGTGTTTCTGAAAGCAGATCGTGATTTGTCGCTTATGGAGAACTAAGGTATAGTCAATAATTAAAACTTTTTTTGTCTATTCCTAAAACAGAAAACGTCTGACATTTCTAGCTTTTAAAATCTGATCCTTTTTACACTTGATCCTACGTTTCTGAAAGCAGATCGTTATCTGTCACTTATGGAGAACAAAGATAAAGTCAATAATTAAACTTCTTTTTTGTCTATTCCTAAAACTGAAAACGTCTGGCAGCTCCAGCTTTTAAAATCTGATCCTTTTTATACTTCATCCTGTGTTTCTGAAAGCAGATCGTGATTTGTCGCTTATGGAGAACAGAGATAAAGTCAATAATTAAAATTTTTTCGTCTCTTCCTAAAACAGAAAACGTCTGACATTTCTAGCTTTTAAAATCTGATCCTATTTATACTTCATCCTATGTTTCTGAAAGCAGATCGTGATGTGTCATATATGGAGAACAAAGATAATGTCAATAATTAAAGTTTTTTTTGTCTCTTCCAAAAACAGAAAACGTCTGACATTTCCAGCTTTTAAAATCTGATCCTTTTTATACTTCACCCAGTGTTTCTGAAAGCAGATTGTGATCTGTAACATGTGGAGAACAACGATAATATCAATAATTAAATTTTTTTTGTCTCTTCCTAAAACTGAAAACGTCTGGCAGCTCCAGCTTTTAAAATCTGATCCTTTTTATACTTCATCCTGTGTTTCTGAAAGCAGATCGTGATTTGTCGCTTATGGAGAACAGAGATAAAGTCAATAATTAAAATTTTTTTGTCTCTTCCTAAAACAGAAAACGTCTGACATTTCTAGCTTTTAAAATCTGATCCTATTTATACTTCATCCTATGTTTCTGAAAGCAGATCGTGATCTGTCATATATGGAGAACAAAGATAATGTCAATAATTAAACTTTTTTTTGTCTCTTCCAAAAACAGAATACGTCTGACATTTCCAGCTTTTAAAACCTGATCCTTTTTATACTGCACCCAGTGTTTCTGAAAGCAGATTGTGATCTGTAACATGTGGAGAACAACGATAATATCAATAATTAAACTTTTTTTTGTCTCTTCCTAAAACTGAAAACGTATGACATCTCCAGCTTTTAATATCCGATACTTTTTATACTTCATCCTGTGTTTCTGAGAGCAGATCGTGATTTGTCGTTTATGGAGAACAAAGGTATAGTCAATAATTAAAATTTTTTTTGTCTCTTCCTAAAACAGAAAACGTCTGACATTTCTAGCTTTTAAAATCTGATCCTTTTTACACTTCATCCTAGGTTTCTGAAAGCAGATCGTTATCTGTCACTTATGGAGAACAAAGATAAAGTCAATAATTAAACTTCTTTTTTGTCTATTCCTAAAACTGAAAACGTCTGGCAGCTCCAGCTTTTAAAATCTGATCCTTTTTATACTTCATCCTGTGTTTCTGAAAGCAGATCGTGATTTGTCGCTTATGGAGAACAAAGGTATAGTCAATAATTAAACTTCTTTTTTGTCTATTCCTAAAACAGAAAACGTCTGACATCCCCAGCTTTTAAAATCTGATGCTTTTTATTCCTCATCCTGTGTTTCTGAAAGCAGATCGTGATTTGTCGCTTATGGAGAACTAAAGTATAGTCAATAATTAAAACTTTTTTTGTCTATTCCTAAAACTAAAAAAGGCCGGCATCTCCAGCTTTTAAAATCTGATCCTTTTTATACTTCATCCTATGTTTCTGAAAGCAGATCGTGATTTGTCGCTTATGGAGGACAAAGGTATAGTCAATATTTAAAATTTTTTTTGTCTCTTCCTAAAACAGAAAACGTCTGACATTTCTAGCTTTTAAAATCTGATCCTATTTATACTTCATCCTATGTTTCTGAAAGCAGATCGTGAACTGTAACATGTGGAGAACAAAGATAAAGTCAATAATTAAACTTTCTTTTGTCTGTTCCTAAAACTGAAAACGTCTGGCAGCTCCAGCTTTTAAAATCTGATCCTTTTTATACTTCATCCTGTGTTTCTGAAAGCAGATCGTGATTTGTCGCTTATGGAGAACAGAGATAAAGTCAATAATTAAAATTTTTATTGTCTCTTCCTAAAACAGAAAACGTCTGACATTTCTAGCTTTTAAAATCTGATCCTTTTTATACTTTGGCCATGCTTCTGAAAGCAGATCGTGATTTGTCGTTTATGGAGAACAAAGGTATAGTCAATAATTAAAATTTTTTTTGTCTATTCCTAAAACTGA
Organism: Bombus terrestris; assembly: GCF_910591885.1. NCBI lineage: Eukaryota > Metazoa > Arthropoda > Insecta > Hymenoptera > Apidae > Bombus > Bombus terrestris. The sequence goes on along the minus strand of NC_063276.1, from coordinate 11,222,741 downwards.
AAACGTCTGACATTTCTAGCTTTTAAAATCTGATCCTATTTATACTTCATCCTATGTTTCTGAAAACAGATCGTGATCTGTCATATATGGAGAACAAAGATAATGTCAATAATTAAACTTTTTTTTGTCTCTTCCTAAAACAGAAAACGTCTGACATTTCCAGCTTTTAAAATCTGATCCTTTTTATATTTCACCCAGTGTTTCTGAAAGAAGATTGTGATCTGTAACACGTGGAGAACAACGATAATATCAATAATTAAACTTTTTTTTGTCTCTTCCTAAAACTGAAAACGTATGACATCTCCAGCTTCTTAAATCTGATACTTTTTATACTTCATCCTGTGTTTCTGAAAGCAGATCGTGATCTGTAACATGTGGAGAACAAAGATAATATCAATAATTAAATTTTTTTTTGTCTCTTCCTAAAACTGAAAACGTCTGACATCTCCAGCTTTTAAAATCTGATACTTTTTATACTTCATCCTGTGTTTCTGAAAGCAGATTGTGATCTGTCATATATGGAGAACAAAGGTAAAGTCAGCAATTAAACTTTTTTTTGCCTATTCCTAAAACAGAAAACGTCTGACATTTCCAGGTTTTAAAATCGGATCCTTTTTATACTTCATCCCATGTTTCTGAAAGCAGATCGTGATCTGTCACTTACGGAGAACAAAGATAAAGTCAATAATTAAACTTTTTTTTGTCTGTTCCTAACACTGAAAACGTTTGACATCTCCAGCTTTTAAAATTTGATCCTTTTTATACTTCATCCCATGTTTCTGAAAGCAGATCGTGATCTGTAACATGTGGAGAACAAAGATAATATCAATAATTAAACTTTTTTTTGTCTCTTCCTAAAACTGAAAACGTGTGACATCTCCAGCTTTTAAAATCTGATACTTTTTATACTTCATCCTGTGTTTCTGAAAGCAGATTGTGATCTGTCGTATATGGAGAACAAAGGTAAAGTCAGTAATTAATCTTTTTTTTTGTCTATTCCTAAAACTGAAAACGTCCGACATCTCCAGCTTTTAAACTCTGATCCTTTTTATACCTCATCCTGTGTTTCTGAAAGCAGATCGTGATCTGTCATATATGGAGAACAAAGATAATGTCAATAATTAAACTTTTTTTTGTCTCTTCCTTAAACTGAAAACGTCTGACTTCTCCAGCATTTAATATCTGATGCTTTTTATACTTCACCCAGTGTTTGTGAAAGCAGATTGTGATCTGTAACATGTGGAGAACAAAGATAATATCAATAATTAAACTTTTTTTTGTCTCTTCCTAAAACAGAAAACGTCTGATATTTTTAGCTTTTAAAATCTCATCCTTTTTATACTTCATCCTATGTTTATGAAAGCAGATCGTGATCTGTCACTTATGGAGATCAAAGGTAAAGTCAGTAATTAATCTTTTTTTTTTGTCTATTCCTAAAACTGAAAACGTCTGACATCTCCAGCTTTTAAAATCTGATCCTTTTTATACTTCATCCTGTGTTTCTGAAAGCAGATCGTGATTTGTCATATATGGAGAACAAAGATAATGTCAATAATTAAACTTTTTTTTGTCTCTTCCTTAAACTGAAAACGTCTGACATCTCCAGCTTTTAATATCTGATGCTTTTTATACTTCACCCAGTGTTTCTGAAAGCATCATCTTGATCTGTCATATATGGAGAACAAATATAATGTCAATAGTTAAACTTTTTTTTGTCTCTTCTTAAACAGAATGCGTCTGACATTTTTAGCTTTTAAAATCTGATCCTTTTTATACTTCATCCTATGTTTATGAAAGCAGATCGTGATCTGTCACTAATGGAGATCAAAGGTAAAGTCAGTAATTAATCTTTTTTTTTTTTGTCTATTCCTCAAACTGAAAACGTCTGGCAGCTCCAGCCTTTAAAATCTGATCCTTTTTATACTTCATCCTATGTTTCTGAAAGCAGATCGTGATTTGTCGCTTATGGAGAACAAAGGTATAGTCAATAATTAAAATTTTTTTTGTCTCTTCCTAAAACTGAAAACGTCTGGCAGCTCCAGCTTTTAAAATCTGATCCTTTTTATACTTCATCCTATGTTTCTGAAAGCAGATTGTGATGTGTCATATATGCAGAACAAAGGTAACGTCAGTAATTAAACTTTTTTTTTTTGTCTATTCCTAAAACTGAAAGTGTCTGACATCTCCAGCTTTTAAAATCTGATCCTTTTTATACTTCATCCTATGTTTCTGAAAGCAGATCGTGACTTGTCGCTAATGGAGAACAAAGGTATAGTCAATAATTAAACTTTTTTTTGCCTATTCCTAAAACAGAAAACGTCTGACATTTCTAGCTTTTAAAATCTGATCCTATTTATACTTCATCCTATGTTTCTGAAAGCAGATCGTGATTTGTCGCTTATGGAGAACAAAGGTATAGACAGAATTTAAATTTTATTGGTCTCTTCCTAAAACAGAAAACGTCTGACATTTCCAGCTTTTAAAATCTGATACTTTTTATACTTCGTCCTGTGTTTCTGAAAGCAGATTGTGATCTGTCATATATGGAGAACAAAGGTAAAGTCAGTAATTAAACTTTTCTTTTGTCTATTCCTAAAACTGAAAGTGTCTGACATCTCCAGCTTTTAAAATCTGATCCTTTTTATACTTCATCCTATGTTTCTGAAAGCAGATCGTGATCTGTCACTTATGGAGAACAAAGATAATGTCAATAATTAAACTTTTTTTTGTCTCTTCCTTAAACTGAAAACGTCTGACTTCTCCAGCATTTAATATCTGATGCTTTTTATACTTCACCCAGTGTTTGTGAAAGCAGATTGTGATCTGTAACATGTGGAGAACAAAGATAATATCAATAATTAAACTTTTTTTTGTCTCTTCCTAAAACTGAAAACGTCTGACATCTCCAGCTTTTAAAATCTGATCCTTTTTATACTTCATCCTACGTTTCTGAAAGCAGATCGTGATCTGTCACTTATGGAGAACAAAGATAAAGTCAATAATTAAACTTCTTTTTTGTCTATTCCTAAAACTGAAAACGTCTGGCAGCTCCAGCTTTTAAAATCTGATCCTTTTTATACTTCATCCTGTGTTTCTGAAAGCAGATCGTGATTTGTCATATATGGAGAACAAAGATAATGTCATTAATTAAACTTTTTTTTGTCTCTTCCTAAAACAGAAAACGTCTGACATTTCCAGCTTTTAAAATCTGATCCTTTTTATATTTCACCCAGTGTTTCTGAAAGAAGATTGTGATCTGTAACACGTGGAGAACAACGATAATATCAATAATTAAACTTTTTTTTGTCTCTTCCTAAAACTGAAAACGTATGACATCTCCAGCTTCTTAAATCTGATACTTTTTATACTTCATCCTGTGTTTCTGAAAGCAGATCGTGATCTGTAACATGTGGAGAACAAAGATAATATCAATAATTAAATTTTTTTTTGTCTCTTCCTAAAACTGAAAACGTCTGACATCTCCAGCTTTTAAAATCTGATACTTTTTATACTTCATCCTGTGTTTCTGAAAGCAGATTGTGATCTGTCATATATGGAGAACAAAGGTAAAGTCAGCAATTAAACTTTTTTTTGCCTATTCCTAAAACAGAAAACGTCTGACATTTCCAGGTTTTAAAATCGGATCCTTTTTATACTTCATCCCATGTTTCTGAAAGCAGATCGTGATCTGTCACTTACGGAGAACAAAGATAAAGTCAATAATTAAACTTTTTTTTGTCTGTTCCTAACACTGAAAACGTTTGACATCTCCAGCTTTTAAAATTTGATCCTTTTTATACTTCATCCCATGTTTCTGAAAGCAGATCGTGATCTGTAACATGTGGAGAACAAAGATAATATCAATAATTAAACTTTTTTTTGTCTCTTCCTAAAACTGAAAACGTGTGACATCTCCAGCTTTTAAAATCTGATACTTTTTATACTTCATCCTGTGTTTCTGAAAGCAGATTGTGATCTGTCGTATATGGAGAACAAAGGTAAAGTCAGTAATTAATCTTTTTTTTTGTCTATTCCTAAAACTGAAAACGTCCGACATCTCCAGCTTTTAAACTCTGATCCTTTTTATACCTCATCCTGTGTTTCTGAAAGCAGATCGTGATCTGTCATATATGGAGAACAAAGATAATGTCAATAATTAAACTTTTTTTTGTCTCTTCCTTAAACTGAAAACGTCTGACTTCTCCAGCATTTAATATCTGATGCTTTTTATACTTCACCCAGTGTTTGTGAAAGCAGAATGTGATCTGTAACATGTGGAGAACAAAGATAATATCAATAATTAAACTTTTTTTTGTCTCTTCCTAAAACAGAAAACGTCTGATATTTTTAGCTTTTAAAATCTCATCCTTTTTATACTTCATCCTATGTTTATGAAAGCAGATCGTGATCTGTCACTTATGGAGATCAAAGGTAAAGTCAGTAATTAATCTTTTTTTTTTGTCTATTCCTAAAACTGAAAACGTCTGACATCTCCAGCTTTTAAAATCTGATCCTTTTTATACTTCATCCTGTGTTTCTGAAAGCAGATCGTGATTTGTCATATATGGAGAACAAAGATAATGTCAATAATTAAACTTTTTTTTGTCTCTTCCTTAAACTGAAAACGTCTGACATCTCCAGCTTTTAATATCTGATGCTTTTTATACTTCACCCAGTGTTTCTGAAAGCATCATCTTGATCTGTCATATATGGAGAACAAATATAATGTCAATAGTTAAACTTTTTTTTGTCTCTTCTTAAACAGAATGCGTCTGACATTTTTAGCTTTTAAAATCTGATCCTTTTTATACTTCATCCTATGTTTATGAAAGCAGATCGTGATCTGTCACTAATGGAGATCAAAGGTAAAGTCAGTAATTAATCTTTTTTTTTTTTGTCTATTCCTCAAACTGAAAACGTCTGGCAGCTCCAGCCTTTAAAATCTGATCCTTTTTATACTTCATCCTATGTTTCTGAAAGCAGATCGTGATTTGTCGTTTATGGAGAACAAAGGTATAGTCAATAATTAAAATTTTTTTTGTCTCTTCCTAAAACTGAAAACGTCTGGCAGCTCCAGCTTTTAAAATCTGATCCTTTTTATACTTCATCCTATGTTTCTGAAAGCAGATTGTGATGTGTCATATATGCAGAACAAAGGTAACGTCAGTAATTAAACTTTTTTTTTTTGTCTATTCCTAAAACTGAAAGTGTCTGACATCTCCAGCTTTTAAAATCTGATCCTTTTTATACTTCATCCTATGTTTCTGAAAGCAGATCGTGACTTGTCGCTAATGGAGAACAAAGGTATAGTCAATAATTAAACTTTTTTTTGCCTATTCCTAAAACAGAAAACGTCTGACATTTCTAGCTTTTAAAATCTGATCCTATTTATACTTCATCCTATGTTTCTGAAAGCAGATCGTGATTTGTCGCTTATGGAGAACAAAGGTATAGACAGAATTTAAATTTTATTGGTCTCTTCCTAAAACAGAAAACGTCTGACATTTCCAGCTTTTAAAATCTGATACTTTTTATACTTCGTCCTGTGTTTCTGAAAGCAGATTGTGATCTGTCATATATGGAGAACAAAGGTAAAGTCAGTAATTAAACTTTTCTTTTGTCTATTCCTAAAACTGAAAGTGTCTGACATCTCCAGCTTTTAAAATCTGATCCTTTTTATACTTCATCCTATGTTTCTGAAAGCAGATCGTGATCTGTCATATATGGAGAACAAAGATAATGTCAATAATTAAACTTTTTTTTGTCTCTTCCTTAAACTGAAAACGTCTGACTTCTCCAGCATTTAATATCTGATGCTTTTTATACTTCACCCAGTGTTTGTGAAAGCAGATTGTGATCTGTAACATGTGGAGAACAAAGATAATATCAATAATTAAACTTTTTTTTGTCTCTTCCTAAAACTGAAAACGTCTGACATCTCCAGCTTTTAAAATCTGATCCTTTTTATACTTCATCCTACGTTTCTGAAAGCAGATCGTGATCTGTCACTTATGGAGAACAAAGATAAAGTCAATAATTAAACTTCTTTTTTGTCTATTCCTAAAACTGAAAACGTCTGGCAGCTCCAGCTTTTAAAATCTGATCCTTTTTATACTTCATCCTGTGTTTCTGAAAGCAGATCGTGATTTGTCATATATGGAGAACAAAGATAATGTCATTAATTAAACTTTTTTTTGTCTCTTCCTAAAACAGAAAACGTCTGACATTTCCAGCTTTTAAAATCTGATCCTTTTTATATTTCACCCAGTGTTTCTGAAAGAAGATTGTGATCTGTAACACGTGGAGAACAACGATAATATCAATAATTAAACTTTTTTTTGTCTCTTCCTAAAACTGAAAACGTATGACATCTCCAGCTTCTTAAATCTGATACTTTTTATACTTCATCCTGTGTTTCTGAAAGCAGATCGTGATCTGTAACATGTGGAGAACAAAGATAATATCAATAATTAAATTTTTTTTTGTCTCTTCCTAAAACTGAAAACGTCTGACATCTCCAGCTTTTAAAATCTGATACTTTTTATACTTCATCCTGTGTTTCTGAAAGCAGATTGTGATCTGTCATATATGGAGAACAAAGGTAAAGTCAGCAATTAAACTTTTTTTTGCCTATTCCTAAAACAGAAAACGTCTGACATTTCCAGGTTTTAAAATCGGATCCTTTTTATACTTCATCCCATGTTTCTGAAAGCAGATCGTGATCTGTCACTTACGGAGAACAAAGATAAAGTCAATAATTAAACTTTTTTTTGTCTGTTCCTAACACTGAAAACGTTTGACATCTCCAGCTTTTAAAATTTGATCCTTTTTATACTTCATCCCATGTTTCTGAAAGCAGATCGTGATCTGTAACATGTGGAGAACAAAGATAATATCAATAATTAAACTTTTTTTTGTCTCTTCCTAAAACTGAAAACGTGTGACATCTCCAGCTTTTAAAATCTGATACTTTTTATACTTCATCCTGTGTTTCTGAAAGCAGATTGTGATGTGTCGTATATGGAGAACAAAGGTAAAGTCAGTAATTAATCTTTTTTTTTGTCTATTCCTAAAACTGAAAACGTCCGACATCTCCAGCTTTTAAACTCTGATCCTTTTTATACCTCATCCTGTGTTTCTGAAAGCAGATCGTGATCTGTCATATATGGAGAACAAAGATAATGTCAATAATTAAACTTTTTTTTGTCTCTTCCTTAAACTGAAAACGTCTGACTTCTCCAGCATTTAATATCTGATGCTTTTTATACTTCACCCAGTGTTTGTGAAAGCAGAATGTGATCTGTAACATGTGGAGAACAAAGATAATATCAATAATTAAACTTTTTTTTGTCTCTTCCTAAAACAGAAAACGTCTGATATTTTTAGCTTTTAAAATCTCATCCTTTTTATACTTCATCCTATGTTTATGAAAGCAGATCGTGATCTGTCACTTATGGAGATCAAAGGTAAAGTCAGTAATTAATCTTTTTTTTTTGTCTATTCCTAAAACTGAAAACGTCTGACATCTCCAGCTTTTAAAATCTGATCCTTTTTATACTTCATCCTGTGTTTCTGAAAGCAGATCGTGATTTGTCATATATGGAGAACAAAGATAATGTCAATAATTAAACTTTTTTTTGTCTCTTCCTTAAACTGAAAACGTCTGACATCTCCAGCTTTTAATATCTGATGCTTTTTATACTTCACCCAGTGTTTCTGAAAGCATCATCTTGATCTGTCATATATGGAGAACAAATATAATGTCAATAGTTAAACTTTTTTTTGTCTCTTCTTAAACAGAATGCGTCTGACATTTTTAGCTTTTAAAATCTGATCCTTTTTATACTTCATCCTATGTTTATGAAAGCAGATCGTGATCTGTCACTAATGGAGATCAAAGGTAAAGTCAGTAATTAATCTTTTTTTTTTTTGTCTATTCCTCAAACTGAAAACGTCTGGCAGCTCCAGCCTTTAAAATCTGATCCTTTTTATACTTCATCCTATGTTTCTGAAAGCAGATCGTGATTTGTCGCTTATGGAGAACAAAGGTATAGTCAATAATTAAAATTTTTTTTGTCTCTTCCTAAAACTGAAAACGTCTGGCAGCTCCAGCTTTTAAAATCTGATCCTTTTTATACTTCATCCTATGTTTCTGAAAGCAGATTGTGATGTGTCATATATGCAGAACAAAGGTAACGTCAGTAATTAAACTTTTTTTTTTTGTCTATTCCTAAAACTGAAAGTGTCTGACATCTCCAGCTTTTAAAATCTGATCCTTTTTATACTTCATCCTATGTTTCTGAAAGCAGATCGTGACTTGTCGCTAATGGAGAACAAAGGTATAGTCAATAATTAAACTTTTTTTTGCCTATTCCTAAAACAGAAAACGTCTGACATTTCTAGCTTTTAAAATCTGATCCTATTTATACTTCATCCTATGTTTCTGAAAGCAGATCGTGATTTGTCGCTTATGGAGAACAAAGGTATAGACAGAATTTAAATTTTATTGGTCTCTTCCTAAAACAGAAAACGTCTGACATTTCCAGCTTTTAAAATCTGATACTTTTTATACTTCGTCCTGTGTTTCTGAAAGCAGATTGTGATCTGTCATATATGGAGAACAAAGGTAAAGTCAGTAATTAAACTTTTCTTTTGTCTATTCCTAAAACTGAAAGTGTCTGACATCTCCAGCTTTTAAAATCTGATCCTTTTTATACTTCATCCTATGTTTCTGAAAGCAGATCGTGATCTGTCATATATGGAGAACAAAGATAATGTCAATAATTAAACTTTTTTTTGTCTCTTCCTTAAACTGAAAACGTCTGACTTCTCCAGCATTTAATATCTGATGCTTTTTATACTTCACCCAGTGTTTGTGAAAGCAGATTGTGATCTGTAACATGTGGAGAACAAAGATAATATCAATAATTAAACTTTTTTTTGTCTCTTCCTAAAACTGAAAACGTCTGACATCTCCAGCTTTTAAAATCTGATCCTTTTTATACTTCATCCTACGTTTCTGAAAGCAGATCGTGATCTGTCACTTATGGAGAACAAAGATAAAGTCAATAATTAAACTTCTTTTTTGTCTATTCCTAAAACTGAAAACGTCTGGCAGCTCCAGCTTTTAAAATCTGATCCTTTTTATACTTCATCCTGTGTTTCTGAAAGCAGATCGTGATTTGTCATATATGGAGAACAAAGATAATGTCATTAATTAAACTTTTTTTTGTCTCTTCCTTAAACTGAAAACGTCTGACATCTCCAGCTTTTAATATCTGATGCTTTTTATACTTCACCCAGTGTTTCTGAAAGCATCATCGTGATCTGTCATATATGGAGAACAAATATAATGTCAATAGTTAAACTTTTTTTTGTCTCTTCTTAAACAGAATGCGTCTGACATTTTTAGCTTTTAAAATCTGATCCTTTTTATACTTCATCCTATGTTTATGAAAGCAGATCGTGATCTGACACTAATGGAGATCAAAGGTAAAGTCAGTAATTAATCTTTTTTTTTTTTGTCTATTCCTCAAACTGAAAACGTCTGACATCTCCAGCTTTTAAACTATGATCCTTTTTATACCTCATCCTGTGTTTCTGAAAGCAGATTGTGATCTGTAACATGTGGAGAACAAAGATAATGTCAATAATTAAACTTTTTTTTGTCTCTTCCTAAAACTGAAAACGTCTGGCAGCTCCAGCTTTTAAAATCTGATCCTTTTTATACTTCATCCTGTGTTTCTGAAAGCAGATCGTGATTTGTTGCTTATGGAGAACAAAGGTATGGTCAATAATTAAAATTTTCTTTGTCTCTTCCTAAAACAGAAAACGTCTGACATCTCCAGCTTTTAAAATCTGATCCTTTTTATACTTCATCCTACGTTTCTGAAAGCAGATTGTGATCTGTCATATATGGAGAACAAAGGTAAAGTCAATAACTAAGCTTTTTTTATGTCTATTCCTAAAACTGAAAGTGTCTGACATCTCCAGCTTTTAAAATCTTATACTTTTTGCACTTCATCCTATGTTTCTGAAAGCAGATCGTGATTTGTCGCTTATGGAGAACAAAGGTATAGTCAATAATTAAAATTTTTTTTGTCTCTTCCTAAAACAGAAAACGTATGACATTTCCAGCTTCTAAAATCTGATCCTTTTTATACTTCATCCTATGTTTCTGAAAGCGGATCGTGATCTGACACTTATGGAGAACAAAGATAAAGTCAATAACTAAACTTTTTTTTTGTTTATTCCTAAAACTGAAAACGTCTGACATCTCCAGCTTTTAAAATCTGATCCTTTTTATACTTCATCCTACGTTTCTGAAAGCAGATCGTGATCTGTCACTTATGGAGAACAAAGATAATGTCAATAATTAATCTTTTTTTTTTTATATTCCTGAAACTGAAAACGTCTGACATCTCCAGCTTTTATAATCAGATCGTTTCTTATACTTCATCCTCTGTTTCTGAAAGCAGGTCGTAATCTGTCATATGTGAAGAACAAAGATAAAATCGATAATTAAACTTCTTTTTTGTCTCTTCCTAAAACTGAAAACGTCTGACATCTCCAGCTCTTAAAATATGATACATTTTATACTTCATACTATGTTTCTGAAGGCAGATCGTGATCTGTCATATATGGACAACAAAGCTAATGTCAATAGTTAAATTTTTTTTTTCTCGTCCTAAAACAGAAAACGTCTGACATTTCCAGCTTTTAAAATCTGATCCTTTTTATACTTCACCCAGTGTTTCTGAAAACAGATTGTGATCTGTAACATGTGGAGAACAAAGATAATAACAATGATTAAACTTTTTTTTGTCTCTTCCTAAAACAGAAAACGTCTGACATTTTTAGCTTTTAAAATCTGATCCTTTTTATACTTCATCCTATGTTTATGAAAGCAGATCGTGATTTGTCGCTTATGGAGAACAAAGGTATAGTCAATAATTAAAATTTTTTTTGTCTCTTCCTAAAACAGAAAACGTCTGACATTTCCAGCTTTTAAAATCTGATCCTTTTTATACTTCATCCTACGTTTCTGAAAGCAGATCGTGATCTGACACTTATGGAGAACAAAGACAAAGTCAATAATTAAACTTCTTTTTTGTCTATTCCTAAAACTGAAAACGTCTGACATCTCCAGCTTTTAATATCTGATCCTTTTTATACTTCATCCTACGTTGCTGAAAGCAGATCGTGATCTGTCACTTATGGAGAACAAAGATAAAGTCAATAATTAAACTTTTTTTTGTCTCTTCCTAAAACTGAAAACGTCTGACATTTCCAGCTTTTAAAATCTGATCCTTTTTATACTTCACCCAGTGTTTCTGAAAGCAGATTGTGATCTGTAACATGTGGAGTACAAAGATAATATCAATAATTAAACTTTTTTTTGTCTCTTCCTAAAACTGAAAACGTCTGACATATCCAGCTTTTAAAATCTGATACTTTTTATACTTCATCCTGTGTTTCTGAAAGCAGATTGTGATCTGTCGTATATGGAGAACAAAGGTAAAGTCAGTAATTAATCTTTTTTTTTGTCTATTCCTAAAGCTGAAAACGTCTGACATCTCCAGCTTTTAATATCTGATGCTTTTTATACTTCACCCAGTGTTTCTGAAAGCATCATCGTGATCTGTCATATATGGAGAACAAATATAATGTCAATAGTTAAACTTTTTTTTGTCTCTTCTTAAACAGAATGCGACTGACATTTTTAGCTTTTAAAATCTGATCCTTTTTATACTTCATCCTATGTTTATGAAAGCAGATCGTGATCTGTCACTAATGGAGATCAAAGGTAATGTCAGTAATTAATCTTTTTTTTTTTTTTTGTCTATTCCTCAAACTGAAAACGTCTGGCAGCTCCAGCCTTTAAAATCTGATCCTTTTTATACTTCATCCTATGTTTCTGAAAGCAGATCGTGATTTGTCGCTTATGGAGAACAAAGGTATAGTCAATAATTAAAATTTTTTTTGTCTCTTCCTAAAACTGAAAACGTCTGGCAGCTCCAGCTTTTAAAATCTGATCCTTTTTATACTTCATCCTATGTTTCTGAAAGCAGATTGTGATGTGTCATATATGCAGAACAAAGGTAACGTCAGTAATTAAACTTTTTTTTTTTGTCTATTCCTAAAACTGAAAGTGTCTGACATCTCCAGCTTTTAAAATCTGATCCTTTTTATACTTCATCCTATGTTTCTGAAAGCAGATCGTGACTTGTCGCTAATGGAGAACAAAGGTATAGTCAATAATTAAAATTTTTTTTGTCTCTTCCTAAAACAGAAAACGTCTGACATTTCTAGCTTTTAAAATCTGATCCTATTTATACTTCATCCTATGTTTCTGAAAGCAGATCGTGATCTGTCACTTATGGAGAACAAAGATAAAGTCAATAATTAAACTTTTTTTTGTCTGTTCCTAACACTGAAAACGTCTGACATCTCCAGCTTTTAAAATTTGATCCTTTTTATACTTCATCCCATGTTTCTGAAAGCAGATCGTGATCTGTAACATGTGGAGAACAAAGATAATATCAATAATTAAACTTTTTTTTGTCTCTTCCTAAAACTGAAAACGTCTGACATCTCCAGCTTTTAAAATCTGATACTTTTTATACTTCGTCCTGTGTTTCTGAAAGCAGATTGTGATCTGTCATATATGGAGAACAAAGGTAAAGTCAGTAATTAAACTTTTCTTTTGTCTATTCCTAAAACTGAAAGTGTCTGACATCTCCAGCTTTTAAAATCTGATCCTTTTTATACTTCATCCTCTGTTTCTGAAAGCAGATCGTGATCTGTCATATATGGAGAACAAAGATAATGTCAATAATTAAACTTTTTTTTGTCTCTTCCTTAAACTGAAAACGTCTGACTTCTCCAGCATTTAATATCTGATGCTTTTTATACTTCACCCAGTGTTTGTGAAAGCAGATTGTGATCTGTAACATGTGGAGAACAAAGATAATATCAATAATTAAACTTTTTTTTGTCTCTTCCTAAAACAGAAAACGTCTGATATTTTTAGCTTTTAAAATCTCATCCTTTTTATACTTCATCCTATGTTTATGAAAGCAGATCGTGATCTGTCACTTATGGAGATCAAAGGTAAAGTCAGTAATTAATCTTTTTTTTTTGTCTATTCCTAAAACTGAAAACGTCTGACATCTCCAGCTTTTAAAATCTGATCCTTTTTATACTTCATCCTGTGTTTCTGAAAGCAGATCGTGATTTGTCATATATGGAGAACAAAGATAATGTCAATAATTAAACTTTTTTTTGTCTCTTCCTTAAACTGAAAACGTCTGACATCTCCAGCTTTTAATATCTGATGCTTTTTATACTTCACCCAGTGTTTCTGAAAGCATCATCGTGATCTGTCATATATGGAGAACAAATATAATGTCAATAGTTAAACTTTTTTTTGTCTCTTCTTAAACAGAATGCGTCTGACATTTTTAGCTTTTAAAATCTGATCCTTTTTATACTTCATCCTATGTTTATGAAAGCAGATCGTGATCTGTCACTAATGGAGATCAAAGGTAAAGTCAGTAATTAATCTTTTTTTTTTTTTGTCTATTCCTCAAACTGAAAACGTCTGACATCTCCAGCTTTTAAACTATGATCCTTTTTATACCTCATCCTGTGTTTCTGAAAGCAGATTGTGATCTGTAACATGTGGAGAACAAAGATAATATCAATAATTAAACTTTTTTTTGTCTCTTCCTAAAACTGAAAACGTCTGGCAGCTCCAGCTTTTAAAATCTGATCCTTTTTATACTTCATCCTGTGTTTCTGAAAGCAGATCGTGATTTGTCGCTTATGGAGAACAAAGGTATGGTCAATAATTAAAATTTTTTTTGTCTCTTCCTAAAACAGAAAACGTCTGACATCTCCAGCTTTTAAAATCTGATCCTTTTTATACTTCATCCTACGTTTCTGAAAGCAGATTGTGATCTGTCATATATGGAGAACAAAGGTAAAGTCAATAACTAAGCTTTTTTTTTGTCTATTCCTAAAACTGAAAGTGTCTGACATCTCCAGCTTTTAAAATCTTATACTTTTTGCACTTCATCCTATGTTTCTGAAAGCAGATCGTGATTTGTCGCTTATGGAGAACAAAGGTATAGTCAATAATTAAAATTTTTTTTGTCTCTTCCTAAAACAGAAAACGTATGACATTTCCAGCTTCTAAAATCTGATCCTTTTTATACTTCATCCTATGTTTCTGAAAGCGGATCGTGATCTGACACTTATGGAGAACAAAGATAAAGTCAATAACTAAACTTTTTTTTTGTTTATTCCTAAAACTGAAAACGTCTGACATCTCCAGCTTTTAAAATCTGATCCTTTTTATACTTCATCCTACGTTTCTGAAAGCAGATCGTGATCTGTCACTTATGGAGAACAAAGATAATGTCAATAATTAATCTTTTTTTTTTTATATTCCTGAAACTGAAAACGTCTGACATCTCCAGCTTTTATAATCAGATCGATTCTTATACTTCATCCTCTGTTTCTGAAAGCAGGTCGTAATCTGTCATATGTGAAGAACAAAGATAAAATCGATAATTAAACTTCTTTTTTGTCTCTTCCTAAAACTGAAAACGTCTGACATCTCCAGCTCTTAAAATATGATACATTTTATACTTCATACTATGTTTCTGAAGGCAGATCGTGATCTGTCATATATGGACAACAAAGCTAATGTCAATAGTTAAATTTTTTTTTTCTCGTCCTAAAACAGAAAACGTCTGACATTTCCAGCTTTTAAAATCTGATCCTTTTTATACTTCACCCAGTGTTTCTGAAAACAGATTGTGATCTGTAACATGTGGAGAACAAAGATAATAACAATGATTAAACTTTTTTTTGTCTCTTCCTAAAACAGAAAACGTCTGACATTTTTAGCTTTTAAAATCTGATCCTTTTTATACTTCATCCTATGTTTATGAAAGCAGATCGTGATTTGTCGCTTATGGAGAACAAAGGTATAGTCAATAATTAAAATTTTTTTTGTCTCTTCCTAAAACAGAAAACGTCTGACATTTCCAGCTTTTAAAATCTGATCCTTTTTATACTTCATCCTACGTTTCTGAAAGCAGATCGTGATCTGACACTTATGGAGAACAAAGACAAAGTCAATAATTAAACTTCTTTTTTGTCTATTCCTAAAACTGAAAACGTCTGACATCTCCAGCTTTTAATATCTGATCCTTTTTATACTTCATCCTACGTTGCTGAAAGCAGATCGTGATCTGTCACTTATGGAGAACAAAGATAAAGTCAATAATTAAACTTTTTTTTGTCTCTTCCTAAAACAGAAAACGTCTGACATTTCCAGCTTTTAAAATCTGATCCTTTTTATACTTCACCCAGTGTTTCTGAAAGCAGATTGTGATCTGTAACATGTGGAGTACAAAGATAATATCAATAATTAAACTTTTTTTTGTCTCTTCCTAAAACTGAAAACGTCTGACATATCCAGCTTTTAAAATCTGATACTTTTTATACTTCATCCTGTGTTTCTGAAAGCAGATTGTGATCTGTCGTATATGGAGAACAAAGGTAAAGTCAGTAATTAATCTTTTTTTTTGTCTATTCCTAAAGCTGAAAACGTCTGACATCTCCAGCTTTTAATATCTGATGCTTTTTATACTTCACCCAGTGTTTCTGAAAGCATCATCGTGATCTGTCATATATGGAGAACAAATATAATGTCAATAGTAAAACTTTTTTTTGTCTCTTCTTAAACAGAATGCGACTGACATTTTTAGCTTTTAAAATCTGATCCTTTTTATACTTCATCCTATGTTTATGAAAGCAGATCGTGATCTGTCACTAATGGAGATCAAAGGTAATGTCAGTAATTAATCTTTTTTTTTTTTTTTGTCTATTCCTCAAACTGAAAACGTCTGGCAGCTCCAGCCTTTAAAATCTGATCCTTTTTATACTTCATCCTATGTTTCTGAAAGCAGATCGTGATTTGTCGCTTATGGAGAACAAAGGTATAGTCAATAATTAAAATTTTTTTTGTCTCTTCCTAAAACTGAAAACGTCTGGCAGCTCCAGCTTTTAAAATCTGATCCTTTTTATACTTCATCCTATGTTTCTGAAAGCAGATTGTGATGTGTCATATATGCAGAACAAAGGTAACGTCAGTAATTAAACTTTTTTTTTTTGTCTATTCCTAAAACTGAAAGTGTCTGACATCTCCAGCTTTTAAAATCTGATCCTTTTTATACTTCATCCTATGTTTCTGAAAGCAGATCGTGACTTGTCGCTAATGGAGAACAAAGGTATAGTCAATAATTAAAATTTTTTTTGTCTCTTCCTAAAACAGAAAACGTCTGACATTTCTAGCTTTTAAAATCTGATCCTATTTATACTTCATCCTATGTTTCTGAAAGCAGATCGTGATCTGTCACTTATGGAGAACAAAGATAAAGTCAATAATTAAACTTTTTTTTGTCTGTTCCTAACACTGAAAACGTCTGACATCTCCAGCTTTTAAAATTTGATCCTTTTTATACTTCATCCCATGTTTCTGAAAGCAGATCGTGATCTGTAACATGTGGAGAACAAAGATAATATCAATAATTAAACTTTTTTTTGTCTCTTCCTAAAACTGAAAACGTCTGACATCTCCAGCTTTTAAAATCTGATACTTTTTATACTTCGTCCTGTGTTTCTGAAAGCAGATTGTGATCTGTCATATATGGAGAACAAAGGTAAAGTCAGTAATTAAACTTTTCTTTTGTCTATTCCTAAAACTGAAAGTGTCTGACATCTCCAGCTTTTAAAATCTGATCCTTTTTATACTTCATCCTCTGTTTCTGAAAGCAGATCGTGATCTGTCATATATGGAGAACAAAGATAATGTCAATAATTAAACTTTTTTTTGTCTCTTCCTTAAACTGAAAACGTCTGACTTCTCCAGCATTTAATATCTGATGCTTTTTATACTTCACCCAGTGTTTGTGAAAGCAGATTGTGATCTGTAACATGTGGAGAACAAAGATAATATCAATAATTAAACTTTTTTTTGTCTCTTCCTAAAACAGAAAACGTCTGATATTTTTAGCTTTTAAAATCTCATCCTTTTTATACTTCATCCTATGTTTATGAAAGCAGATCGTGATCTGTCACTTATGGAGATCAAAGGTAAAGTCAGTAATTAATCTTTTTTTTTTGTCTATTCCTAAAACTGAAAACGTCTGACATCTCCAGCTTTTAAAATCTGATCCTTTTTATACTTCATCCTGTGTTTCTGAAAGCAGATCGTGATTTGTCATATATGGAGAACAAAGATAATGTCAATAATTAAACTTTTTTTTGTCTCTTCCTTAAACTGAAAACGTCTGACATCTCCAGCTTTTAATATCTGATGCTTTTTATACTTCACCCAGTGTTTCTGAAAGCATCATCGTGATCTGTCATATATGGAGAACAAATATAATGTCAATAGTTAAACTTTTTTTTGTCTCTTCTTAAACAGAATGCGTCTGACATTTTTAGCTTTTAAAATCTGATCCTTTTTATACTTCATCCTATGTTTATGAAAGCAGATCGTGATCTGTCACTAATGGAGATCAAAGGTAAAGTCAGTAATTAATCTTTTTTTTTTTTGTCTATTCCTCAAACTGAAAACGTCTGACATCTCCAGCTTTTAAACTATGATCCTTTTTATACCTCATCCTGTGTTTCTGAAAGCAGATTGTGATCTGTAACATGTGGAGAACAAAGATAATATCAATAATTAAACTTTTTTTTGTCTCTTCCTAAAACTGAAAACGTCTGGCAGCTCCAGCTTTTAAAATCTGATCCTTTTTATACTTCATCCTGTGTTTCTGAAAGCAGATCGTGATTTGTCGCTTATGGAGAACAAAGGTATGGTCAATAATTAAAATTTTTTTTGTCTCTTCCTAAAACAGAAAACGTCTGACATCTCCAGCTTTTAAAATCTGATCCTTTTTATACTTCATCCTACGTTTCTGAAAGCAGATTGTGATCTGACACTTATGGAGAACAAAGATAAAGTCAATAACTAAACTTTTTTTTTGTTTATTCCTAAAACTGAAAACGTCTGACATCTCCAGCTTTTAAAATCTGATCCTTTTTATACTTCATCCTACGTTTCTGAAAGCAGATCGTGATCTGTCACTTATGGAGAACAAAGATAATGTCAATAATTAATCTTTTTTTTTTTATATTCCTGAAACTGAAAACGTCTGACATCTCCAGCTTTTATAATCAGATCGTTTCTTATACTTCATCCTCTGTTTCTGAAAGCAGGTCGTAATCTGTCATATGTGAAGAACAAAGATAAAATCGATAATTAAACTTTTTTTTTGTCTCTTCCTAAAACAGAAAACGTCTGACATTAAAAGCTTTTAAAATCTGATCCTTTTTATACTTCATCCTATGTTTCTGAAAGCAGATCGTGCTCTATCACTTATGGAGAACAAAGATAAAGTCAATAATTAAACTTTTTTTTTGTCTATTCCTAAAACTGAAAGCGTCTGACATTTCCAGCTTTTAAAATCTGATCCTTTTTAAACTTCATCCTACGTTTCTGAAAGCAGATCGTGATCTGTCACTTATGGAGAACAAAGATAAAGTCAATAATTAAACTTCTTTTTTGTCTCTTCCTAAAACTGAAAACGTCTGACATCTCCAGCTCTTAAAATCTGATACATTTTATACTTCATACTATGTTTCTGAAGGCAGATCGTGATCTGTCATATATGGACAACAAAGCTAATGTCAATAGTTAAATTTTTTTTTAATCGTCCTAAAACAGAAAACGTCTGACATTTCCAGCTTTTAAAATCTGATCCTTTTTATACTTCATCCTACGTTTCTGAAAGCAGATCGTGATCTGTAACATGTGGAGAACAAAGATAATATCAATGATTAAACTTTTTTTTGTCTCTTCCTAAAACAGAAAACGTCTGACATTTTTAGCTTTTAAAATCTGATCCTTTTTATACTTCATCCTATGTTTATGAAAGCAGATCGTGATTTGTCGCTTATGGAGAACAAAGGTATAGTCAATAATTAAAATTTTTTTTGTCTCTTCCTAAAACAGAAAACGTCTGACATTTCCAGCTTTTAAAATCTGATCCTTTTTATACTTCATCCTACGTTTCTGAAAGCAGATCGTGATCTGACACTTATGGAGAACAAAGACAAAGTCAATAATTAAACTTCTTTTTTGTCTATTCCTAAAACTGAAAACGTCTGACATCTCCAGCTTTTAATATCTGATCCTTTTTATACTTCATCCTACGTTGCTGAAAGCAGATCGTGATCTGTCACTTATGGAGAACAAAGATAAAGTCAATAATTAAACTTTTTTTTGTCTCTTCCTAAAACAGAAAACGTCTGACATTTCCAGCTTTTAAAATCTGATCCTTTTTATACTTCACCCAGTGTTTCTGAAAGCAGATTGTGATCTGTAACATGTGGAGTACAAAGATAATATCAATAATTAAACTTTTTTTTGTCTCTTCCTAAAACTGAAAACGTCTGACATCTCCAGCTTTTAAAATCTGATACTTTTTATACTTCATCCTGTGTTTCTGAAAGCAGATTGTGATCTGTCGTATATGGAGAACAAAGGTAAAGTCAGTAATTAATCTTTTTTTTTGTCTATTCCTAAAACTGAAAACGTCCGACATCTCCAGCTTTTAAACTCTGATCCTTTTTATACCTCATCCTGTGTTTCTGAAAGCAGATCGTGATCTGTCACTTATGGAGAACAAAGATAATGTCAATAATTAATCTTTTTTTTTTTATATTCCTGAAACTGAAAACGTCTGACATCTCCAGCTTTTATAATCAGATCGTTTCTTATACTTCATCCTCTGTTTCTGAAAGCAGGTCGTAATCTGTCACATGTGAAGAACAAAGATAAAATCGATAATTAAACTTTTTTTTTGTCTCTTCCTAAAACAGAAAACGTCTGACATTTCCAGCCTTTAAAATCTGATCCTTTTTATACTTCATCCTACGTTTCTGAAAGCAGATCGTGATCTGACACTTATGGAGAACAAAGACAAAGTCAATAATTAAACTTTTTTTTTGTCTATTCCTAAAACTGAAAGTGTCTGACATCTCCAGCTTTTAAAATCTGATTCTTTTTATACTTCATCCTATGTTTCTGAAAGCATATCGTGATCTGTCATATATGGAGAACAAAGATAATGACAATAATTAAACTTTTTTTTGTCTCTTCCTTACACTGAAAACGTCTGACATCTCCAGCTTTTAATATCTGATGCTTTTTATACTTCACCCAGTGCTTCTGAAAGCAGATTGTGATCTGTAACATGTGGAGAACAAAGATAATATCAATAATTAAACTTTTTTTTGTCTCTTCCTAAAACAGAAAACGTCTGACATTTTTAGCTTTTAAAATCTGATCCTTTTTATACTTCATCCTATGTTTATGAAAGCAGATCGTGATCTGTCACTTATGGAGAACAAAAGTAAAGTCAGTAATTAATCTTTTTTTTTGTCTATTCCTAAAACTGAAAACGTCCGACATCTCCAGCTTTTAAACTCTGATCCTTTTTATACCTCATCCTGTGTTTCTGAAAGCAGATCGTGATCTGTCACTTATGGAGAACAAAGATAATGTCAATAATTAATCTTTTTTTTTTATATTCCTGAAACTGAAAACGTCTGACATCTCCAGCTTTTATAATCAGATCGTTTCTTATACTTCATCCTCTGTTTCTGAAAGCAGGTCGTAATCTGTCACATGTGAAGAACAAAGATAAAATCGATAATTAAACTTTTTTTTTGTCTCTTCCTAAAACAGAAAACGTCTGACATTAAAAGCTTTTAAAATCTGATCCTTTTTATACTTCATCCTACGTTTCTGAAAGCAGATCGTGATCTGACACTTATGGAGAACAAAGACAAAGTCAATAATTAAACTTCTTTTTTGTCTATTCCTACAACTGAAAACGTCTGACATTTCCAGCTTCTAAAATCTGATCCGTTTTATACTTCATCCTACGTTTCTGAAAGCAGATCGTGATCTGACACTTATGGAGAACAAAGACAAAGTCAATAATTAAACTTCTTTTTTGTCTATTCCTAAAACTGAAAACGTCTGACATCTCCAGCTTTTAATATCTGATCCTTTTTATACTTCATCCTACGTTGCTGAAAGCAGATCGTGATCTGTCACTTATGGAGAACAAAGATAAAGTCAATAATTAAACTTTTTTTTGTCTCTTCCTAAAACAGAAAACGTCTGACATTTCCAGCTTTTAAAATCTGATCCTTTTTATACTTCACCCAGTGTTTCTGAAAGCAGATTGTGATCTGTAACATGTGGAGTACAAAGATAATATCAATAATTAAACTTTTTTTTGTCTCTTCCTAAAACTGAAAACGTCTGACATCTCCAGCTTTTAAAATCGGATACTTTTTATACTTCATCCTGTGTTTCTGAAAGCAGATTGTGATCTGTCGTATATGGAGAACAAAGGTAAAGTCAGTAATTAATCTTTTTTTTTGTCTATTCCTAAAACTGAAAACGTCCGACATCTCCAGCTTTTAAACTCTGATCCTTTTTATACCTCATCCTGTGTTTCTGAAAGCAGATCGTGATCTGTCACTTATGGAGAACAAAGATAATGTCAATAATTAATCTTTTTTTTTTTATATTCCTGAAACTGAAAACGTCTGACATCTCCAGCTTTTATAATCAGATCGTTTCTTATACTTCATCCTCTGTTTCTGAAAGCAGGTCGTAATCTGTCACATGTGAAGAACAAAGATAAAATCGATAATTAAACTTTTTTTTTGTCTCTTCCTAAAACAGAAAACGTCTGACATTTCCAGCTTTTAAAATCTGATCCTTTTTATACTTCATCCTACGTTTCTGAAAGCAGATCGTGATCTGACACTTATGGAGAACAAAGACAAAGTCAATAATTAAACTTCTTTTTTGTCTATTCCTACAACTGAAAACGTCTGACATTTCCAGCTTCTAAAATCTGATCCTTTTTATACTTCATCCTATGTTTCTGAAAGCAGATCGTGATCTGACACTTATGGAGAACAAAGATAAAGTCAATAACTAAACTTTTTTTTTGTCTATTCCTAAAACTGAAAGTGTCTGACATCTCCAGCTTTTAAAATCTGATTCTTTTTATACTTCATCCTATGTTTCTGAAAGCATATCGTGATCTGTCATATATGAAGAACAAAGATAATGTCAATAATTAAACTTTTTTTTGTCTCTTCCTTACACTGAAAACGTCTGACATCTCCAGCTTTTAATATCTGATGCTTTTTATACTTCACCCAGTGCTTCTGAAAGCAGATTGTGATCTGTAACATGTGGAGAACAAAGATAATATCAATAATTAAACTTTTTTTTGTCTCTTCCTAAAACAGAAAACGTCTGACATTTTTAGCTTTTAAAATCTGATCCTTTTTATACTTCATCCTATGTTTATGAAAGCAGATCGTGATCTGTCACTTATGGAGAACAAAAGTAAAGTCAGTAATTAATCTTTTTTTTTGTCTATTCCTAAAACTGAAAACGTCCGACATCTCCAGCTTTTAAACTCTGATCCTTTTTATACCTCATCCTGTGTTTCTGAAAGCAGATCGTGATCTGTCACTTATGGAGAACAAAGATAATGTCAATAATTAATCTTTTTTTTTTATATTCCTGAAACTGAAAACGTCTGACATTTTTAGCTTTTAAAATCTGATCCTTTTTATACTTCATCCTATGTTTATGAAAGCAGATCGTGATCTGTCACTTATGGAGAACAAAAGTAAAGTCAGTAATTAATCTTTTTTTTTGTCTATTCCTAAAACTGAAAACGTCCGACATCTCCAGCTTTTAAACTCTGATCCTTTTTATACCTCATCCTGTGTTTCTGAAAGCAGATCGTGATCTGTCACTTATGGAGAACAAAGATAATGTCAATAATTAATCTTTTTTTTTTATATTCCTGAAACTGAAAACGTCTGACATCTCCAGCTTTTATAATCAGATCGTTTCTTATACTTCATCCTCTGTTTCTGAAAGCAGGTCGTAATCTGTCACATGTGAAGAACAAAGATAAAATCGATAATTAAACTTTTTTTTTGTCTCTTCCTAAAACAGAAAACGTCTGACATTTCCAGCTTTTAAAATCTGATCCTTTTTATACTTCATCCTACGTTTCTGAAAGCAGATCGTGATCTGACACTTATGGAGAACAAAGACAAAGTCAATAATTAAACTTCTTTTTTGTCTATTCCTACAACTGAAAACGTCTGACATTTCCAGCTTCTAAAATCTGATCCGTTTTATACTTCATCCTATGTTTCTGAAAGCAGATCGTGATCTGACACTTATGGAGAACAAAGATAAAGTCAATAACTAAACTTTTTTTTTGTCTATTCCTAAAACTGAAAGTGTCTGACATCTCCAGCTTTTAAAATCTGATTCTTTTTATACTTCATCCTATGTTTCTGAAAGCATATCGTGATCTGTCATATATGGAGAACAAAGATAATGTCAATAATTAAACTTTTTTTTGTCTCTTCCTTACACTGAAAACGTCTGACATCTCCAGCTTTTAATATCTGATGCTTTTTATACTTCACCCAGTGTTTCTGAAAGCAGATTGTGATCTGTAACATGTGGAGAACAAAGATAATATCAATAATTAAACTTTTTTTTGTCTCTTCCTGAAACAGAAAACGTCTGACATCTCC
This sequence comes from Bombus terrestris, assembly GCF_910591885.1. Taxonomy (NCBI): domain Eukaryota; kingdom Metazoa; phylum Arthropoda; class Insecta; order Hymenoptera; family Apidae; genus Bombus; species Bombus terrestris. Next base: position 11,198,996 of record NC_063276.1, on the reverse strand, counting down.
AGCATTTAATATCTGATGCTTTTTATACTTCACCCAGTGTTTGTGAAAGCAGATTGTGATCTGTAACATGTGGAGAACAAAGATAATATCAATAATTAAACTTTTTTTTGTCTCTTCCTAAAACAGAAAACGTCTGATATTTTTAGCTTTTAAAATCTCATCCTTTTTATACTTCATCCTATGTTTATGAAAGCAGATCGTGATCTGTCACTTATGGAGATCAAAGGTAAAGTCAGTAATTAATCTTTTTTTTTTTGTCTATTCCTAAAACTGAAAACGTCTGACATCTCCAGCTTTTAAAATCTGATCCTTTTTATACTTCATCCTACGTTTCTGAAAGCAGATCGTGATCTGTCACTTATGGAGAACAAAGATAAAGTCAATAATTAAACTTCTTTTTTGTCTATTCCTAAAACTGAAAACGTCTGGCAGCTCCAGCTTTTAAAATCTGATCCTTTTTATACTTCATCCTGTGTTTCTGAAAGCAGATCGTGATTTGTCATATATGGAGAACAAAGATAATGTCAATAATTAAACTTTTTTTTGTCTCTTCCTTAAACTGAAAACGTCTGACATCTCCAGCTTTTAATATCTGATGCTTTTTATACTTCACCCAGTGTTTCTGAAAGCATCATCTTGATCTGTCATATATGGAGAACAAATATAATGTCAATAGTTAAACTTTTTTTTGTCTCTTCTTAAACAGAATGCGTCTGACATTTTTAGCTTTTAAAATCTGATCCTTTTTATACTTCATCCTATGTTTATGAAAGCAGATCGTGATCTGTCACTAATGGAGATCAAAGGTAAAGTCAGTAATTAATCTTTTTTTTTTTTGTCTATTCCTCAAACTGAAAACGTCTGGCAGCTCCAGCCTTTAAAATCTGATCCTTTTTATACTTCATCCTATGTTTCTGAAAGCAGATCGTGATTTGTCGCTTATGGAGAACAAAGGTATAGTCAATAATTAAAATTTTTTTTGTCTCTTCCTAAAACTGAAAACGTCTGGCAGCTCCAGCTTTTAAAATCTGATCCTTTTTATACTTCATCCTATGTTTCTGAAAGCAGATTGTGATGTGTCATATATGCAGAACAAAGGTAACGTCAGTAATTAAACTTTTTTTTGTCTATTCCTAAAACTGAAAGTGTCTGACATCTCCAGCTTTTAAAATCTGATCCTTTTTATACTTCATCCTATGTTTCTGAAAGCAGATCGTGACTTGTCGCTAATGGAGAACAAAGGTATAGTCAATAATTAAAATTTTTTTTGTCTCTTCCTAAAACAGAAAACGTCTGACATTTCTAGCTTTTAAAATCTGATCCTATTTATACTTCATCCTATGTTTCTGAAAGCAGATCATTATCTGTCATATATGGAGAACAAAGATAATGTCAAAAATTAAACTTTTTTTTGTCTCTTCCTAAAACAGAAAACGTCTGACATTTCCAGCTTTTAAAATCTGATCCTTTTTATACTTCACCCAGTGTTTTTGAAAGCAGATTGTGATCTGTAACATGTGGAGAACAAAGATAATATCAATAATTAAACTTTTTTTTGTCTCTTCCTAAAACTGAAAACGTCTGACATCTCCAGCTTTTAAAATCTGATACTTTTTATACTTCATCCTGTGTTTCTGAAAGCAGATCGTGATCTGTAACATGTGGAGAACAAAGATAATATCAATAATTAAATTTTTTTTTGTCTCCTCCTAAAACTGAAAACGTCTGACATCTCCAGCTTTTAAAATCTGATACTTTTTATACTTCATCCTGTGTTTCTGAAAGCAGATTGTGATCTGTCATATATGGAGAACAAAGGTAAAGTCAGCAATTAAACTTTTTTTTGCCTATTCCCAAAACTGAAAGTGTCTGACATCTCCAGCTTTTAAAATCTGATCCTTTTTATACTTCATCCTATGTTTCTGAAAGCAGATCGTGATTTGTCGCTTATGGAGAACAAAGGTATAGACAGAATTTAAATTTTATTGGTCTCTTCCTAAAACAGAAAACGTCTGACATTTCCAGCTTTTAAAATCTGATACTTTTTATACTTCGTCCTGTGTTTCTGAAAGCAGAATGTGATCTGTCATATATGGAGAACAAAGGTAAAGTCAGTAATTAAACTTTTCTTTTGTCTATTCCTAAAACTGAAAGTGTCTGACATCTCCAGCTTTTAAAATCTGATCCTTTTTATACTTCATCCTATGTTTCTGAAAGCAGATCGTGATCTGTCATATATGGAGAACAAAGATAATGTCAATAATTAAACTTTTTTTTGTCTCTTCCTTAAACTGAAAACGTCTGACTTCTCCAGCATTTAATATCTGATGCTTTTTATACTTCACCCAGTGTTTGTGAAAGCAGATTGTGATCTGTAACATGTGGAGAACAAAGATAATATCAATAATTAAACTTTTTTTTGTCTCTTCCTAAAACTGAAAACGTCTGACATCTCCAGCTTTTAAAATCTGATCCTTTTTATACTTCATCCTACGTTTCTGAAAGCAGATCGTGATCTGTCACTTATGGAGAACAAAGATAAAGTCAACAATTAAACTTCTTTTTTGTCTATTCCTAAAACTGAAAACGTCTGGCAGCTCCAGCTTTTAAAATCTGATCCTTTTTATACTTCATCCTGTGTTTCTGAAAGCAGATCGTGATTTGTCATATATGGAGAACAAAGATAATGTCATTAATTAAACTTTTTTTTGTCTCTTCCTTAAACTGAAAACGTCTGACATCTCCAGCTTTTAATATCTGATGCTTTTTATACTTCACCCAGTGTTTCTGAAAGCATCATCGTGATCTGTCATATATGGAGAACAAATATAATGTCAATAGTTAAACTTTTTTTTGTCTCTTCTTAAACAGAATGCGTCTGACATTTTTAGCTTTTAAAATCTGATCCTTTTTATACTTCATCCTATGTTTATGAAAGCAGATCGTGATCTGACACTAATGGAGATCAAAGGTAAAGTCAGTAATTAATCTTTTTTTTTTTTGTCTATTCCTCAAACTGAAAACGTCTGACATCTCCAGCTTTTAAACTATGATCCTTTTTATACCTCATCCTGTGTTTCTGAAAGCAGATTGTGATCTGTAACATGTGGAGAACAAAGATAATGTCAATAATTAAACTTTTTTTTGTCTCTTCCTAAAACTGAAAACGTCTGGCAGCTCCAGCTTTTAAAATCTGATCCTTTTTATACTTCATCCTGTGTTTCTGAAAGCAGATCGTGATTTGTTGCTTATGGAGAACAAAGGTATGGTCAATAATTAAAATTTTTTTTGTCTCTTCCTAAAACAGAAAACGTCTGACATCTCCAGCTTTTAAAATCTGATCCTTTTTATACTTCATCCTACGTTTCTGAAAGCAGATTGTGATCTGTCATATATGGAGAACAAAGGTAAAGTCAATAACTAAGCTTTTTTTATGTCTATTCCTAAAACTGAAAGTGTCTGACATCTCCAGCTTTTAAAATCTTATACTTTTTGCACTTCATCCTATGTTTCTGAAAGCAGATCGTGATCTGTCACTTATGGAGAACAAAGATAATGTCAATAATTAATCTTTTTTTTTTTATATTCCTGAAACTGAAAACGTCTGACATCTCCAGCTTTTATAATCAGATCGTTTCTTATACTTCATCCTCTGTTTCTGAAAGCAGGTCGTAATCTGTCATATGTGAAGAACAAAGATAAAATCGATAATTAAACTTCTTTTTTGTCTCTTCCTAAAACTGAAAACGTCTGACATCTCCAGCTCTTAAAATATGATACATTTTATACTTCATACTATGTTTCTGAAGGCAGATCGTGATCTGTCATATATGGACAACAAAGCTAATGTCAATAGTTAAATTTTTTTTTTCTCGTCCTAAAACAGAAAACGTCTGACATTTCCAGCTTTTAAAATCTGATCCTTTTTATACTTCACCCAGTGTTTCTGAAAACAGATTGTGATCTGTAACATGTGGAGAACAAAGATAATAACAATGATTAAACTTTTTTTTGTCTCTTCCTAAAACAGAAAACGTCTGACATTTTTAGCTTTTAAAATCTGATCCTTTTTATACTTCATCCTATGTTTATGAAAGCAGATCGTGATTTGTCGCTTATGGAGAACAAAGGTATAGTCAATAATTAAAATTTTTTTTGTCTCTTCCTAAAACAGAAAACGTCTGACATTTCCAGCTTTTAAAATCTGATCCTTTTTATACTTCATCCTACGTTTCTGAAAGCAGATCGTGATCTGACACTTATGGAGAACAAAGACAAAGTCAATAATTAAACTTCTTTTTTGTCTATTCCTAAAACTGAAAACGTCTGACATCTCCAGCTTTTAATATCTGATCCTTTTTATACTTCATCCTACGTTGCTGAAAGCAGATCGTGATCTGTCACTTATGGAGAACAAAGATAAAGTCAATAATTAAACTTTTTTTTGTCTCTTCCTAAAACAGAAAACGTCTGACATTTCCAGCTTTTAAAATCTGATCCTTTTTATACTTCACCCAGTGTTTCTGAAAGCAGATTGTGATCTGTAACATGTGGAGTACAAAGATAATATCAATAATTAAACTTTTTTTTGTCTCTTCCTAAAACTGAAAACGTCTGACATCTCCAGCTTTTAAAATCTGATACTTTTTATACTTCATCCTGTGTTTCTGAAAGCAGATTGTGATCTGTCGTATATGGAGAACAAAGGTAAAGTCAGTAATTAATCTTTTTTTTTGTCTATTCCTAAAGCTGAAAACGTCTGACATCTCCAGCTTTTAATATCTGATGCTTTTTATACTTCACCCAGTGTTTCTGAAAGCATCATCGTGATCTGTCATATATGGAGAACAAATATAATGTCAATAGTTAAACTTTTTTTTGTCTCTTCTTAAACAGAATGCGTCTGACATTTTTAGCTTTTAAAATCTGATCCTTTTTATACTTCATCCTATGTTTATGAAAGCAGATCGTGATCTGTCACTAATGGAGATCAAAGGTAAAGTCAGTAATTAATCTTTTTTTTTTTTTTGTCTATTCCTCAAACTGAAAACGTCTGGCAGCTCCAGCCTTTAAAATCTGATCCTTTTTATACTTCATCCTATGTTTCTGAAAGCAGATCGTGATTTGTCGCTTATGGAGAACAAAGGTATAGTCAATAATTAAAATTTTTTTTGTCTCTTCCTAAAACTGAAAACGTCTGGCAGCTCCAGCTTTTAAAATCTGATCCTTTTTATACTTCATCCTATGTTTCTGAAAGCAGATTGTGATGTGTCATATATGCAGAACAAAGGTAACGTCAGTAATTAAACTTTTTTTTTTTGTCTATTCCTAAAACTGAAAGTGTCTGACATCTCCAGCTTTTAAAATCTGATCATTTTTATACTTCATCCTATGTTTCTGAAAGCAGATCGTGACTTGTCGCTAATGGAGAACAAAGGTATAGTCAATAATTAAAATTTTTTTTGTCTCTTCCTAAAACAGAAAACGTCTGACATTTCCAGCTTTTAAAATCTGATCCTTTTTATACTTCATCCTACGTTTCTGAAAGCAGATCGTGATCTGACACTTATGGAGAACAAAGACAAAGTCAATAATTAAACTTCTTTTTTGTCTATTCCTAAAACTGAAAACGTCTGACATCTCCAGCTTTTAATATCTGATCCTTTTTATACTTCACCCAGTGTTTTTGAAAGCAGATTGTGATCTGTAACATGTGGAGAACAAAGATAATATCAATAATTAAACTTTTTTTTGTCTCTTCCTAAAACTGAAAACGTCTGACATTTCCAGCTTTTAAAATCTGATACTTTTTATACTTCATCCTGTGTTTCTGAAAGCAGATCGTGATCTGTAACATGTGGAGAACAAAGATAATATCAATAATTAAATTTTTTTTTGTCTCCTCCTAAAACTGAAAACGTCTGACATCTCCAGCTTTTAAAATCTGATACTTTTTATACTTCATCCTGTGTTTCTGAAAGCAGATTGTGATCTGTCATATATGGAGAACAAAGGTAAAGTCAGCAATTAAACTTTTTTTTGCCTATTCCTAAAACTGAAAACGTCTGACATCTCCAGCTTTTAAAATCTGATACTTTTTATACTTCATCCTGTGTTTCTGAAAGCAGATTGTGATCTGTCATATATGGAGAACAAAGGTAAAGTCAGCAATTAAACTTTTTTTTGCCTATTCCTAAAACTGAAAGTGTCTGACATCTCCAGCTTTTAAAATCTGATCCTTTTTATACTTCATCCTATGTTTCTGAAAGCAGATCGTGATTTGTCGCTTATGGAGAACAAAGGTATAGACAGAATTTAAATTTTATTGGTCTCTTCCTAAAACAGAAAACGTCTGACATTTCCAGCTTTTAAAATCGGATCCTTTTTATACTTCATCCCATGTTTCTGAAAGCAGATCGTGATCTGTCACTTATGGAGAACAAAGATAAAGTCAATAATTAAACTTTTTTTTGTCTGTTCCTAACACTGAAAACGTCTGACATCTCCAGCTTTTAAAATTTGATCCTTTTTATACTTCATCCCATGTTTCTGAAAGCAGATCGTGATCTGTAACATGTGGAGAACAAAGATAATATCAATAATTAAACTTTTTTTTGTCTCTTCCTAAAACTGAAAACGTCTGACATCTCCAGCTTTTAAAATCTGATACTTTTTATACTTCGTCCTGTGTTTCTGAAAGCAGATTGTGATCTGTCATATATGGAGAACAAAGGTAAAGTCAGTAATTAAACTTTTCTTTTGTCTATTCCTAAAACTGAAAGTGTCTGACATCTCCAGCTTTTAAAATCTGATCCTTTTTATACTTCATCCTATGTTTCTGAAAGCAGATCGTGATTTGTCGCTTATGGAGAACAAAGGTATAGACAGAATTTAAATTTTATTGGTCTCTTCCTAAAACAGAAAACGTCTGACATTTCCAGCTTTTAAAATCTGATCCTTTTTATACTTCATCCTACGTTTCTGAAAGCAGATCGTGATCTGACACTTATGGAGAACAAAGACAAAGTCAATAATTAAACTTCTTTTTTGTCTATTCCTAAAACTGAAAACGTCTGACATCTCCAGCTTTTAATATCTGATCCTTTTTATACTTCACCCAGTGTTTTTGAAAGCAGATTGTGATCTGTAACATGTGGAGAACAAAGATAATATCAATAATTAAACTTTTTTTTGTCTCTTCCTAAAACTGAAAACGTCTGACATTTCCAGCTTTTAAAATCTGATACTTTTTATACTTCATCCTGTGTTTCTGAAAGCAGATCGTGATCTGTAACATGTGGAGAACAAAGATAATATCAATAATTAAATTTTTTTTTGTCTCCTCCTAAAACTGAAAACGTCTGACATCTCCAGCTTTTAAAATCTGATACTTTTTATACTTCATCCTGTGTTTCTGAAAGCAGATTGTGATCTGTCATATATGGAGAACAAAGGTAAAGTCAGCAATTAAACTTTTTTTTGCCTATTCCTAAAACTGAAAACGTCTGACATCTCCAGCTTTTAAAATCTGATACTTTTTATACTTCATCCTGTGTTTCTGAAAGCAGATTGTGATCTGTCATATATGGAGAACAAAGGTAAAGTCAGCAATTAAACTTTTTTTTGCCTATTCCTAAAACTGAAAGTGTCTGACATCTCCAGCTTTTAAAATCTGATCCTTTTTATACTTCATCCTATGTTTCTGAAAGCAGATCGTGATTTGTCGCTTATGGAGAACAAAGGTATAGACAGAATTTAAATTTTATTGGTCTCTTCCTAAAACAGAAAACGTCTGACATTTCCAGCTTTTAAAATCGGATCCTTTTTATACTTCATCCCATGTTTCTGAAAGCAGATCGTGATCTGTCACTTATGGAGAACAAAGATAAAGTCAATAATTAAACTTTTTTTTGTCTGTTCCTAACACTGAAAACGTCTGACATCTCCAGCTTTTAAAATTTGATCCTTTTTATACTTCATCCCATGTTTCTGAAAGCAGATCGTGATCTGTAACATGTGGAGAACAAAGATAATATCAATAATTAAACTTTTTTTTGTCTCTTCCTAAAACTGAAAACGTCTGACATCTCCAGCTTTTAAAATCTGATACTTTTTATACTTCGTCCTGTGTTTCTGAAAGCAGATTGTGATCTGTCATATATGGAGAACAAAGGTAAAGTCAGTAATTAAACTTTTCTTTTGTCTATTCCTAAAACTGAAAGTGTCTGACATCTCCAGCTTTTAAAATCTGATCCTTTTTATACTTCATCCTATGTTTCTGAAAGCAGATCGTGATCTGTCATATATGGAGAACAAAGATAATGTCAATAATTAAACTTTTTTTTGTCTCTTCCTTAAACTGAAAACGTCTGACTTCTCCAGCATTTAATATCTGATGCTTTTTATACTTCACCCAGTGTTTGTGAAAGCAGATTGTGATCTGTAACATGTGGAGAACAAAGATAATATCAATAATTAAACTTTTTTTTGTCTCTTCCTAAAACAGAAAACGTCTGATATTTTTAGCTTTTAAAATCTCATCCTTTTTATACTTCATCCTATGTTTATGAAAGCAGATCGTGATCTGTCACTTATGGAGATCAAAGGTAAAGTCAGTAATTAATCTTTTTTTTTTGTCTATTCCTAAAACTGAAAACGTCTGACATCTCCAGCTTTTAAAATCTGATCCTTTTTATACTTCATCCTGAGTTTCTGAAAGCAGATCGTGATTTGTCATATATGGAGAACAAAGATAATGTCAATAATTAAACTTTTTTTTGTCTCTTCCTTAAACTGAAAACGTCTGACATCTCCAGCTTTTAATATCTGATGCTTTTTATACTTCACCCAGTGTTTCTGAAAGCATCATCGTGATCTGTCATATATGGAGAACAAATATAATGTCAATAGTTAAACTTTTTTTTGTCTCTTCTTAAACAGAATGCGTCTGACATTTTTAGCTTTTAAAATCTGATCCTTTTTATACTTCATCCTATGTTTATGAAAGCAGATCGTGATCTGTCACTAATGGAGATCAAAGGTAAAGTCAGTAATTAATCTTTTTTTTTTTTGTCTATTCCTCAAACTGAAAACGTCTGACATCTCCAGCTTTTAAACTATGATCCTTTTTATACCTCATCCTGTGTTTCTGAAAGCAGATTGTGATCTGTAACATGTGGAGAACAAAGATAATATCAATAATTAAACTTTTTTTTGTCTCTTCCTAAAACTGAAAACGTCTGGCAGCTCCAGCTTTTAAAATCTGATCCTTTTTATACTTCATCCTGTGTTTCTGAAAGCAGATCGTGATTTGTCGCTTATGGAGAACAAAGGTATGGTCAATAATTAAAATTTTTTTTGTCTCTTCCTAAAACAGAAAACGTCTGACATCTCCAGCTTTTAAAATCTGATCCTTTTTATACTTCATCCTACGTTTCTGAAAGCAGATTGTGATCTGTCATATATGGAGAACAAAGGTAAAGTCAATAACTAAGCTTTTTTTTTGTCTATTCCTAAAACTGAAAGTGTCTGACATCTCCAGCTTTTAAAATCTTATACTTTTTGCACTTCATCCTATGTTTCTGAAAGCAGATCGTGATTTGTCGCTTATGGAGAACAAAGGTATAGTCAATAATTAAAATTTTTTTTGTCTCTTCCTAAAACAGAAAACGTATGACATTTCCAGCTTCTAAAATCTGATCCTTTTTATACTTCATCCTATGTTTCTGAAAGCGGATCGTGATCTGACACTTATGGAGAACAAAGATAAAGTCAATAACTAAACTTTTTTTTTGTTTATTCCTAAAACTGAAAACGTCTGACATCTCCAGCTTTTAAAATCTGATCCTTTTTATACTTCATCCTACGTTTCTGAAAGCAGATCGTGATCTGTCACTTATGGAGAACAAAGATAATGTCAATAATTAATCTTTTTTTTTTTATATTCCTGAAACTGAAAACGTCTGACATCTCCAGCTTTTATAATCAGATCGTTTCTTATACTTCATCCTGTGTTTCTGAAAGCAGATCGTGATCTGTAACATGTGGAGAACAAAGATAATATCAATAATTAAATTTTTTTTTGTCTCCTCCTAAAACTGAAAACGTCTGACATCTCCAGCTTTTAAAATCTGATCCTTTTTATACTTCATCCTACGTTTCTGAAAGCAGATCGTGATCTGACACTTATGGAGAACAAAGACAAAGTCAATAATTAAACTTCTTTTTTGTCTATTCCTAAAACTGAAAACGTCTGACATCTCCAGCTTTTAATATCTGATCCTTTTTATACTTCATCCTACGTTGCTGAAAGCAGATCGTGATCTGTCACTTATGGAGAACAAAGATAAAGTCAATAATTAAACTTTTTTTTGTCTCTTCCTAAAACAGAAAACGTCTGACATTTCCAGCTTTTAAAATCTGATTCTTTTTATACTTCACCCAGTGTTTCTGAAAGCAGATTGTGATCTGTAACATGTGGAGTACAAAGATAATATCAATAATTAAACTTTTTTTTGTCTCTTCCTAAAACTGAAAACGTCTGACATCTCCAGCTTTTAAAATCTGATACTTTTTATACTTCATCCTGTGTTTCTGAAAGCAGATTGTGATCTGTCGTATATGGAGAACAAAGGTAAAGTCAGTAATTAATCTTTTTTTTTGTCTATTCCTAAAGCTGAAAACGTCTGACATCTCCAGCTTTTAATATCTGATGCTTTTTATACTTCACCCAGTGTTTCTGAAAGCATCATCGTGATCTGTCATATATGGAGAACAAATATAATGTCAATAGTTAAACTTTTTTTTGTCTCTTCTTAAACAGAATGCGTCTGACATTTTTAGCTTTTAAAATCTGATCCTTTTTATACTTCATCCTATGTTTATGAAAGCAGATCGTGATCTGTCACTAATGGAGATCAAAGGTAAAGTCAGTAATTAATCTTTTTTTTTTTTTTGTCTATTCCTCAAACTGAAAACGTCTGGCAGCTCCAGCCTTTAAAATCTGATCCTTTTTATACTTCATCCTATGTTTCTGAAAGCAGATCGTGATTTGTCGCTTATGGAGAACAAAGGTATAGTCAATAATTAAAATTTTTTTTGTCTCTTCCTAAAACTGAAAACGTCTGGCAGCTCCAGCTTTTAAAATCTGATCCTTTTTATACTTCATCCTATGTTTCTGAAAGCAGATTGTGATGTGTCATATATGCAGAACAAAGGTAACGTCAGTAATTAAACTTTTTTTTTTTGTCTATTCCTAAAACTGAAAGTGTCTGACATCTCCAGCTTTTAAAATCTGATCATTTTTATACTTCATCCTATGTTTCTGAAAGCAGATCGTGACTTGTCGCTAATGGAGAACAAAGGTATAGTCAATAATTAAAATTTTTTTTGTCTCTTCCTAAAACAGAAAACGTCTGACATTTCCAGCTTTTAAAATCTGATCCTTTTTATACTTCATCCTACGTTTCTGAAAGCAGATCGTGATCTGACACTTATGGAGAACAAAGACAAAGTCAATAATTAAACTTCTTTTTTGTCTATTCCTAAAACTGAAAACGTCTGACATCTCCAGCTTTTAATATCTGATCCTTTTTATACTTCACCCAGTGTTTTTGAAAGCAGATTGTGATCTGTAACATGTGGAGAACAAAGATAATATCAATAATTAAACTTTTTTTTGTCTCTTCCTAAAACTGAAAACGTCTGACATTTCCAGCTTTTAAAATCTGATACTTTTTATACTTCATCCTGTGTTTCTGAAAGCAGATCGTGATCTGTAACATGTGGAGAACAAAGATAATATCAATAATTAAATTTTTTTTTGTCTCCTCCTAAAACTGAAAACGTCTGACATCTCCAGCTTTTAAAATCTGATACTTTTTATACTTCATCCTGTGTTTCTGAAAGCAGATTGTGATCTGTCATATATGGAGAACAAAGGTAAAGTCAGCAATTAAACTTTTTTTTGCCTATTCCTAAAACTGAAAACGTCTGACATCTCCAGCTTTTAAAATCTGATACTTTTTATACTTCATCCTGTGTTTCTGAAAGCAGATTGTGATCTGTCATATATGGAGAACAAAGGTAAAGTCAGCAATTAAACTTTTTTTTGCCTATTCCTAAAACTGAAAGTGTCTGACATCTCCAGCTTTTAAAATCTGATCCTTTTTATACTTCATCCTATGTTTCTGAAAGCAGATCGTGATTTGTCGCTTATGGAGAACAAAGGTATAGACAGAATTTAAATTTTATTGGTCTCTTCCTAAAACAGAAAACGTCTGACATTTCCAGCTTTTAAAATCGGATCCTTTTTATACTTCATCCCATGTTTCTGAAAGCAGATCGTGATCTGTCACTTATGGAGAACAAAGATAAAGTCAATAATTAAACTTTTTTTTGTCTGTTCCTAACACTGAAAACGTCTGACATCTCCAGCTTTTAAAATTTGATCCTTTTTATACTTCATCCCATGTTTCTGAAAGCAGATCGTGATCTGTAACATGTGGAGAACAAAGATAATATCAATAATTAAACTTTTTTTTGTCTCTTCCTAAAACTGAAAACGTCTGACATCTCCAGCTTTTAAAATCTGATACTTTTTATACTTCGTCCTGTGTTTCTGAAAGCAGATTGTGATCTGTCATATATGGAGAACAAAGGTAAAGTCAGTAATTAAACTTTTCTTTTGTCTATTCCTAAAACTGAAAGTGTCTGACATCTCCAGCTTTTAAAATCTGATCCTTTTTATACTTCATCCTATGTTTCTGAAAGCAGATCGTGATCTGTCATATATGGAGAACAAAGATAATGTCAATAATTAAACTTTTTTTTGTCTCTTCCTTAAACTGAAAACGTCTGACTTCTCCAGCATTTAATATCTGATGCTTTTTATACTTCACCCAGTGTTTGTGAAAGCAGATTGTGATCTGTAACATGTGGAGAACAAAGATAATATCAATAATTAAACTTTTTTTTGTCTCTTCCTAAAACAGAAAACGTCTGATATTTTTAGCTTTTAAAATCTCATCCTTTTTATACTTCATCCTATGTTTATGAAAGCAGATCGTGATCTGTCACTTATGGAGATCAAAGGTAAAGTCAGTAATTAATCTTTTTTTTTTGTCTATTCCTAAAACTGAAAACGTCTGACATCTCCAGCTTTTAAAATCTGATCCTTTTTATACTTCATCCTGAGTTTCTGAAAGCAGATCGTGATTTGTCATATATGGAGAACAAAGATAATGTCAATAATTAAACTTTTTTTTGTCTCTTCCTTAAACTGAAAACGTCTGACATCTCCAGCTTTTAATATCTGATGCTTTTTATACTTCACCCAGTGTTTCTGAAAGCATCATCGTGATCTGTCATATATGGAGAACAAATATAATGTCAATAGTTAAACTTTTTTTTGTCTCTTCTTAAACAGAATGCGTCTGACATTTTTAGCTTTTAAAATCTGATCCTTTTTATACTTCATCCTATGTTTATGAAAGCAGATCGTGATCTGTCACTAATGGAGATCAAAGGTAAAGTCAGTAATTAATCTTTTTTTTTTTTGTCTATTCCTCAAACTGAAAACGTCTGACATCTCCAGCTTTTAAACTATGATCCTTTTTATACCTCATCCTGTGTTTCTGAAAGCAGATTGTGATCTGTAACATGTGGAGAACAAAGATAATATCAATAATTAAACTTTTTTTTGTCTCTTCCTAAAACTGAAAACGTGTGGCAGCTCCAGCTTTTAAAATCTGATCCTTTTTATACTTCATCCTGTGTTTCTGAAAGCAGATCGTGATTTGTCGCTTATGGAGAACAAAGGTATGGTCAATAATTAAAATTTTTTTTGTCTCTTCCTAAAACAGAAAACGTCTGACATCTCCAGCTTTTAAAATCTGATCCTTTTTATACTTCATCCTACGTTTCTGAAAGCAGATTGTGATCTGTCATATATGGAGAACAAAGGTAAAGTCAATAACTAAGCTTTTTTTTTGTCTATTCCTAAAACTGAAAGTGTCTGACATCTCCAGCTTTTAAAATCTTATACTTTTTGCACTTCATCCTATGTTTCTGAAAGCAGATCGTGATTTGTCGCTTATGGAGAACAAAGGTATAGTCAATAATTAAAATTTTTTTTGTCTCTTCCTAAAACAGAAAACGTATGACATTTCCAGCTTCTAAAATCTGATCCTTTTTATACTTCATCCTATGTTTCTGAAAGCGGATCGTGATCTGACACTTATGGAGAACAAAGATAAAGTCAATAACTAAACTTTTTTTTTGTTTATTCCTAAAACTGAAAACGTCTGACATCTCCAGCTTTTAAAATCTGTTCCTTTTTATACTTCATCCTACGTTTCTGAAAGCAGATCGTGATCTGTCACTTATGGAGAACAAAGATAATGTCAATAATTAATCTTTTTTTTTTTATATTCCTGAAACTGAAAACGTCTGACATCTCCAGCTTTTATAATCAGATCGTTTCTTATACTTCATCCTCTGTTTCTGAAAGCAGGTCGTAATCTGTCATATGTGAAGAACAAAGATAAAATCGATAATTAAACTTTTTTTTTGTCTCTTCCTAAAACAGAAAACGTCTGACATTAAAAGCTTTTAAAATCTGATCCTTTTTATACTTCATCCTATGTTTCTGAAAGCAGATCGTGCTCTATCACTTATGGAGAACAAAGATAAAGTCAATAATTAAACTTTTTTTTTGTCTATTCCTAAAACTGAAAGCGTCTGACATTTCCAGCTTTTAAAATCTGATACTTTTTAAACTTCATCCTACGTTTCTGAAAGCAGATCGTGATCTGTCACTTATGGAGAACAAAGATAAAGTCAATAATTAAACTTCTTTTTTGTCTCTTCCTAAAACTGAAAACGTCTGACATCTCCAGCTCTTAAAATCTGATACATTTTATACTTCATACTATGTTTCTGAAGGCAGATCGTGATCTGTCATATATGGACAACAAAGCTAATGTCAATAGTTAAATTTTTTTTTTCTCGTCCTAAAACAGAAAACGTCTGACATTTCCAGCTTTTAAAATCTGATCCTTTTTATACTTCATCCTATGTTTATGAAAGCAGATCGTGATTTGTCGCTTATGGAGAACAAAGGTATAGTCAATAATTAAAATTTTTTTTGTCTCTTCCTAAAACAGAAAACGTCTGACATTTCCAGCTTTTAAAATCTGATCCTTTTTATACTTCATCCTACGTTTCTGAAAGCAGATCGTGATCTGTAACATGTGGAGAACAAAGATAATATCAATGATTAAACTTTTTTTTGTCTCTTCCTAAAACAGAAAACGTCTGACATTTTTAGCTTTTAAAATCTGATCCTTTTTATACTTCATCCTATGTTTATGAAAGCAGATCGTGATTTGTCGCTTATGGAGAACAAAGGTATAGTCAATAATTAAAATTTTTTTTGTCTCTTCCTAAAACAGAAAACGTCTGACATTTCCAGCTTTTAAAATCTGATCCTTTTTATACTTCATCCTACGTTTCTGAAAGCAGATCGTGATCTGACACTTATGGAGAACAAAGACAAAGTCAATAATTAAACTTCTTTTTTGTCTATTCCTAAAACTGAAAACGTCTGACATCTCCAGCTTTTAATATCTGATCCTTTTTATACTTCATCCTACGTTGCTGAAAGCAGATCGTGATCTGTCACTTATGGAGAACAAAGATAAAGTCAATAATTAAACTTTTTTTTGTCTCTTCCTAAAGCAGAAAACGTCTGACATTTCCAGCTTTTAAAATCTGATCCTTTTTATACTTCACCCAGTGTTTCTGAAAGCAGATTGTGATCTGTAACATGTGGAGTACAAAGATAATATCAATAATTAAACTTTTTTTTGTCTCTTCCTAAAACTGAAAACGTCTGACATCTCCAGCTTTTAAAATCTGATACTTTTTATACTTCATCCTGTGTTTCTGAAAGCAGATTGTGATCTGTCGTATATGGAGAACAAAGGTAAAGTCAGTAATTAATCTTTTTTTTTGTCTATTCCTAAAACTGAAAGCGTCCGACATCTCCAGCTTTTAAACTCTGATCCTTTTTATACCTCATCCTGTGTTTCTGAAAGCAGATCGTGATCTGTCACTTATGGAGAACAAAGATAATGTCAATAATTAGTCTTTTTTTTTTTATATTCCTGAAACTGAAAACGTCTGACATCTCCAGCTTTTATAATCAGATCGTTTCTTATACTTCATCCTCTGTTTCTGAAAGCAGGTCGTAATCTGTCACATGTGAAGAACAAAGATAAAATCGATAATTAAACTTTTTTTTTGTCTCTTCCTAAAACAGAAAACGTCTGACATTTCCAGCTTTTAAAATCTGATCCTTTTTATACTTCATCCTACGTTTCTGAAAGCAGATCGTGATCTGACACTTATGGAGAACAAAGACAAAGTCAATAATTAAACTTCTTTTTTGTCTATTCCTACAACTGAAAACGTCTGACATTTCCAGCTTCTAAAATCTGATCCTTTTTATACTTCATCCTATGTTTCTGAAAGCAGATCGTGATCTGACACTTATGGAGAACAAAGATAAAGTCAATAACTAAACTTTTTTTTTGTCTATTCCTAAAACTGAAAGTGTCTGACATCTCCAGCTTTTAAAATCTGATTCTTTTTATACTTCATCCTATGTTTCTGAAAGCAGATTGTGATCTGTCATATATGGAGAACAAAGGTAAAGTCAATAACTAAGCTTTTTTTTTGTCTATTCCTAAAACTGAAAGTGTCTGACATCTCCAGCTTTTAAAATCTTATACTTTTTGCACTTCATCCTATGTTTCTGAAAGCAGATCGTGATTTGTCGCTTATGGAGAACAAAGGTATAGTCAATAATTAAAATTTTTTTTGTCTCTTCCTAAAACAGAAAACGTATGACATTTCCAGCTTCTAAAATCTGATCCTTTTTATACTTCATCCTATGTTTCTGAAAGCGGATCGTGATCTGACACTTATGGAGAACAAAGATAAAGTCAATAACTAAACTTTTTTTTTGTTTATTCCTAAAACTGAAAACGTCTGACATCTCCAGCTTTTAAAATCTGTTCCTTTTTATACTTCATCCTACGTTTCTGAAAGCAGATCGTGATCTGTCACTTATGGAGAACAAAGATAATGTCAATAATTAATCTTTTTTTTTTTATATTCCTGAAACTGAAAACGTCTGACATCTCCAGCTTTTATAATCAGATCGTTTCTTATACTTCATCCTCTGTTTCTGAAAGCAGGTCGTAATCTGTCATATGTGAAGAACAAAGATAAAATCGATAATTAAACTTTTTTTTTGTCTCTTCCTAAAACAGAAAACGTCTGACATTAAAAGCTTTTAAAATCTGATCCTTTTTATACTTCATCCTATGTTTCTGAAAGCAGATCGTGCTCTATCACTTATGGAGAACAAAGATAAAGTCAATAATTAAACTTTTTTTTTGTCTATTCCTAAAACTGAAAGCGTCTGACATTTCCAGCTTTTAAAATCTGATACTTTTTAAACTTCATCCTACGTTTCTGAAAGCAGATCGTGATCTGTCACTTATGGAGAACAAAGATAAAGTCAATAATTAAACTTCTTTTTTGTCTCTTCCTAAAACTGAAAACGTCTGACATCTCCAGCTCTTAAAATCTGATACATTTTATACTTCATACTATGTTTCTGAAGGCAGATCGTGATCTGTCATATATGGACAACAAAGCTAATGTCAATAGTTAAATTTTTTTTTTCTCGTCCTAAAACAGAAAACGTCTGACATTTCCAGCTTTTAAAATCTGATCCTTTTTATACTTCATCCTATGTTTATGAAAGCAGATCGTGATTTGTCGCTTATGGAGAACAAAGGTATAGTCAATAATTAAAATTTTTTTTGTCTCTTCCTAAAACAGAAAACGTCTGACATTTCCAGCTTTTAAAATCTGATCCTTTTTATACTTCATCCTACGTTTCTGAAAGCAGATCGTGATCTGTAACATGTGGAGAACAAAGATAATATCAATGATTAAACTTTTTTTTGTCTCTTCCTAAAACAGAAAACGTCTGACATTTTTAGCTTTTAAAATCTGATCCTTTTTATACTTCATCCTATGTTTATGAAAGCAGATCGTGATTTGTCGCTTATGGAGAACAAAGGTATAGTCAATAATTAAAATTTTTTTTGTCTCTTCCTAAAACAGAAAACGTCTGACATTTCCAGCTTTTAAAATCTGATCCTTTTTATACTTCATCCTACGTTTCTGAAAGCAGATCGTGATCTGACACTTATGGAGAACAAAGACAAAGTCAATAATTAAACTTCTTTTTTGTCTATTCCTACAACTGAAAACGTCTGACATTTCCAGCTTCTAAAATCTGATCCTTTTTATACTTCATCCTATGTTTCTGAAAGCAGATCGTGATCTGACACTTATGGAGAACAAAGATAAAGTCAATAACTAAACTTTTTTTTTGTCTATTCCTAAAACTGAAAGTGTCTGACATCTCCAGCTTTTAAAATCTGATTCTTTTTATACTTCATCCTATGTTTCTGAAAGCATATCGTGATCTGTCATATATGGAGAACAAAGATAATGTCAATAATTAAACTTTTTTTTGTCTCTTCCTTACACTGAAAACGTCTGACATCTCCAGCTTTTAATATCTGATGCTTTTTATACTTCACCCAGTGCTTCTGAAAGCAGATTGTGATCTGTAACATGTGGAGAACAAAGATAATATCAATAATTAAACTTTTTTTTGTCTCTTCCTAAAACAGAAAACGTCTGACATTTTTAGCTTTTAAAATCTGATCCTTTTTATACTTCATCCTATGTTTATGAAAGCAGATCGTGATCTGTCACTTATGGAGAACAAAAGTAAAGTCAGTAATTAATCTTTTTTTTTGTCTATTCCTAAAACTGAAATCGTCCGACATCTCCAGCTTTTAAACTCTGATCCTTTTTATACCTCATCCTGTGTTTCTGAAAGCAGATCGTGATCTGTCACTTATGGAGAACAAAGATAATGTCAATAATTAATCTTTTTTTTTTATATTCCTGAAACTGAAAACGTCTGACATCTCCAGCTTTTATAATCAGATCGTTTCTTATACTTCATCCTCTGTTTCTGAAAGCAGGTCGTAATCTGTCACATGTGAAGAACAAAGATAAAATCGATAATTAAACTTTTTTTTTGTCTCTTCCTAAAACAGAAAACGTCTGACATTTCCAGCTTTTAAAATCTGATCCTTTTTATACTTCATCCTACGTTTCTGAAAGCAGATCGTGATCTGACACTTATGGAGAACAAAGACAAAGTCAATAATTAAACTTCTTTTTTGTCTATTCCTACAACTGAAAACGTCTGACATTTCCAGTTTCTAAAATCTGATCCGTTTTATACTTCATCCTATGTTTCTGAAAGCAGATCGTGATCTGACACTTATGGAGAACAAAGATAAAGTCAATAACTAAACTTTTTTTTTGTCTATTCCTAAAACTGAAAGTGTCTGACATCTCCAGCTTTTAAAATCTGATTCTTTTTATACTTCATCCTATGTTTCTGAAAGCATATCGTGATCTGTCATATATGGAGAACAAAGATAATGTCAATAATTAAACTTTTTTTTGTCTCTTCCTTACACTGAAAACGTCTGACATCTCCAGCTTTTAATATCTGATGCTTTTTATACTTCACCCAGTGTTTCTGAAAGCAGATTGTGATCTGTAACATGTGGAGAACAAAGATAATATCAATAATTAAACTTTTTTTTGTCTCTTCCTAAAACTGAAAACGTCTGACATCTCCAGCTTTTAAAATCTGATACTTTTTATACTTCATCCTGTGTTTCTGAAAGCAGATTGTGATCTGTCGTATATGGAGAACAAAGGTAAAGTCAGTAATTAATCTTTTTTTTTGTCTATTCCTAAAACTGAAAACGTCCGACATCTCCAGCTTTTAAACTCTGATCCTTTTTATACCTCATCCTGTGTTTCTGAAAGCAGATCGTGATTTGTCATATATGGAGAACAAAGATAATGTCATTAATTAAACTTTTTTTTGTCTCTTCCTTAAACTGAAAACGTCTGACATCTCCAGCTTTTAATATCTGATGCTTTTTATACTTCACCCAGTGTTTCTGAAAGCATCATCGTGATCTGTCATATATGGAGAACAAATATAATGTCAATAGTTAAACTTTTTTTTGTCTCTTCTTAAACAGAATGCGTCTGACATTTTTAGCTTTTAAAATCTGATCCTTTTTATACTTCATCCTATGTTTATGAAAGCAGATCGTGATCTGACACTAATGGAGATCAAAGGTAAAGTCAGTAATTAATCTTTTTTTTTTTTGTCTATTCCTCAAACTGAAAACGTCTGACATCTCCAGCTTTTAAACTATGATCCTTTTTATACCTCATCCTGTGTTTCTGAAAGCAGATTGTGATCTGTAACATGTGGAGAACAAAGATAATGTCAATAATTAAACTTTTTTTTGTCTCTTCCTAAAACTGAAAACGTCTGGCAGCTCCAGCTTTTAAAATCTGATCCTTTTTATACTTCATCCTGTGTTTCTGAAAGCAGATCGTGATTTGTTGCTTATGGAGAACAAAGGTATGGTCAATAATAAAATTTTTTTTGTCTCTTCCTAAAACAGAAAACGTCTGACATCTCCAGCTTTTAAAATCTGATCCTTTTTATACTTCATCCTACGTTTCTGAAAGCAGATTGTGATCTGTCATATATGGAGAACAAAGGTAAAGTCAATAACTAAGCTTTTTTTATGTCTATTCCTAAAACTGAAAGTGTCTGACATCTCCAGCTTTTAAAATCTTATACTTTTTGCACTTCATCCTATGTTTCTGAAAGCAGATCGTGATTTGTCGCTTATGGAGAACAAAGGTATAGTCAATAATTAAAATTTTTTTTGTCTCTTCCTAAAACAGAAAACGTATGACATTTCCAGCTTCTAAAATCTGATCCATTTTATACTTCATCCTATGTTTCTGAAAGCGGATCGTGATCTGACACTTATGGAGAACAAAGATAAAGTCAATAACTAAACTTTTTTTTTGTTTATTCCTAAAACTGAAAACGTCTGACATCTCCAGCTTTTAAAATCTGATCCTTTTTATACTTCATCCTACGTTTCTGAAAGCAGATCGCGATCTGTCACTTATGGAGAACAAAGATAATGTCAATAATTAATCTTTTTTTTTTTATATTCCTGAAACTGAAAACGTCTGACATCTCCAGCTTTTATAATCAGATCGTTTCTTATACTTCATCCTCTGTTTCTGAAAGCAGGTCGTAATCTGTCATATGTGAAGAACAAAGATAAAATCGATAATTAAACTTCTTTTTTGTCTCTTCCTAAAACTGAAAACGTCTGACATCTCCAGCTCTTAAAATATGATACATTTTATACTTCATACTATGTTTCTGAAGGCAGATCGTGATCTGTCATATATGGACAACAAAGCTAATGTCAATAGTTAAATTTTTTTTTTCTCGTCCTAAAACAGAAAACGTCTGACATTTCCAGCTTTTAAAATCTGATCCTTTTTATACTTCACCCAGTGTTTCTGAAAACAGATTGTGATCTGTAACATGTGGAGAACAAAGATAATAACAATGATTAAACTTTTTTTTGTCTCTTCCTAAAACAGAAAACGTCTGACATTTTTAGCTTTTAAAATCTGATCCTTTTTATACTTCATCCTATGTTTATGAAAGCAGATCGTGATTTGTCGCTTATGGAGAACAAAGGTATAGTCAATAATTAAAATTTTTTTTGTCTCTTCCTAAAACAGAAAACGTCTGACATTTCCAGCTTTTAAAATCTGATCCTTTTTATACTTCATCCTTTGTTTCTGAAAGCAGATCGTGATCTGACACTTATGGAGAACAAAGACAAAGTCAATAATTAAACTTCTTTTTTGTCTATTCCTAAAACTGAAAACGTCTGACATCTCCAGCTTTTAATATCTGATCCTTTTTATACTTCATCCTACGTTGCTGAAAGCAGATCGTGATCTGTCACTTATGGAGAACAAAGATAAAGTCAATAATTAAACTTTTTTTTGTCTCTTCCTAAAACAGAAAACGTCTGACATTTCCAGCTTTTAAAATCTGATCCTTTTTATACTTCACCCAGTGTTTCTGAAAGCAGATTGTGATCTGTAACATGTGGAGTACAAAGATAATATCAATAATTAAACTTTTTTTTGTCTCTTCCTAAAACTGAAAACGTCTGACATCTCCAGCTTTTAAAATCTGATACTTTTTATACTTCATCCTGTGTTTCTGAAAGCAGATTGTGATCTGTCGTATATGGAGAACAAAGGTAAAGTCAGTAATTAATCTTTTTTTTTGTCTATTCCTAAAGCTGAAAACGTCTGACATCTCCAGCTTTTAATATCTGATGCTTTTTATACTTCACCCAGTGTTTCTGAAAGCATCATCGTGATCTGTCATATATGGAGAACAAATATAATGTCAATAGTTAAACTTTTTTTTGTCTCTTCTTAAACAGAATGCGTCTGACATTTTTAGCTTTTAAAATCTGATCCTTTTTATACTTCATCCTATGTTTATGAAAGCAGATCGTGATCTGTCACTAATGGAGATCAAAGGTAAAGTCAGTAATTAATCTTTTTTTTTTTTTTTGTCTATTCCTCAAACTGAAAACGTCTGGCAGCTCCAGCCTTTAAAATCTGATCCTTTTTATACTTCATCCTATGTTTCTGAAAGCAGATCGTGATTTGTCGCTTATGGAGAACAAAGGTATAGTCAATAATTAAAATTTTTTTTGTCTCTTCCTAAAACTGAAAACGTCTGGCAGCTCCAGCTTTTAAAATCTGATCCTTTTTATACTTCATCCTATGTTTCTGAAAGCAGATTGTGATGTGTCATATATGCAGAACAAAGGTAACGTCAGTAATTAAACTTTTTTTTTTTGTCTATTCCTAAAACTGAAAGTGTCTGACATCTCCAGCTTTTAAAATCTGATCCTTTTTATACTTCATCCTATGTTTCTGAAAGCAGATCGTGACTTGTCGCTAATGGAGAACAAAGGTATAGTCAATAATTAAAATTTTTTTTGTCTCTTCCTAAAACAGAAAACGTCTGACATTTCCAGCTTTTAAAATCTGATCCTTTTTATACTTCATCCTACGTTTCTGAAAGCAGATCGTGATCTGACACTTATGGAGAACAAAGACAAAGTCAATAATTAAACTTCTTTTTTGTCTATTCCTAAAACTGAAAACGTCTGACATCTCCAGCTTTTAATATCTGATCCTTTTTATACTTCACCCAGTGTTTTTGAAAGCAGATTGTGATCTGTAACATGTGTAGAACAAAGATAATATCAATAATTAAACTTTTTTTTGTCTCTTCCTAAAACTGAAAACGTCTGACATTTCCAGCTTTTAAAATCTGATACTTTTTATACTTCATCCTGTGTTTCTGAAAGCAGATCGTGATCTGTAACATGTGGAGAACAAAGATAATATCAATAATTAAATTTTTTTTTGTCTCCTCCTAAAACTGAAAACGTCTGACATCTCCAGCTTTTAAAATCTGATACTTTTTATACTTCATCCTGTGTTTCTGAAAGCAGATTGTGATCTGTCATATATGGAGAACAAAGGTAAAGTCAGCAATTAAACTTTTTTTTGCCTATTCCTAAAACTGAAAACGTCTGACATCTCCAGCTTTTAAAATCTGATACTTTTTATACTTCATCCTGTGTTTCTGAAAGCAGATTGTGATCTGTCATATATGGAGAACAAAGGTAAAGTCAGCAATTAAACTTTTTTTTGCCTATTCCTAAAACTGAAAGTGTCTGACATCTCCAGCTTTTAAAATCTGATCCTTTTTATACTTCATCCTATGTTTCTGAAAGCAGATCGTGATTTGTCGCTTATGGAGAACAAAGGTATAGACAGAATTTAAATTTTATTGGTCTCTTCCTAAAACAGAAAACGTCTGACATTTCCAGCTTTTAAAATCGGATCCTTTTTATACTTCATCCCATGTTTCTGAAAGCAGATCGTGATCTGTCACTTATGGAGAACAAAGATAAAGTCAATAATTAAACTTTTTTTTGTCTGTTCCTAACACTGAAAACGTCTGACATCTCCAGCTTTTAAAATTTGATCCTTTTTATACTTCATCCCATGTTTCTGAAAGCAGATCGTGATCTGTAACATGTGGAGAACAAAGATAATATCAATAATTAAACTTTTTTTTGTCTCTTCCTAAAACTGAAAACGTCTGACATCTCCAGCTTTTAAAATCTGATACTTTTTATACTTCGTCCTGTGTTTCTGAAAGCAGATTGTGATCTGTCATATATGGAGAACAAAGATAAAGTCAGTAATTAAACTTTTCTTTTGTCTATTCCTAAAACTGAAAGTGTCTGACATCTCCAGCTTTTAAAATCTGATCCTTTTTATACTTCATCCTATGTTTCTGAAAGCAGATCGTGATCTGTCATATATGGAGAACAAAGATAATGTCAATAATTAAACTTTTTTTTGTCTCTTCCTTAAACTGAAAACGTCTGACTTCTCCAGCATTTAATATCTGATGCTTTTTATACTTCACCCAGTGTTTGTGAAAGCAGATTGTGATCTGTAACATGTGGAGAACAAAGATAATATCAATAATTAAACTTTTTTTTGTCTCTTCCTAAAACAGAAAACGTCTGATATTTTTAGCTTTTAAAATCTCATCCTTTTTATACTTCATCCTATGTTTATGAAAGCAGATCGTGATCTGTCACTTATGGAGATCAAAGGTAAAGTCAGTAATTAATCTTTTTTTTTTGTCTATTCCTAAAACTGAAAACGTCTGACATCTCCAGCTTTTAAAATCTGATCCTTTTTATACTTCATCCTGAGTTTCTGAAAGCAGATCGTGATTTGTCATATATGGAGAACAAAGATAATGTCAATAATTAAACTTTTTTTTGTCTCTTCCTTAAACTGAAAACGTCTGACATCTCCAGCTTTTAATATCTGATGCTTTTTATACTTCACCCAGTGTTTCTGAAAGCATCATCGTGATCTGTCATATATGGAGAACAAATATAATGTCAATAGTTAAACTTTTTTTTGTCTCTTCTTAAACAGAATGCGTCTGACATTTTTAGCTTTTAAAATCTGATCCTTTTTATGCTTCATCCTATGTTTATGAAAGCAGATCGTGATCTGTCACTAATGGAGATCAAAGGTAAAGTCAGTAATTAATCTTTTTTTTTTTTGTCTATTCCTCAAACTGAAAACGTCTGACATCTCCAGCTTTTAAACTATGATCCTTTTTATACCTCATCCTGTGTTTCTGAAAGCAGATTGTGATCTGTAACATGTGGAGAACAAAGATAATATCAATAATTAAACTTTTTTTTGTCTCTTCCTAAAACTGAAAACGTCTGGCAGCTCCAGCTTTTAAAATCTGATCCTTTTTATACTTCATCCTGTGTTTCTGAAAGCAGATCGTGATTTGTCGCTTATGGAGAACAAAGGTATGGTCAATAATTAAAATTTTTTTTGTCTCTTCCTAAAACAGAAAACGTCTGACATCTCCAGCTTTTAAAATCTGATCCTTTTTATACTTCATCCTACGTTTCTGAAAGCAGATTGTGATCTGTCATATATGGAGAACAAAGGTAAAGTCAATAACTAAGCTTTTTTTTTGTCTATTCCTAAAACTGAAAGTGTCTGACATCTCCAGCTTTTAAAATCTTATACTTTTTGCACTTCATCCTATGTTTCTGAAAGCAGATCGTGATTTGTCGCTTATGGAGAACAAAGGTATAGTCAATAATTAAAATTTTTTTTGTCTCTTCCTAAAACAGAAAACGTATGACATTTCCAGCTTCTAAAATCTGATCCTTTTTATACTTCATCCTATGTTTCTGAAAGCGGATCGTGATCTGACACTTATGGAGAACAAAGATAAAGTCAATAACTAAACTTTTTTTTTGTTTATTCCTAAAACTGAAAACGTCTGACATCTCCAGCTTTTAAAATCTGATCCTTTTTATACTTCATCCTACGTTTCTGAAAGCAGATCGTGATCTGTCACTTATGGAGAACAAAGATAATGTCAATAATTAATCTTTTTTTTTTTATATTCCTGAAACTGAAAACGTCTGACATCTCCAGCTTTTATAATCAGATCGTTTCTTATACTTCATCCTCTGTTTCTGAAAGCAGGTCGTAATCTGTCATATGTGAAGAACAAAGATAAAATCGATAATTAAACTTTTTTTTTGTCTCTTCCTAAAACAGAAAACGTCTGACATTAAAAGCTTTTAAAATCTGATCCTTTTTATACTTCATCCTATGTTTCTGAAAGCAGATCGTGCTCTATCACTTATGGAGAACAAAGATAAAGTCAATAATTAAACTTTTTTTTTGTCTATTCCTAAAACTGAAAGCGTCTGACATTTCCAGCTTTTAAAATCTGATACTTTTTAAACTTCATCCTACGTTTCTGAAAGCAGATCGTGATCTGTCACTTATGGAGAACAAAGATAAAGTCAATAATTAAACTTCTTTTTTGTCTCTTCCTAAAACTGAAAACGTCTGACATCTCCAGCTCTTAAAATCTGATACATTTTATACTTCATACTATGTTTCTGAAGGCAGATCGTGATCTGTCATATATGGACAACAAAGCTAATGTCAATAGTTAAATTTTTTTTTTCTCGTCCTAAAACAGAAAACGTCTGACATTTCCAGCTTTTAAAATCTGATCCTTTTTATACTTCATCCTATGTTTATGAAAGCAGATCGTGATTTGTCGCTTATGGAGAACAAAGGTATAGTCAATAATTAAAATTTTTTTTGTCTCTTCCTAAAACAGAAAACGTCTGACATTTCCAGCTTTTAAAATCTGATCCTTTTTATACTTCACCCAGTGTTTCTGAAAGCAGATTGTGATCTGTAACATGTGGAGTACAAAGATAATATCAATAATTAAACTTTTTTTTGTCTCTTCCTAAAACTGAAAACGTCTGACATCTCCAGCTTTTAAAATCTGATACTTTTTATACTTCATCCTGTGTTTCTGAAAGCAGATTGTGATCTGTCGTATATGGAGAACAAAGGTAAAGTCAGTAATTAATCTTTTTTTTTGTCTATTCCTAAAACTGAAAGCGTCCGACATCTCCAGCTTTTAAACTCTGATCCTTTTTATACCTCATCCTGTGTTTCTGAAAGCAGATCGTGATCTGTCACTTATGGAGAACAAAGATAATGTCAATAATTAGTCTTTTTTTTTTTATATTCCTGAAACTGAAAACGTCTGACATCTCCAGCTTTTATAATCAGATCGTTTCTTATACTTCATCCTCTGTTTCTGAAAGCAGGTCGTAATCTGTCACATGTGAAGAACAAAGATAAAATCGATAATTAAACTTTTTTTTTGTCTCTTCCTAAAACAGAAAACGTCTGACATTTCCAGCTTTTAAAATCTGATCCTTTTTATACTTCATCCTACGTTTCTGAAAGCAGATCGTGATCTGACACTTATGGAGAACAAAGACAAAGTCAATAATTAAACTTCTTTTTTGTCTATTCCTACAACTGAAAACGTCTGACATTTCCAGCTTCTAAAATCTGATCCTTTTTATACTTCATCCTATGTTTCTGAAAGCAGATCGTGATCTGACACTTATGGAGAACAAAGATAAAGTCAATAACTAAACTTTTTTTTTGTCTATTCCTAAAACTGAAAGTGTCTGACATCTCCAGCTTTTAAAATCTGATTCTTTTTATACTTCATCCTATGTTTCTGAAAGCATATCGTGATCTGTCATATATGGAGAACAAAGATAATGTCAATAATTAAACTTTTTTTTGTCTCTTCCTTACACTGAAAACGTCTGACATCTCCAGCTTTTAATATCTGATGCTTTTTATACTTCACCCAGTGCTTCTGAAAGCAGATTGTGATCTGTAACATGTGGAGAACAAAGATAATATCAATAATTAAACTTTTTTTTGTCTCTTCCTAAAACAGAAAACGTCTGACATTTTTAGCTTTTAAAATCTGATCCTTTTTATACTTCATCCTATGTTTATGAAAGCAGATCGTGATCTGTCACTTATGGAGAACAAAAGTAAAGTCAGTAATTAATCTTTTTTTTTGTCTATTCCTAAAACGGAAATCGTCCGACATCTCCAGCTTTTAAACTCTGATCCTTTTTATACCTCATCCTGTGTTTCTGAAAGCAGATCGTGATCTGTCACTTATGGAGAACAAAGATAATGTCAATAATTAATCTTTTTTTTTTATATTCCTGAAACTGAAAACGTCTGACATCTCCAGCTTTTATAATCAGATCGTTTCTTATACTTCATCCTCTGTTTCTGAAAGCAGGTCGTAATCTGTCACATGTGAAGAACAAAGATAAAATCGATAATTAAACTTTTTTTTTGTCTCTTCCTAAAACAGAAAACGTCTGACATTTCCAGCTTTTAAAATCTGATCCTTTTTATACTTCATCCTACGTTTCTGAAAGCAGATCGTGATCTGACACTTATGGAGAACAAAGACAAAGTCAATAATTAAACTTCTTTTTTGTCTATTCCTACAACTGAAAACGTCTGACATTTCCAGCTTCTAAAATCTGATCCGTTTTATACTTCATCCTATGTTTCTGAAAGCAGATCGTGATCTGACACTTATGGAGAACAAAGATAAAGTCAATAACTAAACTTTTTTTTTGTCTATTCCTAAAACTGAAAGTGTCTGACATCTCCAGCTTTTAAAATCTGATTCTTTTTATACTTCATCCTATGTTTCTGAAAGCATATCGTGATCTGTCATATATGGAGAACAAAGATAATGTCAATAATTAAACTTTTTTTTGTCTCTTCCTTACACTGAAAACGTCTGACATCTCCAGCTTTTAATATCTGATGCTTTTTATACTTCACCCAGTGTTTCTGAAAGCAGATTGTGATCTGTAACATGTGGAGAACAAAGATAATATCAATAATTAAACTTTTTTTTGTCTCTTCCTGAAACAGAAAACGTCTGACATTTTTAGCTTTTAAAATCTGATCCTTTTTATACTTCATCCTATGTTTATGAAAGCAGATCGTGATCTGTCACTTATGGAGAACAAAGGTAAAGTCAGTAATTAATCTTTTTTTTTTGTCTATTCCTAAAACTGAAAACGTCCGACATCTCCAGCTTTTAAAC
Source organism: Bombus terrestris (assembly GCF_910591885.1). NCBI lineage: Eukaryota > Metazoa > Arthropoda > Insecta > Hymenoptera > Apidae > Bombus > Bombus terrestris. Next base: position 11,169,769 of record NC_063276.1, on the reverse strand, counting down.
TCTGATCCATTTTATACCTCATCCTGTGTTTCTGAAAGCAGATCGTGATCTGTCACTTATGGAGAACAAAGATAAAGTCAATAGCTAAACTTTGTTTTTGTCTCCTTCCAAAACTGAAAACGTCTGACATCTCCAGCTTTTAAAATCTGATCCTTTTTATACTTCATCCTATGTTTCTGAAAGCAGATCGTGATCTGTCACTTATGGAGAACAAAGGTAAAGTCAGTAATTAATCTTTTTTTTTTTTGTCTATTCCGAAAACTGAAAACGTCTGACATCTCCAGCTTTTAAAATCTGATCCTTTTTATACTTCATCCTATGTTTCTGAAAGCAAATCGTGATCTGACACTTATGGAGAACAAAGATAAAGTCAATAATTAAACTTTTTTTTTGTCTATTCCTAAAACTGAAAACGTCCGACATCTCCAGCTTTTAAACTCTGATCCTTTTTATACCTCATCCTGTGTTTCTGAAAGCCGATTGTGGTCTATCACTTATGGAGAACAAAGATAATGTCAATAATTAATCTTTTTTTTTTATATATTCCTGAAACTGAAAACGTCTGACATCTCCAGCTTTTAAAATCAGATCCTTTTTTATACTTCATCCTCTGTTTCTGAAAGCAGGTCGTAATCTGTCACATGTGAAGAACAAAGATAAAATCGATAATTAAACTTTTTTTTTTGTCTATTCCTAAAACTGAAAACGTCTGACATCTCCAGCTTTTAAAATCTGATCCTTTTTATACTTCATCCTATGTTTCTGAAAGCAGATCGTGATCTGACACTTATGGAGAACAAAGATAAAGTCAATAATTAAACTTTTTTTTTGTTTATTCCTAAAACTGAAAACGTCTGACATCTCCAGCTTTTAAAATCTGATCCTTTTTATACTTCATCCTGTGTTTCTGAAAGCCGATTGTGGTCTATCACTTATGGAGAACAAAGATAATGTCAATAATTAATCTTTTTTTTTTGATATTCCTGAAACTGAAAACGTCTGACATCTCCAGCTTTTAAAATCAGATCCTTTTTTATACTTCATCCTCTGTTTCTGAAAGCAGGTCGTAATCTGTCACATGTGAAGAACAAAGATAAAATCGATAATTAAATTTTTTTTTGTGTATTCCTAAAACTGAAAACGTCTGATATCTCCAGCTTTTAAAATCAGATCCTTTTTTATACTTCATCCTCTGTTTCTGAAAGCAGGTCGTAATCTGTCACATGTGAAGAACAAAGATAAAATCGATAATTAAACTTTTTTTTTGTCTATTCCTAAAACTGAAAACGTCTTACATCTCCAGCTTTTATAGTCTGATCCTTTTTATACTTCATCGTGTGTGTAAATTCGAGCTATCGCGGGGAGACGCGATCGTTAGAATACGCGTCAACGGGAGTTGTAAATTCGCTTTACGATTAGGATAATCGACACCACGACTAGTTCGATCCCTGTATTTCGTTTAGGATAATATGGGTGATTGAGTTGGTATAACACTGGGCGTTACAGAGTTATAATAGTATATATTTCCAACAATTAGTCTACACGAGTGAATATAGATACAATCAACAACCTTATCGCACGCAATTAATATGGATGTGTACAATATCGAGCAAGGCTCTTACAATTGAATTTAGTCTCTTAATGGACGTAGCACGGTATGATACTTAATAGAATACGCGAATGTTTGGCAATGTCGCGGACTGATTTGAGTTCTGCTCCGTTGGCGTTCTGTTCCGAGTTAGACGTTAGGCGTTAGAATTTTGTCTCATTGGTCGTTCTTGCTTTCATACGGAAGAATGTTCGGGGTGGGTGTGTCCTTTTGTATGACGAACGCAGATTCGTTGTTTACACTTTTCATTAAGACTTTTCGTTCACACTTTCATATCGCATATTAGGTAGGTTATAGTTTGGTCACGTATGCGGTGAACCCTTGTTGAAATCATAGTAAAATGTACTTTCTTTATATCTGAAATTTGGGCTATATTGTTGGCTTACCAAAGAAAGTATTATTTTCGGGTGATCGTGTTGAAATCTACTGGCGAATTCAGTGCCAAGATTAATCACAATTTGATACGGCATCCGACTGCCGCAAACTGTTTGCGTAATTTCAATTATTCTTTTCGCAAACGAGTTGTATGTGCGTTCGTTTTAATCGTCGCGAACTTGACGCCTAAGCAGTATATTTTTTTCAATACCAAAAAATAATAATTACGAATGAACTAGTGCTACGTATTTTACACTACACCTCCCTTACACCCTCATCAGTTTGAATAATATAAAATAATATTTTATATTAATATTTAATAATATTATCATATTATAGATTGGTTATGAAGTCCGTTTAACTGATCTGCGCGTGCAGTCCACGCGTGCAAGAACGTCCGCTTGTGTTCCTAGAAACAACGATACTCCTGCCCACCACATAACTATATCTACTATCTATGTACGAGTAGTTGTTATATTACTTTTCCTAACACAATGACTGTTTTTTTAAACAGCACACGTCGAATGAAATAATTATATTGTCCTCAACAATTGATTATTATTTAGGATTTTAGAATTGATTATTATTATTGACAATAATCAGGGAACCTCTTTTCTTCTAGGAATTAACTCGACAAAGTCGTTAATTCATTAGCTGAACAAAATGAAAGAATAGATGTATCTAATGTAAGGAATTAATCGGACGAATTCAAAGCAGTCGCGTTTCCAGTCTGTTTTGTATGCTCGGAAATGCCGAACTCGCGTGGTTTCACTTCGATATTCGTCCACGTTGACGAGTGTACAAAGAATAATCGTGTACCCTCGGCGTTGTAACCCCGAAAAACGTAAAAGCCTGTTAGCTTGTGCGCTAACAAGGGAGAGGGCATAATTTACGACACACTCAGGTGATTTCGCTATCTTTTCCTAGAAGCAGGGATGACGGAACACGGACAATTGTAGAGTTAGGTGTTTGTTTTTAGGGCGCGCTGTGTACAGTGTATACTGGGACGTGTGTATACATAAGCAATGAAGTAATTGAGTGCATATAAACTTTTAACAAGCGCTCTACCGATTCACATTTGCGAATGCTCTGCTCCTAGCTGGCTTATTAAGCCTTTAACCTACAAATATGGGCGTAGCCTGTAGTACGATGATCGGGCCAAACGTAAATATTACGGGCATAGCCCGTAGTAGATGATCGGACCAAACGTAAATATTATGCATATAACCCGCAGTACGATGATCGGACCAAATATAAATATTAGCGGCGGCGCCCTCCTAAAGTTATAAATATTTGTGTAATATTTATACGGTTTTGACGGTCTTAATTTTGATGCTGTTGGGTCAATGTGTTTTGGAAAACGAGCCCAATGCTTCGCGTGCAGTCTCTCTGCAAATCACCGGAATATAATTGTCTTCGTTCTCTATAATTCGATTTTGGCATATTCTCCAATAGTGATTTGTCTATGTTGATCCTATAGTCAACGTAACATTGTTTCTTCCCGTTATTTATTTTGTTGCATAAAAAAAAAATTTTTTTAAATATGAAATTTTTAAAATTTTTTAAAAATTTTTTAAAATATGAAATTTTTAAAATTTTTTAAACATTTTTTAAAAAATATGATAAAAAAAAATTTTTTTTATATCCTTTCATGTATTTCCTCATTACTGGATAGCATGCTAATATTTGGTCTTGGAGATCAATTCCATTCATTTCCTTGTTGTATTCTGTAATACACTTTAATTTTGGAGTACGATTGGACCCTTGTGTAGTCATTTCGATTGTTTCATGTTTTGTTAAACATCTCGCTTGTCTTTCCATTTTATAGCGAGTATAAGATTGCAGCTTCTTATTGCGTATTCCCCTCTTTTTAATTTTACATTACACAAATCTTTTGGCATATGCTTCCTATTTCCACGTACTGTGCTAATTACATTTGTTTTATAATTAAACGATAATGTCATAAAAAATTTTGAGGAAGAATACCAGTTATCTATGTATAAAGTGTGACCTCTGTGCAATGCTGACTCAGAAAGCTCTTTCACAACACTTTCCGAAGCGCTATCATCACGGTTTATTTTATCATGGCCTGTATATATTTAAAATTCATAGCAATAGCCTGAATCGGACTCACACAATTTATAAAATTTAATGCCAAATCTTTCCCTTTTTGATGGATTGAATTGCCTATAAGAATAAGAATTTCATGAGCAATTCATCAATAGCAATGTCTTTTTTCGTTATATATACTTCTTTAAATTTTTGGTTCAAAAAAATTGATCACAGGTTTAATCTTGCTCAATTTATCTGTATTGGCAACCAGATTATTGTTTGCGAAATGCAAACACCTTGTAATTTGCAGATATCTTTTCAAAGGCATTGATTTTCTAAATATCGGCGTTTCGATAACAGCCCTCTTCGTCCAATTCATTGTTATCCTTAGTTTTTTACCTATGCCATTATTATGGACAATGCAAAATATCTTTTAATTTCGTTAAAATCTACTGGAAACCAAGTGTCATCGACTACTTCGACACAATCAAGGATAGGCTTGAGAACGGCTAAGTAAGACTTGTCCACTATATGACATAGTTCCTTAGTGGCCACGAAGACTTTAACAGTAAACTCAAGTAATTCAATCTGAGCGAAATGAAAACGTGCGACTGTGGCGAAGAAGAAATCCCTCAGCATGTCTTACAGGACTGTCCTATCAACAACGAGAATCGACAGAAGCTACGGGACGCAATAGAAGACATGACCTTAACTTGACCTCGCTGGAGGAAAAGTAGAAGTTTGTCACAAAAGACATATTCCTCCACTTCCGCCAGTGTGCAAGGAGCGTTTTACATGCAAAAGAGCAAAAGAAAAGTAGTAATAGAGTTTTCTCACGGAGTCGATAGACCTGTTGACGCTCGGCAGAAGCGTCCTTAGCACGCCCATCAGAGCATCAACCTCACCGCAGACTCTTTCCATATGTTGGGTAAATCTTCATGTGTGTTCACCCTTTTTTTCACGAGGAGGGGAAAATGCATTATGTGAGACTCGGCAAGATGGTAGCGCCATACCCACTAAAAGACCTTCATTTTCGCTACTGAAATAATACTCGAATTACCATACGACATTACTTCGGGGTTTGCCTCTACTTCTATCATTTGAAATTGAAAGGGTCTATCTTCTCCATCTTCCTCTTCTACCTGTTCTGCCTTCATCTTCCTTCTCCTTGGCCTTCATCGCCTTGGTGCAGAATCGCGTGAATCGTTTCCAGGGCCCATCGTCACGCGCCACCTTCGTTATTACATCATTATCTGTCTTCATCTCCGCTCCATAGTCGGTTTCAAAGGCAGCTCTTTCCACTACCCATCTCGAACATTTAAAGAGCACATGCTCGGCATCGTCCTGATCATCCCCACAATCCCAATACCTTGTAGGCGACTTTTTGCAAATTCTATACCAGTAAAGGTTGAAAATGCGATAACCGATAAGAATCTGCATCGTATAATAGTTTATTTCGCGTTTTTTCCTATAAAAAAAAAGTGTTGAATCTGCTATCAATTTCTTTGAATTATCAGGATTGTATAACGCCCATTCCGACCTCCACTGATCCTCTGCCTCCTGTTTATATTCTTCACGCATGTGCTGCACGTCCTGTCCGTTCACCCTCCCTAGACTTTTCCTCTGCATGACTCTTTTCCCTTCCAAATATATCACCTTCCTCGTTGAATTGAAATTTCCAACGAGTTCAGAGTCTGTTTGTGTCCCTGTTATATTTTCTTATATTCAGCTCGTCCTTCCTTGGGGAGATCTGCGTGGTCACTGTTGTTTTCTGCTGCGTTCCTGTTCGTTCCTTGGGATACTTTTCCATCCAGCGTTTAATACTCCTTACCTGCTTTGCACTAACAGCATTTAGTTTCTGTAAATTCGAGCTATCGCGGGGAAACGCGGTCGCTAGAAAACGCGTCAACGGGAGTCGTAAATTCCCGTTACGATTGTAATAATCGACACCACGAATAGTTCGATCCCCTTATTTCGGTCAGGATAATAGGGGTGGTTGTTGTAGTATAACACTGCGATTAACAGGGTTATAAAAATGTATATTTCCAACACTTATTACACTAATGAGTTACACCGTTACGTATGATATGGAGGGCGTGGACGAGAGTTATAGATGAAAAACCTCGTGTTGCAATAGAAGTAGCGACTGAACAGACCAGACTTTGACTCCACCGAGTGACTAGACTTGGACTTGACTTTGACTGCATGAAGTATTTTTTTCTTTTATTTATTAGAATATTCACAATCAATTCTCGTTGAGAATTTTCAGTAACTTCATTTGGCGTGATACAATGACATGGCGTATAATAGTTTTATATTGTTATAGTCTTATAGAGAACAGCAGGGGTCAGAGGACACTGCCTTGGGGTATGCCCGCTTCTATTGGGAAAGTTGTGGTAATGGCGTCTGCGTATTTAACCATGAATTGCCTATTGGTTAGATAGGACTTTAGGATGGAGTAGTAAATGTGTGGTAGGACTTTTTTAAGTTTGTAAAGAAGCCCTTCATGCCATACTTTGTCGAATGGCTGTTGAATATCAAGGAATACCGCTGAGCAGTATTATACCTCTTCGAGGGTTTGGCTTATATTGTGTGTTATTCGGTGGATTTGCTCTATTGTGGAATGCTGCTTCCGAAAACCGAATTGATGATCTGGCAGGGTTTTCAGATCCTCTAGGAGTGGAAGGAATCGATTCATTAGCAACTTTTCGAATAGTTTTGACAAAGTGAGTAGAAGACGAATTGGGCGATAGGAGCTAGTTTCGTGTATTGGTTTTCCGGGTTTAGGGATGAGCGTAATTTGTGACGTTTCCCAGGCTTTGGGATAGTATTCAAGGCGAAGAATTGCGTTGAAGATTGGAGAAATGAGTGCAATCCCTTTTACAGGTAGTTCCTTAATTGCTTTGTTACTTATTTGATCATGTCCCGGTGCTTTCCTGGGGTTCAGACGATGGATTAATTCAGTAACCTCTAGAGAAGTGAAAGGTTTAATAATTTGGAAGGGAGAGTGCAGGTATTCTGTTATTTCCGGGGCGGTATTGGAGGAATGAGATTTAAAGACGTTGGATAGGTAGTTAGCGAACAGGTTGGCTTTTTCTATAGGACTTCGTGTCCATTCGCGGGGGGCGCGTGAGTTTCCTGGAAGCCTTTCATAGTGAGTAGTTGGAGTTGGAAGTGGGGGACAAATTGACGAGATATTTTTGAAAACAGTCATTTTTGTATCTTCTAATGATTTTGGTTAACTTCCTGGTTGCGTTGTTTAGTTTGCGTTTGTCGTCCGATGTTCTATGGGTCCACCATACTCCTCTTATTCTTCGTTTTTCTATGATTTTGTTTAATATGTAATGGGGATATTCGTGTGTGCTGATAGAAATCATAGTAGGTGTTGAGGAGCGATGGCGTTTATTATGCTCGTGTTTAGGTATTCTGTGGGAGTTTCGATATCTGTCTTTGTTTCTAGTGAGATTGAGGCAGAGGTTGAGCGGTTAAAGATTTCTCTAAAGAGCTGCCAGTTGGTGAGTTGGTTGAGAATAAGGCTATTAGATGGGTTCTCGATTATTGCTGAACCGACTGTTGCTATTACGGGGAAGTGGTCGGAAGAGAGTTCAGTCGAGGAGCTGATTTGGACATATCTAGGCGAGATATTTTTGGTTATGAGGAAGTCGAGTAAATCGGGGATTTTGTTAGTGTCAGTGGGCCAGTGTGTGGGTTCATATGTGGTGAGGTAGTTGAGATTGTTGGTGGTTATTCTTTTCAAGAGGTTTTTGCCTCTTGCTGTGACAAGTCTGCTGCCCCATTGGATATGTTTGGCGTTATAGTCTCCTCCAGCTATGCATCTATTGCCTAGGGCGTCAAAGAAGCTGTCAAAGTTCTCTTTAGCAATCGAGTGTCTGGGCGTGCAGTATACTGCTGAGGCGGTGATTGTACCATGGCAGTCTTCTATTGCTTCGCTTGTGGCTTGAAGGTAGTCTTTCTGGAATGATGGAAGCTCGTAATGCTTAATGCCGGATTTGATGATGATTCCGGTGCCGCCGTGTGCCTTTTCAATGGGATGTTGGGTATGGTAGAAGTTGTAGCCGTTTATTTTGAGGTGGTTTTTGTCGGTGAAGTGGGTTTCAGATATGAGCATTACGTCAATTTGCTGTTGTTTTAAGAAGAGTCCTAGTTCAAATTTGTGCTGAGCTGGACCGTTGGCGTTCCACAGAGCTATACGCATTGGTTTTATTTTGTTTCTGTGCGTATTAATTTATCCATGAAGAGCGTAAGTAGTGACAGCAAGTTGTTAATTTGCTCTGTTTGCTTCTCGATTAGTTTTTTAAGTCTGGTGAAGTTGTCTGTGTTTTGTGAGGTGGGAACACTATTTTCTGAGTGTCCACTGTGAGTTTTCGAGTTGTTTACGTTTACTTGTGTTGCCTGCGCATAGGATACTGATGGTGAGGTGAGTTTTTGGGGTCCAGGTTCTTGTATGGTTATATCCTTGGGTCTCAGTTTTGGATACTTAATATTATGTAGTGTTTTATATGCTTAGCATCCTTTGTAGTTCGCAGGATGCTCTCCTTGATAGTGGATACACTTAGCGGGGGTTTCAGGGGATTTAGTGCATTGGTCAGTGGGGTGATTACCTACACATTTTACGCACCGGAAGTTATGGTTGCAGTATTTCTGCGTGTGACCGTACCTTTGGCACCTTTTACATTGTACTATTTCTTTCTTTACGAGAGGTGGTTCGAACTTAACTATGGAGTTCATCAGCCGGTTGACGTTGTAGATTTCTTTGTTGTTCCCTTTTTGTTTTAAATCTATGAAGAATAGTGATAGTGGGTTTTTTGAGATTCTATGTCTAATGTTGCTGATGTTGGTTACCTCATGGCCAAGTTTTTGAAGTTCGCACTTTAGTTCATCTAGGTCAACTGAGTGGTGGATGTTGCGTAGCACCACACGAAAAGGTCTTTCTTGTTTGAGCTGATATGTGTGGAATTTAGCGTTTAACGTTTTTAACAGCTTGGTTAACTTTCTATAGGCGTCTGGGTGGGTCGGCAGAATTTTCACGTGGTTGTTGTTAATCTTTAACTTGTAGTCCTCTTTGCTGATATTCAATGGTCCTTATCATTGACTGTATATCGATTACGTCGTCAATGAATGTTGGTGGGGGAGGGGGGATTCTTTGAGTATGGAGGTTATTTACCTTTTCGGTTGTATTCATGAAGTCTTCCGTAGACTCCAGTATTGAGCATCTATTGAAGATGGTCACCTGGCTGGCTGGTGGTTTAGTTTGACTCTTGTTTACATTTGTCTTGGTTGGTTCCAGCTTGCGTTTTTTCGTGTTATGGTCGTTTACCAGGATAGATGTGTTGTCCCCTTGCCACGGGGGAGGAAAAACGGCGGTATTATAATTTAGCTCCGGAGAGCCTGTTGGGAATGATAGAGCCATCATCGAGCTAGTTAATTCAGTGTGAAAGAACTAGTCGAGAGACTGTTAACCCTTAGCTAGGTTAGTTGGATTCGCTTTCGACAGATGGGCGTCACGTGGAGTTTTGTAAACTTCACAGGGCACTGGACACACGTTTGCACGTCTCGGCACTCAGCAGCAACTGGATGGTCACGTGCTGTTTTGTGGACTTCGCAGGGCACTGGACACACGTCTGCACGCCTCGGCACTCACCAGCGAACTGCTCACAAAGGATATAACCTAACAAACGCGAGAATGGTACCCCGCTGGGGGTAGTCACCAACATGTTAATATAACTCTTAAAAAATTCTACCAAATGTCCAAATTGGACAAATTGTGAATAAAAAGAAATAAATAAAAAAAAAGAAAAAATTCTTATGATCTAAAACACAACTCGGACGTCTCGAACATTGCTGCCCGAGCAGCGTCCTTTCGTACAGTACCGCTACAGCCCGTTTTCAAGAAGGTATTTTTGATGATTTAATCGAAAAAAACAAATTTGCTTATAAAAAGAATAAAGACTAATGAATAACGTTTTACATGGAATTAATTAATTTCCTCATGTAGTGTTTCAGCCGCGGCTCTTCACTCGCTATCCTAGCCAAGTTCGGATAATTCGATGTGTCAGCTTATAAGATATTAAGACGAAAAATTAATCAGCGTAATTTTTTTCAACTATCCTCCTTGTCCAATAACATATGACATTCTCCTTTACTCCAGCTTTATCCCCATTCCCTTCTGTATAACTTTTCTCCTTCTCGGTTTTCCTTCCTTACAGAATCACCCAGTCTCCTTCCCCGTTGAGAGATTTTTGCAGGCTCGCACCATTGGTTTTCCAACCGCCCCACCCTTCATTCTATACGACCATCTTAGATATTGCTGCTATCCATTCCTTTTCCTCATCGGTGAATGAACGCTTTTTTCTACCACATTTAACCGTTTCATAAGCTAAAATCATTGCTCGATGGGGAAAAAATACAGCGTTCTGATTATGGGGACTCGACTAGATGGACATAACGAGGAAAATCTAATTTACTACTGTTTTTCTTTCATTAATTGCTTTTTTAGAACTTACACTAAATTTCTATGCATTTATGCGAGTTTCTATGTATTTATGGGAAATATGGAGATGTAAAAATACAGATAATGCACATAACGTGTAAAAATATATAATGAAATCATGAGTGTGAAATACAATACAAGATGTACACATATAAAGATGATGCGAAGCGCAAAACATCTAGAGAGGAAGAATAATGAAGACAACCAAGGATTAATCGTGAGAATAAAGTATGGAAACTGAAGAGAGCAACCGGTACTGATTAGAAGTTAACAGAGGAAATTCGTTCTTTGTAAAATAGAAATAGGTAAATTAAAATACTTATTAGAGAATTGATGAGGGATAGTGCCTTGCGTATTGAGTGAGGAGAAAATAATGGAAGGCAGACGAAATGACGCAGTAGTAAATGGTTAAGATCAATAGAAACAAAGCGTAAGATTATAAGGAATAATCTAATTGTCTTAAATGTAAGCGTGTGACATCGTATTATAAATTTATTTATTATTTATTATTTTATTTATTTATTTATTATAAATTTCACAGGAACATATGTGTCAAGAGAAGAATGTGCGAATTTCAGAAAATATTGTAATGCTAAGTCCATTTCCGGGCTTTAGAACCAAATAAATAAAATAACGATATTTATACATAATAATATATTAGAATAATAATATTAATACATTATTTAATATAATATCTAATAGATAAAACAACATTTTATCTAAGGAAAAATTGGGAAAAATATGAATTTCCATAAGTATCCGTAGAATAGTAAGGAGTTGACTGCCACACAAGGTTTATAGACTACTTTGCTCTGACAGCCGCAATAGATTGAAATACGCCTTGGAATTTGTGCTAGTGACACTGATCCAATTCAGTTTACAATCGTTCATTGCGGGATGGACAGTTGCTTATCTACGCTGTTTTACAGTTTAATGCATGCAAACTGACGCAGAAGGGTAGACATTGAATACAATGAATTGGTAAAGGGTTGACTGGTACTACGTAGAGGTCACCACTCATAAATAGCTTGATGGAAGGTTAATTTTAGGTAAGTTTCAAGATTACATTATGCATTAAATAATTCAATACAATTAAATTCAAGATTTGTCAACATTCCTCTTTCCTCTGATCTAGAAGCTTACCTGTCTTATGTATGTAGGAATGGAATATGACCGTAGCAAAAGTGTAAAGCATCTTCGTGGTGCTGATGCCGACGCTGTAACGTAAATCACGTCAGAGACCAGGACACACACACCGCGGGCAGGATGGTGTCACGATCGGCATACTTCGAACCCGATGGACCGATGATGGAGACACAGCGGCCTTGGCGACAATGTATATCGCCGAAGTGCCTAAAGAGACATCTATGTCCTAACGGTCCTTCCACCGAATGTTCTAGAAGCGTAGCAACGGTCACGTACGCCTACAGGGTAGTGGGGATAATGGGGGGATGACAAACAAAGAAGAAACAGATGCCACCGAAAGTAAAAATATTGTAAGAACCTCAGTCTCGAACGGCCACGGCTAGAGCTCAGAAGTGTATAAACGAGGAAAAAATAAAGTTTTCTTCTTTCCTTTAAATTTCTTTTTATTTTACGTGACACGTTCTACTTATACTGTAGACAATTCGCTGTTGAGTGCCGAAGCGTGCAGACGTGTCTCTAGTGCCCAGTGAAGTTCTAAAGCAACACGTGTCACCCAACCGTCGAAAGTGAACACAACGTGCTCCTATCCTCCCAAGTGTTTCCTATCCGCCAGAGAGAAGAAAAGCCTACGCAGCTAACCCCAACCCGAACCTTGCCTCATAGCCTCACGACTAGTTATTCATATTGAAATAGCTAGCTCGATGATGGCCCAGCAATCACCACCAGGCTCGCCCGCGCAAACTCACAACTACCCCGCACTACTCCCCCCGTGGCAGAAGTGCAGCAGATCCCCACGCGCCAACGACGCCAATAAGGCGAAGAAACGCAAAATTGAATCACCAAACACAAACTTGAACCAACAGCAAACAACACAAATTAACACTCACAATAGGTTCGCAATACTGGAATCCTCAAACGACGCCATGGAAATCGCAGGCCCGCCACCGCAGGCACAGAGAAGCCCCCCTCCCCAACCAATATTTGTTAATGATGTCATCGACATCCAGACAATGATCAAGTCCTTAGAGAGAGATATCTCCAAGGAGGACTACAACCTGAAGATTACCAACAACCAAGTCAAAATCCTGCCGACAAATCCAGAAGCCTACAGGAAGCTCACCAAGACACTTAGGGCCCTGAACGCCAATTTCCACACCTATCAACTCAAAGAAGAAAGACCTTTTCGGGTGGTGCTACGAAACATCCACCACTTCGCAGACATCGACGAGCTAAAAACCGAACTATCTAAACTCGGCCACGAAGTCATCAATGTCAGCAACATAAGGCATAGAGTCACGAAAGACCCGTTATCCCTATTCTTTATCGACTTAAAACAGAAACCCAACAACAAGGAAATCTACAACACCAATCGCCTAATGAACGCCATCGTAAAATTCGAACCACCGCAAATCGAAAAGGAGATAGTGCAATGCAAAAGGTGCCAAAGATACGGGCACACGCAGAAATACTGCAACCATACCTTCCGCTGCGTCAAATGTGCAGGAACACACCCCACCGACCAATACAGGAAATCACCGGAAACCCCAGCGAAGTGCATCCACTGTCAAGGTAACCATCCTGCCAACTACAAAGGCTGCTCAGCCTACAAAACTCTGTACTCAAACAAGTACCACAAACTTAGAACAAAAGAGGTAAACTACCAAACACCCAGCTCGCCGAAATTCACCTTTACCCCAATCCCCCCAACCAATCAAACACCCAGCCCTACCAAACTCACCACTCCCTCAACCTCCTATGCCCAAGCGGTACAAGGCACTAGAAATACACCAAATAGCCACAGGGATCCTTCCCAAAATAGTGCCTCCACCTCACCTAATTCAGATAACGTCTCTAGGCTTGAAAAGCTAATAGAGAAACAATCAGAACAAATAAACAATTTGCTATCGCTATTAACACTCATCATGGATAAATTAATACGCCCCGACACAAAATAAAACCAAGACGCATAGCTCTGTGGAATGCCAACGGTCTAGCGCAACGCAAACTTGAACTAGAACTATTCTTAAAACAACAGCAAATCGATGTGATGCTCATATCCGAAACCCACTTCACCGACAAAAACTACATCAAAATACACGGCTACGACTTCTACCACACCCAACACCCCAGCGTAAAGGCTCACGGCGGCACCGGAATCATAATCAAATCAAACATTAAGCACTACGAACTTCCACTATTCCAGAAAGACTACCTCCAAGCAACAAACGTAGCAATGGAAGACTGTCATGGTACAATCACCACTTCAGCTGTATACTGCCCTCCCAGACACTCCATCGCCAAAGAAGACTTTGACAGCTTCCTGGACACCCTGGGCAATAGATTCATAGCTGGAGGAGACTACAACGCCAAACACACCCAATGGGGCAGCAGACTGGTTACAGTAAGAGGCAAAAACCTCCTCAACAGCATAATAACCAACAACCTCAACTACCTTACCACATACGAACCCACACACTGGCCCACCGACACAAACAAAATACCCGATCTCCTTGATTTCTTCATAACTAAAAATATCTCGCCAAGACACGTCCAAATCAAATCCTCGGCTGATCTCTCCTCTGATCATTCCCTCGTGATAGTAACAGTCAGTTCAACTATCATCGAGAATACACCTAATGGCTCCATTCATAACCAACACACCAACTGGCAGCTCTTTAGAGAAGTCTTTACTTCAGCCTCAACCTCACTAAAAACCAATGACGAAATCGAAGCAGCCACGGAATACCTAAATGCGAGCATAATAAACGCTATCCGCGTCTCCACACCGGCAAAAACGTCCATCAGCAACCACGAATACCCCCAGTACATATTAAAAAAAATAGCAGAAAAACGTAGACTAAGAAGGATATGGCAGACCCATAGAACACCGGAGGACAAACGCAAACTAAACAACGCAACTAGAAAACTATCCAAAACCATAAAGAACTACAATAATGACCGTTTTCACAAATATCTCGCCAGCCTGTCCCCCACAGCCGACTCAAACTACTCACTATGGAAAGCCTCCAGGAAACTCACGCGCCCCCCACAAATAATACCTCCAATCCGCCGCCCGCAGGGTGGATGGGCGCGTAGCCCTATAGAAAAAGCCAACCTATTTGCCAAACACTTGACTGAAGTATTCCAAACCCATTCCTCCATAGCTGCAGCGGACGTCACCGAATACCTGCACACTCCCTTCCAAATGTCCCCTCCTATCCAACCCTTCACTTCTGCAGAGATCATAGAAGCAATCAGTCGCCTAAACCCCAAAAAAGCAGCAGGTCACGACCTAATAGGAAATAAAGCAATCAAGGAACTCCCCATAAAAGGGATTGCACTCATCGCATCAATCTTTAACGCCATCCTCCGCCTTGAACACTTTCCTAAGGCGTGGAAAATCTCACTAATCACCCTCATCCCCAAACCCGGTAAACCAATATATGAAGCCAGCTCCTATCGCCCAACCAGTCTCTTACCTACCCTGTCTAAACTATTCGAGAGGCTGCTCACGAATCGTCTCCTTCCACTCCTAGAAGAATTGAAAACTCTCCCAGATCATCAATTCGGCTTCCGAAAACAACACTCAACAGTAGAGCAAATCCACCGCATAACCCACATGATCAGCCAAACCCTTGAAAAGAAAAAATACTGCTCAGCCGTATTCCTAGACATCCAACAGGCATTCGATAAAGTATGGCATGAAGGGCTACTCTACAAGCTTAAAAAAATCCTACCCCACCCATACTACTCCATCTTAAAATCCTACCCAACCAACAGACAATTCATAGTTAAATGTCTAGGCGCCACTTCCGCAACATTCCCAATAGAATCCGGCATACCGCAAGGTAGTGTCCTCGGACCCCTACTATTCTCCATCTACACTGCCGACTTACCCGTACCAAACGAGGTAACAATAGCAACATTTGCCGACGACACAGCACTATTAGCTACCCACGCAGACCCGGCAATTGCCTCATCCACTCTCCAGCGAAGTCTCGACTCCATGGAAAAGTGGTTCCAAAAATGGGGTTTTAAAATAAACGAAAAAAAAATCCTCCCATGTAACCTTCACGCTCCGAAAACAAACCTGCCCCCTGGTCACCATTAACAACACAATAATCCCAAGCAAGGACTCCGTAAGATACCTGGGCATGACCCTGGACAGGAGGCTAACCTGGAAAAAACATATCTCGGAAAAAACAAAGCAACTAAAGGAAAAACTAAGAAAATTCTATTGGCTCACGGGCCGACGCTCCAAACTAAACATACAGAACAAAATAACCCTCTACAAGGCCGTAATAAAACCTGTCTGGACCTACGGAATCCAACTATGGGGAACAGCAAGTAACTCCAACATTGAAATATTCCAACGCTTCCAATCGAAAACGCTAAGATCCCTATTAAATGCACCCTGGTATGTTACCAACGAAACAATCCACCGAGACCTCAAGATACCTACAGTCAAAGATGAAATACACAAGTCCAGAAGCAGATATAACACAAGAGTCAACAACCACCACAACCCACTAGTCACCCAACTACTGGACACGACGGACCAGATCCGCAGACTAAAAAGAAAATACCCACTAGATTAAATCCTTAGTTCTACTAGAATCAACAATATAAAGCTATTATAACCCATGTCATTGTATCACGCCAAATTAAGTTACTGAAAATTCTCAACGAGAATTGATTGTAAATATTCTAATAAATAAATAAAAAAAAAAAAAATTTTACGTGGCAGGCCCGACGGCACCTCGACTCTCGCGACATTGTGTACGGTTAACTCGATATTTCTTAGGCCCTTTACCACGATACTACATATCTTTAATATTTCCTTGAGTATATCTAAATTTTCAGAAATACTACTTGTTGCGATGAAAATATCATCAAGGTACAACAGTATTTTACCAGAATTAATCAAGGGCTTAAATATTAAACCGATAAATTTCTGAAATGCAACCAGTGCATTAGCTACACCAAAAGGCATTTTTAGATATTCAAATTGAAGTTTGCGGAATCGACACATGATGAAAACTATCTTTCAAATCTAGATTAGTAAAATAAGAGTTATTAGCAATGTGACCTATCTAATCTTCTATCAGGGAAGTGGATATCTACCTTTTACAGTAATCTTGTTCAAGGCTCTATTATTTGTAATCCACTTTTCCTGTCTCCCATTTTAAGTTTATATATTCATAACATTGTAACCAAGATTTCTTTTGCTTTATATTTCTATAGTCTCCATATTTAATATTTCATTAAATTTCATATATTATATTTCATATCCACTGTTTGGTTAAGCGTTACCATCAAATTCCGTTATTGTGTTGTAAATTCGTGCTCGAACAACATATAAGAAGTAGTCTCATCCGGAATAATCATAAACTTCACAAGAAATATATTATTTGGCAATAATTTTGTTGGATTATTACGAAAATAAATAATAACAATAATAACAACAACAACAACAACAACAATAATAATAATATGAAGTAAAGAAATAATAGTTATAAGAAAGCATTATTATATCTTCCAATTTAGTGCTTGCAATCAATAAATCTAATTTTAATTCTACTCATAATAAAACCGATAATTGATAATAGAGATTTATTTAAGCGGCCGTAACCAATTTTCCCCCTATCACGTTTACGTTTGTAAGTATTAAAAAGGTTTAAATATGTAGACATTGTCATAAGATTTATAGTGCAACCTGCATTCATTAATGCTTCGAAAAAATATAATTGTTCGTTTTCTTCCGTTAATAAAACATAATAGTTACGAGGGGTATTTTCCAAAGGTATACGTGCCCAATGATTCTTGTTTTTGATCATCAATGATGATATTCTGCAATTGTAGAGGTTTGAGTATCGATAAGTGAAACGACTACCGACTTTGTTTTATCTGAGTTCGGCTTCCTAGAGTCTTTATAGCTATGTCCAAATTCGCCGTAGATGAAACGCAATCGTTTCTCCCTCTTTGGAAGTGTACGTCCACTAGTCATGTTTCTCTTTTTTTTCCTATCAGTTTACATACCAGATTTCAAACTTATTTTATCTTATTACTTTCATTTAACGTTTTCTCAGAAGCTTGAAACAATAACGACAATGTCTCTGTAGCGGTACACGTGCTAGAGGACAAATCGAGCCACGTGTGGTCTTGTCTCGGAGTATCAATATCGTAGGACACATACATACTGTAATAATAACTAAACTCCGGACAGAAACAATGTCACCACTACGTGGGACCGTCTAGCAAAGGCGATTGGAAATTTACCGGTACCCTCTCGATCAGTATAATATAAACAAACGCGATCGTAAGGAGACCAGTTTCATCAGTCTCAGTCACGTGGGATCTCATTAGTGAGTTGCACCCAGTCTTAGCAAATCAGTTAGTATCGAGCGTCTTAGTGAACATTCTTGTATCTATTTGCTATTTCAAAATACACTTTACGATTCTAAAAAAGAGTTATCTCGTCATTTAACATCACACGACCAACCATCTTTCCCATATCTCAAAGCAACGCATTCGTGCTTGATCACATAGACGTTCATCGAAGTTGCCGTCAATTATATGATCCACTAATTCTTCTTCCTCTTGAATTCCGATCTGATTAGTCAAAACTAGTTTGTCGTGGTGATATTCGTTAAAGTTTTCACTCATTTTTCAAATCCTATCTTCGAGTTGCTTTCTTAACGTTAATTTATTAGGTTAATGGTCAACATCTTTTTTCGTATTTCCTAATAACTTTTTAAAGTCTATTGCTATATGTTTTGCCTTCGAATGTAACCAACTAAACGCTTTACCCTTGATTTTCGAAATCTTAAAAATTTCCGTGAATTCTCCATTTAAATCATAAACTATTATTGTAAAGAAAGATTTTAGTTGGGGGTCACCATTTATTACAAAATTATTATCACAAAAGATTTATACAAAATAATATAATTTTTCGGATTTCCTATTTACATTCTTAAACCAGATACTTTCTAGAGTAGCGGCGGAGTAGTGTCAGATTCCTACTAAGTGAAACTCTACGGTAGCCGTCCTCAATGTTTCCAGGAGGGTTCCAAAGTCTCTCCCCTGCTAATTTCGACGTGCGGAGCAACCACCACACCTCACGCCACTTCCTACCTGAACTATCGTGTAAGTTCGAGGCAATCCGGCCTGGAGGGCCTGGGGCAGCACGTGAGGTAGTAGGATCCAGCCAGCTACATCTCCTTACCACCTGTCCCTAACCGGAAGTCAGTGAATACGCAAATCTACACCGTACGCCAACCGTGAACTCACCTACGTACAACCCGCTCTCGTACCCCCAGGATCAATTCCATAATTACCGAGGGAACCACGTATTCGTCAATGAGTGTCGTATTATCATTTGAATGATGTGTCGTAAGAGGTAGCGCAGCACTTTCCACGTCAAACAAAATTCCGACATGTACTGCACCGAGTTCCTGAACTCCCCAAACCAGACTCAATTTTGATTAGCTTAAAATTAGATTAGGATTAAATCAGGTTAGACTTTCCTTGCACACAGGGTGCAGGGACATGTGAAGCGTCTTCGCTTGTGCTTATCGATGCTATCGTACCAAAAACAGTTCCGCCTGGGCAGGCGACCTAAACGGACGTGCGAAACAGTGCTCTAGTGAAAGTGCGGCAAGAGGGAAGAGAAAGGGACAAAGTTAACGCCAAAAATAGACAAAACGTGGAATCATGCAGATTCCACCAATAAAAATAATTAACTCCGGTGAAACATATTTCATAAATAAAGCTACAGACTCTACATATGTAGAGAAAAATGATGATATTATGGAAACAATACAATCCGACGGGGAGCAAAACATACCAATTCACCAGGAAGAAAGCGGGACGGTGGCAACTTCCAGCAAAAAGCGGAAGGTAACCCCGCTCGCAAGCGCGAGGAAAATTGATACATATGAAAAAAAAACAATGGCTACAAGATATCAAGCTGCACAATCTATTCAGCGCACTGCCAGAAGAGGCAGCAACGGACCCAACGGAAAGTCCGACAAACCGTATTCCCAAACCACCACCGATATACATAGACGCGAAAATAATTGACCCCCTCATCGAACTACTAAACAACACCGCAGGGAAAGACAACTATATCATCAAACAGATAAAAATAGACCAGGTGAAAGTGCAAACCAACACCCCAGAAATATTCAGAAAAATTACAAGATCACTAAAGGAAAAAACGCAGCATATCACACTTTTCAACTGAAAACCGACAAAAGCTACAAAGCAGTAATCAGGGGACTACACCCAAAAACAAATACCGGAAAAATAAGTGAAGAACTGGCAAAAATCGGACACCAGGTAAGGACAATTAATAACATTAACAAATACGATACCAAACAACCGTTACCGCTATTCCTAGTTGAACTAGAACCTAAAAACAACAACAAAGAAATATACGATATAGAAAAATTACTAAACACAATAGTAAAAGTAGAGCCACCTAGACATAAAAAAGAAATCCCACAATGCATAAGGTGCCAACAATACGGACACACTAAAAACTATTGCAATAGAACCCCGGCATGCGTTAAATGAGCAAAAAATCATCTTACGATACACTGCCTATCCACGGGAAAAATAGAGGAGGTGAAATGCTACAACTGCAACAGAAAACACCCAGCCAGTTACAAAGGTTGCGAAGCTAGGAAACAACTACAACGCAAACTGTTCCCGCCCCTACGAAGCAGGACAATCACTAACACACAAGCCCAACAGGACAGCATAAAACCTGAAATAATACCAAATACAGAGCAAGCAACAAACACCAAACCTAACAGCACCAACACCATTGGTGGTCTAAGCTACGCTCAAGTAACCAGCCAATCAACACATACACACAACCAATACCACAGCAATAGTAACAATGACACTGCAGAAATCAAAGAACTGCTCAAACAATCCATAAAGAACACCGAAATGCTAACCAGAATGATAAGCGAACAGAACGCAGTACTCAGACAGCAAACCCAACAAATCACAGTCATGCTACAACTAATTACAAACGTGCTAAACAAAAAATAAAAACGGACACTCTAAAAATAGCAGCCTGGAACTCAAACGGCCTACAACAACGGGCCCTTGAAATTAAAACATTCATATACAGTAATATAGACATACTACTTGTCTCAGAAACACACTTCACTACAAAAAGCTACTTGAAAATACCATACTACACCATATATGATACCAAACACCCCTCAGGAAAAGCTCACGGAGGGACAGCAGTGATAATCAGAAACGATATCAAACATTATCTATACAGCCAAGTTAACAAAGAATATTTACAAGCAACCACTGTTACAGTTCAAACTAGCAGCAACAACTTCCAGTTGTCAGCAGTATATGTGCCTCCGCGACACAAAATAACATCACAAATGTGGGAAGAATACTTCCAGGACCTAGGGGACAAGTACATCGCAGCGGGAGACTACAACTCCAAGCACACGCTATGGGGGTCAAGAAACATTACACCTCGAGGCAGAACACTGGAAAAATACATTAGAAATAATAACCTCAATATATTACCCACAGGAACACCGACACATTGGCCGACTGACCTGAACAAAAAACCAGATCTTCTGGACTTTGCAGTTACAAGGGGACTAAACACAAATAAACTAAAAATAACACCCAACCTCGAGCTCAGCTCCGATCATACACCCATAATAATTGAATACAGAAACAAACCAATACACTATAGCAAACCAGAAACACTATGCAATAAAACCACCAAATGGCAAACTTTCAAAGAAATAATAGAAAGCAAAATAAACTGCAACATCCCGTTAAAAACTCCTGAACACATAGAACAGGCAGTAGCAACATTGACAGCAACTATTCAAGAAGCAGCAAGGACAACCACTACACCCGAACCAACCAGCAGACAAACAATAACAATCCCGCAAGAAATACTCGACAAAATCAAAGAAAAAAGAAAAGCAAAAGCAAAATGGCAAAAATACAGAACCCGAGAAAACAAGAAACACTTAAACAAACTTGCAAAGGAAATAAAAAACAAAATAAAGGAGCACAACGATAACGAATTCGCAAAGTTCATAGGGACACTCTCCACACACGAGAACACCAACTATTCACTATGGAAAGCCACGAAAAAAATAAGGAAGCCAATAATACCCGTCCCGGCAATCAGAAAAACAGATAACACATGGGCAAGAAGCAACGAAGAACAAGCTGAAGAATTCTCCAACCACCTCTGCAACACATTCACACCACACATTATCAACAACAGCAACCTCAAAAGTCATACGGAGGAGGATCCACAAACCACTACTACCACAGCCGACAAGGAATACACCATACCTAAAACATTGGCACAAGAAATTAGAAACATAATTGATAAAACAAAAAACAACAAAGCGTCAGGAATCGACCTAATCAATGGTAAAATCTTGAAAAACCTTCCGCCAAAAGCAATAAGACTAATAACAATAATATTCAATGCAATTCTAAGAATTCAATACTTTCCCAAACCATGGAAATTAGCACAGATCAAAATGTTACATAAACCAGGCAAAGACCCGCACCAAACTGCATCTTACAGACCAATATCACTGCTTCCAGTATTTTCCAAAATACTGGAAAAGATAATATACGACCGCATAAAACCAATAATAGAGACAAAAAAACTAATACCGGATCACCAATTTGGTTTCAGAAACAAACACTCCACGATAGAGCAAATGCACAGGCTTATAAACGAAATAATAGTAGCACTAGAAAATACGGAATACTGCACAGCCCTCTTTATAGACATAGAGAAAACATTCGATAAAATTAACCATGAAAGTCTACTACAAACAATTAGGAAACAATTCCCGGAGCAAATACACCACTTAATAAAATCCTACCTTCGTAATAAAAATCAAGGACACACATTCTCAAGTTAAAGACATCAAGGCCGGGGTACCACAAGGAAGCGTCCTAGGCCCAATACTATACATATTATACACGGCGTACATACCAACAACTACCAACAGCACAGTATTGACATTCGCGGACGACACAGCTATACTAGTCAGGCATACTAACCCAGAAACGGCAGTCAAAATACTACAAGATCATATCATAAAAATAGAAAATTGGCTACAAGAAAAACAAATAAAAGCAAACCCCAATAAATGCAACTATATTACATTCACGCTACGAAAAAAGATACCATCAAACATCCTATTGAACGGCACGCATATAACGCAAACAAAGCATGTCAAATACCTAGGACTCCACTTAAATACACAACTCACATGGAAACTACACATCAAATCAATAGTAGAAAAAATACAGAAAACAAGGAGACAAATGCATTGGCTAACAAGCCGAAAATCCAAACTAAGCACAGAAAACAAATTAAAAATATATAAAACTATCATAAAACCAATCTGGACGTACGGAATACCACTATGGGGGACGGCAGCAATGAGCCATATAAACAAAATAGAGGTAATACAGGCTAAAATCCTCAGGACAATAGTAAACGGACCTTGGTACGTCAGAAACGAAGATATACGAAGGGACCTGGGAATGCCAACGGTCAAGGAAGAAATCAACAGATACTCCGAGAAATACAAATTAAGAATAGCAACACACATAAACCGGCTAGCTGCGGAAACATACAAAACCATAAATATGGACAGAAGACTAAAAAGGAAGCACCCAGCAGACCTTATAAAGGACATAACCTAAAAAACACGAGGATGGTACCCCGCTGGGGGTAGCCATCAACATGCTAATTTAACCGTTAAAAAATTCCACCAAATGTCCAAATTGGACAAATTGTGAATTTTAATAAATAAATAAAAAAAAAAAATCTGCATGATACTGTGCTACTGTGTTTTATTAGTTGCTATTATTAGTATTTAGTATACATTGCGTTGCTACTATATTATCTCTTTATAACAGTTGTTAATTTTTAAATTTTGCATCAAAGTAAAAATTACAATTAATTACAATTGCTTCACTCATAAGCGAAAAAAGTTGACTTATAAGAGTTTAACTATTCCTGTTTTGCAAAAAATTGAATACAAAATGTAATGGAAATTTGATGTTTTAAAAAGGGTTATTTATTCATACAGTTTTTGATAAAATAAAAAGATTAAGGACATATTTCTGAAGAACTGTTGCTTTTTATTGTTTTTTCCTACTTCACATATATTATATCTTCCTCGTTCGTCTTGCCGCCATATTTAAATTTTTTTATATTTGTATTCATATTTTCTGTCATTTTTCATATTATATGGAATAAATTATATTAAAACATTTAAGGCAACGTATAATAAATGTCTGATGATTAAGATCCATGCTACTTTTTGCATTAATGTTTCAGATTATTGGAATTGTCCTCTGGAGAAGAAAATCTCTATAACAATAAGTAACGAATTATGTAGTGGTAATGCTTCAGATGTCGATAACAGAGTATCCCATTTGATTTCATGTTCTAATGTGTAGCATCTAGTATGTCGAGGTAATAAAAAAGACTATACAATAAAAGATATAAAAGAACATAATTCTCTCCTTTGAAAATTGGTCTATGTTGAAATTAAATTATAGTTGTTCAGTTATATGTTATCTAATATTATCTTGTAAAATTTGTTACTCAAACAAAAACTTAAAATGCAAAAAATTAACTTTGAATTAAAATTTCTGCAATCTGTTTTCTTCTCATTAACATTTTAAGAAGCTTTATTAATATGTACACACAATCTTTTATCTAACATGGTAGCTGTATCGTGTATTGCTGTGTATATTATCCTACAATTACCTGCCAATTATAATATTCTCCGATAAAAAATAAAGATTAATTGATTTTAATGAAATCAATTGGTGTTGGTTGATTTGTTTTTAAAATCACTTACTCCGCCAATTCGTGTCGAAGTGCCGATGAATTTGACGTGACAACAGCAACTAGATGGAAACCGAAAATGCTGATAGGCAACCGAACCATCGTCTTCTAGGCCTAAAAGTTGATTATAAACGAACTTTTGTTTACATATGGTTTCGTAACCCATTGGTATGCCATACTTTATGCTGCAGCGTTGGCCTTCGTTACTATAAAAAAGAAATGGTTTAAAGATCATTTTTAAAGTGCAAGCATTTTTTTTTTTTTTTTTTTTTTAATTTATTTATTAAAATTCACAATTTGTCCAATTTGGACATTTGGTGGAATTTTTTAACGGTTAAATTAGCATGTTGGTGGCTACCCCCAGCGGAGTACCATCCTCGTGTTTCTTAGGTTGTGTCCTTTATAAGGTCTGCTGGGTGCTTCCTTTTTAGTCTTCTGTCCATATTTGTGATTTTGTATGTTTCCGCAGCTAGCCGGTTTATGTGTGTTGCTATTCTTAATTTGTATTTCTCGGAGTATCTGTTGATTTCTTCCTTGACCGTTGGCATTCCCAGGTCCCTTCGTATATCTTCGTTTCTGACGTACCAAGGTCCGTTTACTATTGTCCTGAGGATTTTAGCCTGTATTACCTCTATTTTGTTTATATGGCTCATTGCTGCCGTCCCCCATAGTGGTATTCCGTACGTCCAGATTGGTTTTATGATAGTTTTATATATTTTTAATTTGTTTTCTGTGCTTAGTTTGGATTTTCGGCTTGTTAGCCAATGCATTTGTCTCCTTGTTTTCTGTATTTTTTCTACTATTGATTTGATGTGTAGTTTCCATGTGAGTTGTGTATTTAAGTGGAGTCCTAGGTATTTGACATGCTTTGTTTGCGTTATATGCGTGCCGTTCAATAGGATGTTTGGTGGTATCTTTTTTCGTAGCGTGAATGTAATATAGTTGCATTTATTGGGGTTTGCTTTTATTTGTTTTTCTTGTAGCCAATTTTCTATTTTTATGATATGATCTTGTAGTATTTTGACTGCCGTTTCTGGGTTAGTATGCCTGACTAGTATAGCTGTGTCGTCCGCGAATGTCAATACTGTGCTGTTGGTAGTTGTTGGTATGTACGCCGTGTATAATATGTATAGTATTGGGCCTAGGACGCTTCCTTGTGGTACCCCGGCCTTGATGTCTTTAACTTGAGAATGTGTGTCCTTGATTTTTATTACGAAGGTAGGATTTTATTAAGTGGTGTATTTGCTCCGGGAATTGTTTCCTAATTGTTTGTAGTAGACTTTCATGGTTAATTTTATCGAATGCTTTCTCTATGTCTATGAAGAGGGCTGTGCAGTATTCCTTGTTTTCTAGTGCTACTATTATTTCGTTTATAAGCCTGTGCATTTGCTCTATCGTGGAGTGTTTGTTTCTGAAACCAAATTGGTGATCCGGTATTAGTTTTTTTGTCTCTATTATTGGTTTTATGCGGTCGTATATTATCTTTTCCAGTATTTTGGAAAATACTGGAAGCAGTGATATTGGTCTGTAAGATGCAGTTTGGTGCGGGTCTTTGCCTGGTTTATGTAACATTTTGATCTGTGCTAATTTCCATGGTTTGAGGATGTATTGAATTCTTAGAATTGCGTTGAATATTATTGTTATTAGTCTTATTGCTTTTGGCGGAAGGTTTTTTAAGATTTTACCATTAATTAGGTCGATTCCTGGCGCTTTGTTGTTTTTTGTTTTATCAATTATGTTTCTAATTTCTTGTGCCGATGTTTTAGGTATGGTGTATTCCTTGTCGGCTGTGGTAGTAGTGGTTTGTGGATCCTCCTCCGTATGACTTTTGAGGTTGCTGTTGTTGATAATGTGTGGTGTGAATGTGTTGCAGAGGTGGTTGGAGAATTCTTCAGCTTGTTCTTCGTTGCTTCTTGCCCATGTGTTATCTGCTTTTCTGATTGCCGGGACGGGTATTATTGGCTTCCTTATTCTATTCGTGGCTTTCCATAGTGAATAGTTGGTGTTCTCGTGTGTGGAGAGTGTCCCTATGAACTTTGAGAATTCGTTATCGTTGTGCTCCTTTATTTTGTTTTTTATTTCCTTTGCAAGTTTGTTTAAGTGTTTTTTGTTTTCTCGGGTTCTATATTTTTGCCATTTTGCTTTTGCTTTTCTTTTTTCTTTGATTTTGTCAAGTATTTCTTGCGGTATTGTTATTGTTTGTCTGCTGGTTGGTTCGGGAGTAGTGGTTGTCCTTGCTGCTTCCTGAATAGTTGCTGTCAATGTTGCTACTGCCTGTTCTATGTGTTCAGGAGTTTTTAACGGAATGTTGCAGTTTATTTTGCTTTCTATTATTTCTTTGAAAGTTTGCCAATTGGTGGTTTTATTGCATAGTGTTTCTGGTTTGCTATAGTGAATTGGTTTGTTTCTGTATTCAATTATTATGGGTGTATGATCGGAGCTGAGCTCGAGGTTGGGTGTTATTTTTAGTTTATTTGTGTTTAGTCCCCTTGTAACTGCAAAGTCCAGAAGATCTGGTTTTTTGTTCAGGTCAGTCGGCCAATGTGTCGGTGTTCCTGTGGATAATATATTGAGGTTATTATTTCTAATGTATTTTTCCAGTGTTCTACCTCGAGGTGTAATGTTTCTTGATCCCCAGAGCGTGTGCTTTGAGTTGTAGTCTCCCGCTGCGATGTACTTGTCCCCTAGGTCCTGGAAGTATTCTTCCCACATTTGTGTTGTTATTTTGTGTCGCGGAGGCACGTATACTGCTGACAACTGGAAGTGGTTGCTGCTAGTTTGAACTGTAACAGTGGTTGCTTGTAAATATTCTTTGTTCACTTGGCTGTGAAGATAATGTTTGATATCGTTTGTGACTATCACTGCTGTCCCTCCGTGAGCTTTTCCTGAGGGGTGTTTGGTATCATATATGGTGTAGTATGGTATTTTCAAATAGCTTTTTGTAGTGAAGTGTGTTTCTGAGACAAGTAATATGTCTATATTATTATTGTATATGAATGTTTTAGTTTCGAGGGCCCGTTGTTGTAGGCCGTTTGAGTTCCAGGCTGCTATTTTTAGAGTGTCCGTTTTTATTTTTTGCTTAGCACGTTTGTAATTAGTTGTAGCATGACTGTGATTTGTTGGGTTTGCTGTTTGAGTACTGCATTTTGTTCGCTTATCATTCTGGTTAGCATTTCGGTGTTCTTTATGGATTGTTTGAGCAGTTCTTTGATTTCTGCAGTGTCGTTGTTACTATTGCTGTGGTATTGGTTATGTGTGTGTGTTGGTTGGCTGGTTGCTTGAGCATAGCTTAGACCACCAATGGTGTTGGTGCTGATAGGTTTGGTATTTATTGCTTGCTCTGTATTTGGTAATATTTCAGGTTTTGTGCTGTCATGATGGGCTTGTGTGTTAGTGCTTGTCCTGCTTCGTAGGGGCGGGAACAGTTTTCGTTGTAGTTGTTTTCTTACTTCACAGCCTTTATAGCTGGCTGGGTGGTTACCGTTACAGTTGAAGCATTTAACTTTTTCTATTTTTCCTGAATATGGGCAGTGTGCAGTTAAGTGATTTTTTGCGCACTTGACGCAGGCTGGGCTTCTGTTGCAGTAGTTTTTAGTGTGTCCGTATTGTTGACACCGCATGCATTGAGGTATATCTTTTTTGTGTCGTGGTGGTTCGACTGTTACTATTGTGTTTAGTATTTGTTTGATATCATATATTTCCTTGTTATTGATTCTGGGTTCAAGTTCTATTAAGAATAGTGGTAGGGGTTGCTTAGTGTCGAATCTTGTTATATTGTTTATTGTTCTAGTTTGATGTCCAATTTTAGCTAACTCATCGCTTAGTTTATGTACGTTGGTTTTAGGATGCAGTCCTCTTATGACAATTTTATAGCTCCTTTCAGTTTTAAGCTGATAAGTGTGGTAGATGGCATTTTTTTCTTTTAATGCTTTTATAACTTTCCTAAATGATTCTGGTGTGTTTGTTTGAATTTTTACTTGATCCAATTTTGTTTGCTTTATTGTGTAATTGTTTTTCTCTTCTAGATTATTTAGTAGATCAATGAGCGGGTCTATTATTTGCGCCTCGACAAAGATTGGTGGTGGTTTTGTAATATGGTTTGTTTGGGTAATGGTTTTACTTACGGGGTCAGAGTCTATTTCTTCAGTTAGTGAGTTGAAGGAGTTACTTAGTGGTAATTCTTGCAGCCATCGCTGCTTTTCTGTGACTGGGTTTCCTATGGCACTTGTGTCTGTGGTTGTTTTACGTTTTTTGCTAGCCTTCACTGGCTTCCAGCTTTCATCCTGGTAGTATCTTTCATGTTCTGAATTGCTATCTTCCTGTCCCCGATGCTCTTTTGTTTCTTCTGTCTCCATGTTGGTTTGTTTGGTTTTTATATAATATGTTTCTCCTTTTGTTGCTATGTTTATAGTTGGTATCTGCATTGTTATTTTATTTCCTCCTCACTATCACTTTGCAGCACTATTACTTTGGAGCACTTTTTCACTATTCACTTATACCTGGAGAGGACGACCGTCTAGACACGTCCGTCCTCCTCGGCTGTCCGAGCAGGAGTCGAGTGCAAGCATTTTTCCCTAAATATCGATTTATTTTATGATAAAAGCTCCAATCAGTAACTAAAATCTACTGAAACCTATATCAATTTTACGAATTTAGTTAACATTTTTAACAACTTTGAACTTTATCAATGTTAAGAAGAATGCAAATGTTTACGGTGGACTTATAAGATATTATTATAATATTAAATCTATTTTACTTATAATTTTATGCAAATATAACAAGTGTATGCACTCTTTTCAAACATTGTATTTTTTATTCTTTTTACTTTTTCTTAATCTTAAGTTAAATTGTTTTACAA
Source organism: Bombus terrestris (assembly GCF_910591885.1). NCBI lineage: Eukaryota > Metazoa > Arthropoda > Insecta > Hymenoptera > Apidae > Bombus > Bombus terrestris. The sequence goes on along the minus strand of NC_063276.1, from coordinate 11,140,320 downwards.
TTTTAGTGTTAAAAGTATTAACTTTCGTGACTGATTGTATGTTTTGCATGAGAAGCTTTAATACATTGAATTTCATAGCATTCTTGTATCGATAAAAATAACTTGATTTGGTTCAAGACACTTTTATCCTTCGCGTACTCTCTGAAAAAGTATAGTTACATGGATAAAAGTATAATTATAGTATAATAGTGAGAATAAAATAAAACATATATAGACATCTTTTCTATGTTTAATCTTATAAAATTATTGAAATTATAATAAGTAATCAATCAAATTCTGACATAATCTTAAAGTCTTTATCCTCGGGGATACGCATACCTCAGATTGAGGACCACTGATCTAGGGTATTCAATAATGAAATTGACAAAAATAAGATTTTCAATAATTATGTATTCCCATTATTGTTGTCTATACCGTTCAATCTGTTATAATATTCTACTTCCTATATACGTAGTAGTAGTAAAATACATATTATTATATGAAGCTGTCAGCATTTTGTGGCGTGAAAGAAATAGAGTGAAAAGGGGTTAGTGAAACATTTCTTTCATCTAGGCAACAAAATATATACCTACATGCATTTTTCTATGCGTACTCCCTGTTTTAATTCTTCGTTGTTAAGAATATACTTCCACTCGTTGTTCATATTTTCCGCCGTTTTTGGAAGGACGACATGCTCCTGAAATTATTTTGAAATTATTGTGTTATGAAAGATACAGATAGAAATCGAATACTAAATTATACTTACAGATGATGCACAGAACGATTCTGTCTCAACAGAATCTTCTCCTAGCCTGGGTTTGAGCATATCTATCTGAAAGCAAAAATAATTTATAGGATTTAAGAAAAAGATAAGATAAAAGTGTTAGAAAAAGACAAATTAGTATCGGAAAAAAATTGAAGAACATGATAAATCATATTTATTATATTTATTTTACAGCAAAGCAGCTTTAAAATTCAATTAATTATCAGTCAATCTCCTATTATTAAAACTCTCTCTATATTTTTTGTGGGTTTACATATTTCTTTTTTTTAAATCCATTTTAAAGTTTGCAAAATATTAGAATTTTTTAATTTCTATTCATAATGTTGAAACATTATTTGTTTTGACATAATAGTTATACTTTTGGTTCCTATACAGCTTCGTCAACCTAACAGCTATTTAAAAGAAACTAACATCTTTGAAATTAAGAGATCATTTTCATTTCCAGTTATGTCATATTAATATTCTCCTGTTTTATCGTAAGATAACATTAAAATCAGAAAATCGACAAATATGTACTTATCATGTCTTTTTCCTATAATCTTCGATTAGAAAATGAAAATACTTTTACAAAAATGGATACCAACCATGTCAACAGAACTATAATTTACAAGATGTGGATTTCTGGCAATGATATCTTTCACCAAATTCGTAGGATAATTCGGAACATCTTCACAGTAGCTCTGTCCTTTACAAGAAGGTATTACTGATCCCACCCTCGGTTGTATCGATGCGGCATGATCATCAAGAAATGCGATGTTACCATTTTCTAATATTGTTGAAGAAAAAAGAAGGGAAAACGTTAAATAAAGTGTTGATGTTCTTCCTTAACTAAAAATAAAAAAGGAAAAATATCTTTAATTTTGTTAAGAAACAAACTAGCTGTGTTCATCTTCGTCAAAGATCTGGTTTCTTCCATTGCATTGTTTTGATTTGGAGGCCACTTCCAATTTCCTAATGAAGAGGCGCGGGGTTCCTCATACGATCGACGAGAATCGCTGTGGGCACTGTTGAAGACCTTTCAAAAGATGAGATACATTAAGTTTGTAATGTTTCTGACTCTACGAATTCCCAGAAAACCTGATTTCCTTTTTTGAGAAACACTTCTTTCCTACAATATATTTATATTTATATTTATATGCATAGTTTCAAATATTTTCAGCGACAAAAGAAAATTTAAAAAAGAATAGTTTATTGTTTCTTAATTCCTTAGAAATTCCTTAATTCCTTAGAAATTTTCATTCATATTGATTAATCATTAAAACTTAAAAATTGAATGATTCAAATTGTACTTTGAAATTTATTGAAACTTCTATGTGCTAAAACTGTAGAGACGGTCGTTAGTTCAAGTCGTAAAAGTAGTTTGCCAAATCAATATATTGTTTCAATCAACAGCTTTGTAATCTAACTATCCAATTCAGTCGGCTTATCGCGATTATTTGGTTCGAATGTCGAAAATTTTTTATAGTTAAGGTTTAGAACAGAAATATATTCAAACTTAAAAAATTTGGTCAATAACAGAGAGACATTATTCCACTACTAATAGACACTAGTTCAGAATGATTCAATGAATGCAACAACAAAAAAATTAGAAGCTATCACGAAAAGTATTACTAAGATCAAATCTAAACTATCAGAGCGAGAGATTCGTAAATTTCAGGACCCAATTCTTTTAGCCTTTGAAAAACATTATTTTTTATTAATTATTCATTGTAGAAACACATTTTTTCTAATGGTCGAGGACATTAAAATTTATAAGTTTTTTTATCCAAAACAAATATCATTCAATGAGACCTTCCAGAACCAACATAAAATTATTTTTTAAATTAATTATTAATAATAAAAACATCTTTCTGATTTTATAAAAAAATTTGTGTTAAGAAGTATAACGAAGGTATGAAAGCACATATATATGTTAACTAATAACTTTGTATAAAGTTATTGTAAGTAGTTCGTAACCTAACCCCAATTTATTAAGGTTTTTTTCATGTTACTTACCAACAACAAGACAATTGCAACATTAAATACGGAAACTATGGTGTGATGTTCCTTCATCTTACACTGTCAAATAGCTTTTCTCTTTTTCCGAAATGATTTCTTTTTCCTTTTTTTTCCTAAAATACAATACTTTAATTTTAACGAGAGTTTGATTTCGCTCGACCAACTTTGTGTATTATTCGATATACGTATATATGTTTGCGTGTCCAATGATGATACACACTGCACTTGATACTCCCCGAATTAACGGCTGGAAGTTCGGATGATAACTGCCAACGACACTAAAATGAACTTGTGCTCGCCGTAACAAGTTGTTTCTGTTCGGTCTAATCATTCAACCAGACTCTAGTGTAAGCAATATCTGATAATCAAGTGTCGAGTAACGAAACCAGTAGCACGTTCAGCTTTTTGATTACTGTTGGCTATCAAAGTTTATAGTGTAGTCTGTACCAAAAGCATCAGATCCAATCATAGAGCTTATACTAATGGAGGGGCTTGCTTATATGGCAAGCATAGACAAATCAGTACCAGGAGAATCAACAGGGAGGTAGATATGTTGTCGTAACTGCGCCCTTCTCTCTCCCACTCCGAGTTTTTCTCTTGTGAAAATAAGATACACAATAATATCTTCTATATATTATAGTATTATATTAATAATATATAATAATACCTCTTATATATTAAATAACAAAGCGTATCAAATATGGAAACCTCCGATAATTGACAAAAAAGAATCTCTGGATAATTGCATCATCGTTATCCCCACCACTGGGAGGAGATTCCCCTCGACGCATCATGGAGCTCGACTGGCCATCACGGTCGATTACTGTAATATGATCCAACGCCAGATATCGCTAAGACAATTTATGTAAATAATAATTCAAAAGTGAAACTTTTTTATTTTTGACGTTTTTTAAATTAAACTTCTACTAAGGTATTTCTGAGATATTTCTGGTTAAAATCAAACCAAACACAATATAGTTTGAATCATATTTATTTATTCATATTTATTATCACTTATTTAATTATCTTTTATTAAGTAAGCAAATATGATTCAAATTATATTGTGTTTGGTGTAACAAACATATTGGTAAAAGTTGTATGGGTCATAGACAAATTAAAAATAAAAAATTTTGAATTTTGAATTAATAATCTCACTTTATCGCCTTCAACAGCTTTAGAGCCTTTAACGTTTAGAGCCTGAACGCGTCGACTCTCAGTACCTTTTTCCTCTTTGATTTGTTCTTTCTACATTCGGCATATCTAAGATGTCAGTTTCGAGGAATAGAATCATTTCTACCTGTTTATTTCGGCATTAAATGTACATATACTAGAGTATTTCTCAATATGTTTGACCAGACATGTCATAGGAAACATTTGCAAATTACAAAGGAGACTTGATAAATATATAATTCCTAAGTACTATATTGACATAAAATATTGTTATATTGGGAATATTATAACAATAAGTAACATTAAAAAACAAGTAAAGGGAAAAATGAGAAAGCTAATATTGTTTCATAATAAATAAATATAAAGTAAATTATTTTTACATTTAATAAAACGTAGATACTGTATTTAATTCAATCTTCTCAACAGTTTTAATATTTCTTAAATATTCATTGTGTTATTTCTTAAGATCGTAGATGTTTTTACCGTGCCATTAATAATCAGTCTTGATTTTATTTATTGATTTTAGTGTTATTATCATGTATTTTTTTAGTTACACAAAAAGATTTAAACAAGTGATCAAAGAAACCTTTAATATCTTTCGATAATTTAAGAAATAAAATACAAGTTTATGTGGTCGCATAGTTATGGATTTATGGCCACACAGCCACAGTTTTGACAGAAAAATATCTTTCTCTCTCTATCTCTTTGTCGATTCCCTCGGCACATCCCTAGGCCTCCATAAGCTCTATTGCTCTGATGCACTACCGATTTTCGATCAATTCTGCACCAATCACAGTGCGGATCTCGTGATCGTCGCCAACATCTACCAACTTACAGTGACCATATCAAGTGTTACTCCCTTCTATCCTCAAATTGGCAGTGCCTGGATTGGATTCCGCGAAACCCTAGTCACCGAAATAACAAAAATATGGACGATCATTTTAAGCCCATATTCATTCCTTATCAAGTACCTATTTGTCAATCCCATTATTTTGACCGTACAAGTATCAAATCAAACCGAGCAATTTCCCAACATCTTATTCCAGTTAAATAGTCCGTTCGCGTTTTAAGAAACGTAACAGATTAAGTGGAAAGATTTTCTAGAAAGAATATACATTTGTTTTTAAAAGAGCACCAATCATATTATATTAATTAATTATAAACATATTAAATATTAATAAATAAATTTAAAATAATATGAAAAGGACATACTCGATGTTGCAGCTATACCGCGCAAAACAATGACTAATTCTGAGTTTTTCGAGACTTGTGTGGATTCACGTGTCATTAACATCCACTTCTTTGTCTTGATCTCTGATATTAGAATCCGTTTCCAGAGACAACTGTTCAACGTAACCAACTATTCATTGTTTTATCTACGTTACATAAGATACCAAAATAGGCCGTGAATCATTTCTAAAATCCGCAACAATGAAAATTTTCGCAGACAGTTTTCTATCAAGGAAGTTGTTAAGAAGTTTACGTTATCATTTGCAAAAATTACAAAATTATTTAGCAAGCTTGAGGAGTTCATCATAACTCTTCTCTATGTTTGTGGTTTACAAAAGAACACTCCAGCATTTTTGATTTTATATCACTTAAAACATTCCAATTTTTTTTAAGCAATTATCATTTTTATCAATGTGATGCTCACTTTATATAACATGATCAATTTTTCATGTTACATAACACACACACGATGCTGACACGATGATACATAAATGATACATAAGTACATGATGTTAAGCTTATTGTCACTGTATCTGTAATTATATTAAGGAAAAATTATATTAAATATAATCATGAAACAATTATTAATCAATCAAAGGTAAACAATCAAACAATCTACGTATTATGTGTAAAGTGAAAAAATTTGACACGGTTAGTTTTCCTTACGAATCTTATGCACTGTCCTTGCACAAGTTTCACGTATCTTAATTTTTTGTGACCTAGAATTGACATTGATCGACTATGATTGACTATAATAGTTAAATTCATCTTAACGTCAATTATATTTACGTGAATTAAAAAATATATATAATTCCATTTAAAGAAAGGTGATGACCTTGATATGTTCTTGATCCCTTCATGTAAAAGGTCCAATTATTTGAAAAGTTATGCCCCTTAAAATACTTAGATTTTCATAAGAACGTTTTCTTATATCACCAATATCTTCGATGATACCCCACTGTCATGTTTTACGTGCCTCGCCCTGCATAACATTTTGCTCAATTATAATATCCAGCATAGCGAATCCTCAACGATATACCTTTTCCACCTTTGTTAGTTAACGTTATGAGGCCAACTACTAACATTTTCTGTAGCTCCTGATGTTAACCATATGTCGAAACATTCTCGCGTCTATTTCCTTCGGCAAGCGGCGTAATTAACAACATTAGATTTGCGTCTGTAGCCTCGTAGCCGCTCTCCTCAGATTGACTCGTAACGATATAATAGGATATATGATGACATGATTACGTTAGTTAAGTTTGAAACAAATATGAAAATGTATATGGAAGTTCTATAAGTATCTATTGCTAGTGTACACTTCACGAAAATCACAAAATTGCTTAAACAGTCAATTATCTATTATATTAATAAATCATACATATACATTATATACATACATTATATACATTTATATACATTTATATACATTTTCAGATCAGCTTCAAATTATATATAAAGAGTATAGCGGTGTCTCATTACAGTGTTAACGAAATTTCAAAATGTTTCATATAATACACCTAATAATATAGTCACAAATATTTTCTATGTGTAAGTATTTCTAAATTTTGGTAAGCAGTTTCTAAATTCAGATATTTTCACGAGTCACTGAATGTATCTTATCGAGAATGCAATATGATAAAAAAATGATAATTGTTAATTTTTTTCACACCAACTTTTTCTCGTAAAATTTATGTATTTTTGTCGCTTGCTTTGTATTAGAATTTATCTATTTCTGGGATATTGATCGTTTGTATTTGGAATATATTCTTTCAAGGATGAATCAGAGCTGTATTCTTTATTATTACATCCCCACTTTCAAAACTATCTTCCTTCAACGTAGTACCAAGATATTGCCTCGAGTGGACAGCTTCCGACACTCTGCTCGCCTTTTACCAATACCGAAGGGTCGCGTTCTAGATAGATCTATCCTGTCATTTCGTCGTCTACTCCAAATCAGATATCTGTCTCGATGTTTTTTGAACTGAAAATCAAAGTGAATAATTTCTAAAGAAAGCAATTGTGCCCGAGTTTCTTTTAATGGTATTATAAATAATTAAACTTTTTTTTTTGTTTTCTTGGCGTAAGGTACAAAGGTTTTAAAAGGGATTGTATTTTCGAGCTTTCGCGGGGAGACACGGTCTCGAGAAAACGCGTCAACGGGAGTCGTAAATTCCCGTTACGATTATAAGAATCGACACCACGAATAGATCGACTCCCTTATTTCTTGTGGGATAATAGGGGTGATTGATGTGGTATAACAGCGATTAACAGAGTTATAAAATTTGTATTTCCAACACTTAATACACTGATAAGTTACACTGTTACGTATGATATAAAGGGCATAGACGATATTTTGAAATATGACACTCCGATAGATGAGCACTGAATGTTCTTTCATAATAGAGCAATTAATAAGCCTTACAGTTAATGTATGAAGAAGGTGACTTTCTTGATGTAATAGAAGTAGCAAATTGAACAGACTAAGTATAGATATGAAGTGACTGCTCTGTATGGTAGCCTACAGCACAAGTCTAGAGAGATGAAGTGACTGTTCTGTTGTGATGAGAACAAGTGAAGTTCGTTCTTGTATGATTACGGAGGAAAGCTCGGTGTGGTGTGTCTTTTGAACTAAGGACGTGGATTCGTTGTTCACACTTTTCGTTAGAAAAGTGAGGGTAACGATCCGCGATGCTCATTAGTTATAGCTAACCAATAATAAATGAAAATCGGAGGAGGATGCCTCCTACTGACGTGGCTCAGGGGTGACCTTGTCCATGGGAAAAATGGGCTTTTCCGTTAGACAAATATCCACTTTTTCCGTTAGGTAAGTACCCGCTTTTTCCGTAATTTGCAAGAACGTGCAATAAACTCAAGGACTTTTCTAAAACCGATCATAAACCGAAAACATTTCTAGGATCAGAAAATCCTTCACAAGTTCGCTGGTGAGTGCCGAAGCGTGCAGACGTGTGTCCAGTGCCCTGCGAAGTTCACAAAACAACACGTGACGCCCATCTGTCGAAAGCGAGTCCAACAAACCAAGCCAAGCGTTCGCAAACGTGCCAGTGAAAGGTGAAAAATCCAACGCCACTAAGCTCTGATCGGAATCACAGCCTCTCGACTAGTTATTTCACATTGAATTAACTAGATCGAGGATGGCCCAATCAGCCCCAACGGGAGCTACGGAGCGTATTTACAACAACGCTGCTCTTCCTCCCCCGTGGCAAAGGGGCAATACACCCCATATTGCAAACGACCCTCAAACGAAAAAACGCAAACTCGAAGCCAGCAGGGGCAATGTGAACAAAAGGCAAGCCAACCCGCCAGCCAGCCAAGTAACTACCCACAACAGGTTCGCGATACTGGAGGCTGAGGTCGCTATGGACACAACCACAGAGGTAAATAAACAACATACACAAAAAACCCCCCCTCTCCCGCCAACCTTCGTCGATGATGTCATTGACATCCAATCAATGACAAAGACAATCCAAAAAGAAGTCGGCAAGGACGAATATAAACTGAATATCAGCAACAACAGCGTAAAAATCCTGCCGGCCAACCCTGACGCATACAGGAAACTAACGAAGTTGCTAAAAAACCTGAATGCCAACATCCACACTTACCAACTCAAGCAAGAAAGACCATTTCGAGAGGTGCTACGCAACATCCACCACTCAGTCGATCTAGACGAACTAAAGTGCGAACTGTGAAATCACGGCCACGAAGTAACTAACATCAGCAACATTCCGCATAGAATCACAAAAAACCCACTATCCTTATTTTTCATAGATTTACAACAAAAAGCAAACAACAAAGAAATCTACAACATCAATCAGCTGATGAACTCCATAGTTAAGTTCGAGCCACCTCTTGTAAAGAAAAAAATAGTACAATGCAAAAGGTGCCAAAGGTACGGCCACACGCAGAAATACTGCAATCATAACTTCCGGTGCGTAAAATATGCAGGTAATCACCCCATTGACCAATGCACTAAATCCCCTGAAACCCCCGCTAAGTGTATCCACTATCAAGGAGAGCATCCTGCGAACTACAAAGGATGCTAAGCATATAAAACACTACATAATATTAAGTATCCAAAACTGAGACCCAAGGATATAACCATACAAGAACCTGGACCCCAAAAACTCACCTCACCATCAGTATCCTATGCGCAGGCAACACAAGTAAACGTAAACAACTCGAAAACTCACAGTGGACACTCAGAAAATAGTGTTCCCACCTCACAAAACACAGACAACTTCACCAGACTTAAAAAACTAATCGAGAAGCAAACAGAGCAAATTAACAACTTGCTGTCACTACTTACGCTCTTCATGGATAAATTAATACGCACAGAAACAAAATAAAACCAATGCGTATAGCTCTGTGGAACGCCAACGGTCCAGCTCAGCACAAATTTGAACTAGGACTCTTCTTAAAACAACAGCAAATTGACGTAATGCTCATATCTGAAACCCACTTCACCGACAAAAACCACCTCAAAATAAACGGCTACAACTTCTACCATACCCAACATCCCATTGAAAAGGCACACGGCGGCACCGGAATCATCATCAAATCCGGCATTAAGCATTACGAGCTTCCATCATTCCAGAAAGACTACCTTCAAGCCACAAGCGAAGCAATAGAAGACTGCCATGGTACAATCACCGCCTCAGCAGTATACTGCACGCCCAGACACTCAATTGCTAAAGAGAACTTTGACAGCTTCTTTGACGCCCTAGGCAATAGATGCATAGCTGGAGGAGACTATAACGCCAAACATATCCAATGGGGCAGCAGACTGGTTACAGTAAGAGGCCATCCACTGTCAAGGTAACCATCCTGCCAACTACAAAGGCTGCTCAGCCTACAAAACTCTGTACTCAAACAAGTACCACAAACTTAGAACAAAAGAGGTAAACTACCTAACACCCAGCTCGCCGAAATTCACCTTTACCCCAATCCCCCCAACCAATCAAACACCCAGCCCTACCAAACTCACCACTCCCTCAACCTCCTATGCCCAAGCGGTACAAGGCACTCGAAATACACCAAATAGCCACAGGGATCCTCCCCAAAATAGTGCCTCCACCTCACCTAATTCAGATAACGTCTCTAGGCTTGAAAAGCTAATAGAGAAACAATCAGAACAAATAAACAATTTGCTATCGCTATTAACACTCATCATGGATAAATTAATACGCCCCGACACAAAATAAAACCAAGACGCATAGCTCTGTGGAATGCCAACGGTCTAGCGCAACGCAAACTTGAACTAGAACTATTCTTAAAACAACAGCAAATCGATGTGATGCTCATATCCGAAACCCACTTCACCGACAAAAACTACATCAAAATACACGGCTACGACTTCTACCACACCCAACACCCCAGCGTAAAGGCTCACGGCGGCACCGGAATCATAATCAAATCAAACATTAAGCACTACGAACTTCCACTATTCCAGAAAGACTACCTCCAAGCAACAAACGTAGCAATGGAAGACTGTCATGGTACAATCACCACTTCAGCTGTATACTGCCCTCCCAGACACTCCATCGCCAAAGAAGACTTTGACAGCTTCCTGGACACCCTGGGCAATAGATTCATAGCTGGAGGAGACTACAACGCCAAACACACCCAATGGGGCAGCAGACTGGTTACAGTAAGAGGCAAAAACCTCCTCAACAGCATAATAACCAACAACCTCAACTACCTTACCACATACGAACCCACACACTGGCCCACCGACACAAACAAAATACCCGATCTCCTTGATTTCTTCATAACTAAAAATATCTCGCCAAGACACGTCCAAATCAAATCCTCGGCTGATCTCTCCTCTGATCATTCCCTCGTGATAGTAACAGTCAGTTCAACTATCATCGAGAATACACCTAATGGCTCCATTCATAACCAACACACCAACTGGCAGCTCTTTAGAGAAGTCTTTACCCACACAACTTCAGCCTCAACCTCACTAAAAACCAATGACGAAATCGAAGCAGCCACGGAATACCTAAATGCGAGCATAATAAACGCTATCCGCGTCTCCACACCGGCAAAAACGTCCATCAGCAACCACGAATACCCCCAGTACATATTAAAAAAAATAGCAGAAAAACGTAGACTAAGAAGGATATGGCAGACCCATAGAACACCGGAGGACAAACGCAAACTAAACAACGCAACTAGAAAACTATCCAAAACCATAAAGAACTACAATAATGACCGTTTTCACAAATATCTCGCCAGCCTGTCCCCCACAGCCGACTCAAACTACTCACTATGGAAAGCCTCCAGGAAACTCACGCGCCCCCCACAAATAATACCTCCAATCCGCCGCCCGCAGGGTGGATGGGCGCGTAGCCCTATAGAAAAAGCCAACCTATTTGCCAAACACTTGACTGAAGTATTCCAAACCCATTCCTCCATAGCTGCAGCGGACGTCACCGAATACCTGCACACTCCCTTCCAAATGTCCCCTCCTATCCAACCCTTCACTTCTGCAGAGATCATAGAAGCAATCAGTCGCCTAAACCCCAAAAAAGCAGCAGGTCACGACCTAATAGGAAATAAAGCAATCAAGGAACTCCCCATAAAAGGGATTGCACTCATCGCATCAATCTTTAACGCCATCCTCCGCCTTGAACACTTTCCTAAGGCGTGGAAAATCTCACTAATCACCCTCATCCCCAAACCCGGTAAACCAATATATGAAGCCAGCTCCTATCGCCCAACCAGTCTCTTACCTACCCTGTCTAAACTATTCGAGAGGCTGCTCACGAATCGTCTCCTTCCACTCCTAGAAGAATTGAAAACTCTCCCAGATCATCAATTCGGCTTCCGAAAACAACACTCAACAGTAGAGCAAATCCACCGCATAACCCACATGATCAGCCAAACCCTTGAAAAGAAAAAATACTGCTCAGCCGTATTCCTAGACATCCAACAGGCATTCGATAAAGTATGGCATGAAGGGCTACTCTACAAGCTTAAAAAAATCCTACCCCACCCATACTACTCCATCTTAAAATCCTACCTAACCAACAGACAATTCATAGTTAAATGTCTAGGCGCCACTTCCGCAACATTCCCAATAGAATCCGGCATACCGCAAGGTAGTGTCCTCGGACCCCTACTATTCTCCATCTACACTGCCGACTTACCCGTACCAAACGAGGTAACAATAGCAACATTTGCCGACGACACAGCACTATTAGCTACCCACGCAGACCCGGCAATTGCCTCATCCACTCTCCAGCGAAGTCTCGACTCCATGGAAAAGTGGTTCCAAAAATGGGGTTTTAAAATAAACGAAAAAAAAATCCTCCCATGTAACCTTCACGCTCCGAAAACAAACCTGCCCCCTGGTCACCATTAACAACACAATAATCCCAAGCAAGGACTCCGTAAGATACCTGGGCATGACCCTGGACAGGAGGCTAACCTGGAAAAAACATATCTCGGAAAAAACAAAGCAACTAAAGGAAAAACTAAGAAAATTCTATTGGCTCACGGGCCGACGCTCCAAACTAAACATACAGAACAAAATAACCCTCTACAAGGCCGTAATAAAACCTGTCTGGACCTACGGAATCCAACTATGGGGAACAGCAAGTAACTCCAACATTGAAATATTCCAACGCTTCCAATCGAAAACGCTAAGATCCCTATTAAATGCACCCTGGTATGTTACCAACGAAACAATCCACCGAGACCTCAAGATACCTACAGTCAAAGATGAAATACACAAGTCCAGAAGCAGATATAACACAAGAGTCAACAACCACCACAACCCACTAGTCACCCAACTACTGGACACGACGGACCGGATCCACAGACTAGAAAGAAAATACCCTCTAGATTAAATCCTTAGTCCTACTAGAACCAACAATATAAAGCTATTATAATCCATGTCATTGTATCACGCCAAATTAAGTTACTGAGAATTCTCAACGAGAACTTTCACTGGAGCACTGTTTCGCACGTCCGTTTAGGTCGCCTGCCCAGGCGGAACTCCTTAGAGTTATTGAGGGTCGGAAGGACGGTACTCAGACCGTTGGCTGTCAAGCAGCGCGGGATGGAGTACAGATGTCTTGTGTGACATAACAGGGATATTTGAAAAAATATTTTTGTTTTTGATAGTTATAATTATGAAGCCTAGTTTGAAAATGTTTTGTTTAATTCAATTAGACACACTGAAATTATTTGGTCTATTCAATTTTTCAGTTAAATTATCTCATTTTTTACTATTTGTTTCTTTATCTTTATCTTTCTACTTTCATTTGGTCTTTCAGGCAGTAACAACATTGACAGAAATTATACAAGAAGCAGCATAGGCAACTATTTATAAACCAAACAACAGGCAAAGAAAAACAATTCCACCAGATATCCTTGATAAAATCAGAGAAAAAACATAGTACACGTGAAAACGAAAAACATCTTAACAAACTTACAAAGGAAATAAAAAGTAAAATAAAAAATCATAATAATAACGAATTCTCAAAATTCATAGAGACATTCCCTGCGCACGAGAATGCCAACTACTCTCTATAGAAAGCCATGAACAAAATAAAGAAACCAATAAACCTAATCACAGCAATCAGAAAAACAGACAACACATAAGCAACGGAGACCAAACTGAAGAATTCCCCAACCATCTTTGTAACATATTCACTCCATTCTGTAAAAGTTACTCCATCTATAAAATTAACAATAACTCCATGTCATCCAGACATAGATGCGCATAATACCAGTACCTCAACTGACAAGCACCACACCATACCTAATACAACAACACAAGAAATTAGAAACATAATTGATACAACAAAAAACAACAAAGCACCAGGAATCGACCTAATCAATGGTAAAATCTTGAAAAACCTTCCGCCAAAAGCAATAAGACTAATGACAATAATATTCAATGCAATTCTAAGAATTCAATACTTCCCCAAACCATGGAAATTAGCACAGATCAAAATGTTACATAAACCAGGCAAAGACCCGCACCAAACTGCATCTTACAGACCAATATCACTGCTTCCAGTATTTTCCAAAATACTGGAAAAAATAATATATTGCCGGATAAAAACAATAATAGAGACAAAAAACCTAATACCGGATCACCAATTTGGTTTCAGAAACAAACACTCCACGATAGAGCAAATGCACAGGCTTATAAACGAAATAATAGTAGCACTAGAAAATACGGAATACTGCACAGCCCTCTTTATAGACATAGAGAAAACATTCGATAAAATTAACCATGAAAGTCTACTACAAACAATTAGGAAACAATTCCCGGAGCAAATACACCAATTAATAAAATCCTACCTTCGTAATAAAAATCAAGGACACACATTCTCAAGTTAAAGACATCAAGGCCGGGGTACCACAAGGAAGCGTCCTAGGCCCAATACTATACATATTATACACGGCGTACATACCAACAACTACCAACAGCACAGTATTGACATTCGCGGACGACACAGCTATACTAGTCAGGCATACTAACCCAGAAACGGCAGTCAAAATACTACAAGATCATATCATAAAAATAGAAAATTGGCTACAAGAAAAACAAATAAAAGCAAACCCCAATAAATGCAACTATATTACATTCACGCTACGAAAAAAGATACCACCAAACATCCTATTGAACGGCACGCATATAACGCAAACAAAGCATGTCAAATACCTAGGACTCCACTTAAATACACAACTCACATGGAAACTACACATCAAATCAATAGTAGAAAAAACAAGGAGACAAATGCATTGGCTAACAAGACGAAAATCCAAATTAAGCATAGAAAATAAATTAAAAATATATAAAACGATCATAAAACCAATCTGGACGTACGGAATACCATTATGGGGGACGGCAGCAATAAGCCATATAAACAAAATAGAGGTAATACAGGCTAAAATCCTTAGAACAATAGTAAATGGACCTTGATACGTCAGAAACGAAGATATACGGAGGGATCTGGGAATCCCAACGATCAAGGAAGAAATTAGCAGATACTCAGAAAAATACAAATCAAGAATAGCAACACACCCAAACCGGCTAGCTGCGGAAACGTACAAAACCATAAACATGGACAGAAGACTAAAAAGGAAGCATCCAGCAGACCTTATAAAGGACATAACCTAGCAAGCACGAGGATAGTACCCCGCTGGGGGTCGCCACCAACATGCTAATTTAACTGTTAAAAAATTCCACCAAATGTCCAAATTGGACAAATTGTGAATTACAATAAATAAATAAAAAAAAAAAAAATTAATTTTGAAACCCCATTTATGGAACCACTTTTCCATTGAGTCGAGACCTCGCTGGAGAGTGGATGAGGCTATTATCGGGTTGGCGTGGGACGCTAATAGCGCTGTGTCGTCGGCAAATGTTGCTATAATTGTTTCTGTTGATATTGGTAAATCGCCAATGTAGATGGAGAACAGAAGGGGTCCGACGACACTACCTTGGTGTATGCCCGCTTCTATTGGGAAAGTTGTGGAAATGGCGTCTACGTATTTAACCATGAATTGTCTTTTGGTTAGGTAAGACTTTAGAATGGAGTAGTAAGTGTGTGGCAGGACTTTTTTAAGTTTGTAAAGAAGCCCTTCGTGCCATACTTTGTCGAATGCCTGTTGAATATCAAGGAATACCGCTGAGCAGTATTTTTTCTTTTCGAGGGTTTGGCTGATATTGTGTGTTATTCGGTGGATTTGCTCTATTGTGGAATGCTGCTTCCGAAAGCCGAATTGATGATCTGGCAGAGTTTTCAGATCCTCTATTAGTGGAAGGAGTCGATTCGTTGGCAACTTTTCGAATAGTTTTGACAAAATGGGTAGAAGACTAATTGGACGATAGGAGCTAGTTTCGTATATTGGTTTTCCGGGTCTAGGGATAAGAGTAATCAGTGATATTTTCCAAGCCTTAGGATAGTATTCAAGAGGAAGAATTGCGTTAAAAATTGATGTGATGAGTGCAATCCCTTTTATGGGAGATTCTTTGATTGCCTTATTGCATATTAGGTCATGCGCCGAAGCTTTCCTGGGATTTAGGCGACGGATTAATTCTATGATTTCAACAGAAGTGAAGGGTTCAATAGGAGGAGACATTTGGAAGAGAGAGTATTAGTAATATCCGTGGCAATTTTGGAGGAATGGGGTTTAAATACGTTAGATAAGTGTTTAGCAAACAGGTTGGCTTTTTCTATAGGGCTACGCGTCCATCCACCTTGCGAACAGCGAATTGGAGGGATTATTTGCTGGGGATGGGTGAGTTTTCTGGAAGCCTTCCATAGTGAGTAGTTGGAGTCAGCTGTGGGGGACAAATTGGCGAGATATTTTTGAAAACCGTCATTTTTATATTTTTTGATGATTTTAGTTAACTTCTTAGTTGCGTTGTTTAGTTTGCGTTTGTCATCCGGTGTTCTATGGGTCTGCCATACTCTTCTTAGTCTACGTTTTTCTGCGATTTTGTTTAATATGTAATGGGGATATTCGTGTTTGCTGATAGAAGTCTTAGTAGGTGTTGAGGAGCGGATAGCGTTTATTATGCTCGTGTTTAAGTATTCTGTGGCTGTTTCGATATTTTCCTTTGTTTTTAGTGAAATTGAGGCAGAGGTTGAGTGATTAAAGACTTCTCTAAAAAGCTGCCAATTGGTAAGTTGGTTATGAATAAAGCCATTAGGTTTATTTTCGATAATTGTTGAGTAAATTGTTGCAACAACGGGGTTGCAACAATGGTTATAAGAAAGTTCCGCTGTGAAGTTGACTTGGACATATATACTTGGCGAGATATTTTTAGTTATGAAGAAGTCAAGTAAATCAGGTATTTTGTTAGTGTCAGTGGGTCAGTATGTCGTTCATGTGTAGTGAGATAGTTGAGATTGTTGGTAATTATGCTATTCAAGAGATTTTTGCCTCTTACTGTGACAAGTCTGCTGCCCCATTTGTAGCTTAGAGGTAGTCTTTCTGGAATGATGGAAGTTCGTAATGCTTAATGCTGGATTTGATAATGATTCCGGTGCCGCCATGGGTCTTTTCACTGGGATGTTGGGTATGATAGAAGTTATAACCGTTTATTTTGAGATAGTTTTTGTCGGTGAAGTGAGTTTCAGATATACGCATTACGTCGATTTGCTGTTGTTTTAGGAAGAGTTCTAATTCGAATTTGTGTTGAGCTAGACCGTTGGCATTCCAGAGAGCTATGCGTCTTGGTTTTATTTTGCGTCGAGGCGTATTAGTTTATCCATGACGAGTGTTAATAATGATAGTATGTTATTTATTTGCTCAGATTGTTTTTCTCTTAACTTTTCGAGTCTAAAGAAGTTGTCTGTGTTTTGTGGACTGGGAATACTATTTTGAGAATGGCTCCTGTGGATTTTCGGATTATTTTGATTTCCTTGTACTGCTTGGGCATAGGAGATTGAAGTAGTAGTGAATTTTGGAGAACTGGGCATTTGATTGGTTGTCCCTTTGGCTCTGAGTTGAGGATACTTATTTATGTATAGGGTTTTGTAGGCTGAGCAACTTTGTAGTTAGCAGGATGGACTCCTTGACAGTGGATACACTTCGCTGGGGTTTCTGGTGATTTAGTGCACTGATCAGTGGGGTGTGTACCTGCACATTTGACGCAGCGGAAATTATGATTACTGTACCTTTTGCACCTTTGCATTGTACTATCTCCTTTTTTATTAAAGGAGGTTCGATTTTTACTACCGAGTTCATTAATCGATTTATGTTATGTATTTGTTTGTTATTTGATTTTTACTTTAAGTTGATGAAGAATAGAGATAGCGAGTTTTTAGAGATCCTATGTCTAATGTTAGCCGAGTGGTGGATGTTACGTAGTACTACTCGAAAAGGTCTTTCCTGTTTAAGTTGGTAGGTGTGAAAATTAGCATTCAAGGTTTTTAATAGTTTTGTAGGTAAAAGTTGGTAGGTGTGGAAATTAGCATTCAAGGTTTTTAATAGTTTTGTTATCCTTCTATATGAGTCCGAGTTAGCCGGCAGAATTTTGACTTGGCTATTGTTTATTTTTAATTTGTATTCCTCTTTGTTAATTTCTTTCTCAATGGACTTTACCATTGTTTGTATATCGATGACATCGTCAACGAATGTAGGTGGGGGAGGGGAATTTTTTTGCATATGTTGGATAGTTGGTGAATCTGCAACGTCCATGGAGTCATTTGTGGATTCTAATATTGAGTATCTATTGTACGTGGTTACACCGCTTATTGGCTATTCGTTCTGATTTGCGTTTGTGTTTGTTTTAGTTGTTTCCAGTTTACGGTTTTTAATGTTTTTGTTGTCAATAGTACGGAGGAATATAATGCTCTTTTGCCACGGAGGAGGTAACGTGGTGCAATTAAGGTTTTGCTCAAGCGAGCCTGATCGCGATTCTTGGGCCATCATCGAGCTAGTTAATTCAAGTTGAATAACTAGTCGAGAAGGCTATGAGGCTATGATTCGGGTAGAGATTAGGAGCGTTGAAATTTTTTCACTAATAATATAGGAAACACTTGGATTATGTCTGTTTCAATTCACTCTCAACAGATGGGCGACACTAGATCACGGCGTCACAGAGCACTAGACACACGTCTGCACGCTTCGGCACTCAACAGGAAACTTACAATTAATCTTGAAAATGAAATTTTCAATTAAAGTGTCAATCGATTAATTGGACGATGAATATTATTACAACTAGAAAGTTGAGCTTTTATTAACGAAGGAAGATCTCTGGGGGATAATAAATAAAGGACGTCCAAGTCGTGTAACAAATGAATGGAGAAATAAAGATGTTAAATCTCGTGCTATGACCGGTTTTGCTGGTGAAGGATAACTAACTAACTGATACATGCAAGAAATGCAACAAATTCTAGGGATGTATGGAATCCGTAAAGAAAAGTCGCAATTCTCAACGAAAATTATCATTATTCATCGTAAAAACCACTGCGAACCAGAAGCTTGACGATAATGAAAAAACGCAGGAGCTTATGTGTCCAATTCCTAATAAATTTAAGGAACATGCTGTCCTAGATGAACCGCTCACGGAGAGTTTACAAATTGCCACAGTGCTCGAAAGATTGTAGAGTTCTGAGGTGGAGTAATATTGTCCGTGATAATTGTTGTTGCTGACTGTATGTCCAAGTTAATTGTTGCTAGGGACTGTAGATGTCGCTGCTAAGGTACTGCTGGTATTTCCTCCGTTTTTTTTTTTATGCCTGGAAGAAAAATCGGACTCCGGTCGCCGGGATTCGAACCCGGGTTCCGTACGTTCGTAACCTAAGGCACTAACCATTGCTTTTTTTTATTATTACCAGATTTTGTGTATTAAATATTCGTATTTTCCATAATAAACGACGAATTCTGGTTGTGGGGCGATTCAGGTAAAAGTACCGATACGCGACGGTACGACATAGCTATGCAATATTACATTTTTTTCTTTTTTAAGATTACTTTTGTAACTTAAATTTAAGCCGCTGTAGCGCGGTGCTTATGTACAATATTTTCATTTCTGTCCTGAAAGCCTGGTCGCAAAAACAGGACAGTTCGCTAGTCTATTTAGCGCTAACCACTGCGCTGCCGTCGTCCGACATTAGTTAGTGTCGAGTGGCGGTATTTGGCTTGTCGAGTGCCGCCACAGTTCATATGATACATTAGACATAACATTAGAGTAACGTTCTATGAAAGAATTGACTTTAAAGGTAATGTAAATAGTATCGTATTTAAGAAAGACCCGACGAAATATATACAGCACAGATGGAAAGCATAACTGCTGACAGGCCAGAAGGGTTGGGAAACTTCAATGGACCAAGTGACTCATCAATATATCCTTAGTCTTTCAGTTAAATAGTTACTTGGTAAAGGGCACACGTGACCGTGATCACGGACAACGGCGGAACGCACGATGTGCATGATGGGAGTATGAAAATGATGTTAAAGGAATACTTGATAGAGAAAGTCAGTTTAGTTGCGAGTGAGTTGCACATCGGTGTTCATTAGTTGCGAGTCGTTGCTCATTATTTGAGAGTTAGTTGCAAGCGAATTGAGATTGAGTTGCCGAGTTGTTATAAGTTGCTAATGGTTAGTTGTGAGTTGTGAATGATCGATTTAGTTATCTTAGTTACATCACATTACTGCATTAAGTTCAAATTAAATACCCATCCATCTGTTTAAATCCATCTATTAATAAATAAATGTATCATGCAAAATAGAGATCACTAATAATTCTGATTTCTATAGTGATTAAAGGAAAGTTAACTGACAAACACAAACGGAAAATAGGCGTTGAGTCTGAAATTCAGAGTGAATTGACGTTGAGATCACTTAGTAAAGATAATATCAAAGATGGTATTAAGATTTATTAGGATAAGAAAAGAAAACATGTCAGAAAAGGAATTGATATAAATGAAGAAGCATGCACAATCAATTTAATCATGCCGTCAAACGGATTCTATTATTTCAGGACTATAATACATCTTGTACATTGATTGTAAAATATGGAGTTGATGGAAGGTCGAGACATTCGGAATGGAAGCAGAAAGGACTTCGCCAGGAAGCACTGATGAGCATCTCTTCCAGTGCTCTACTGAAACTGAAGAAAGATAATTGTAATACAATAATTTGGAAAAATCCTCAGCTTCCTAGTAGCTTTTTCCAGCCTACATGGATTCAGTGAAAGCAGTAAAGTGTGGAGATGGAATAGGCTCACAAAGTGAACAGTGAGCAGCAAATTCAACAATTGGCTACTTTGAGAGTTGGTGATGTTTTAGTGAACTTCCTGCGTGTTTTGTCAAAATTGTTGGTTGTTACATTGGGATCAAAACATGATTTTCTAATTTTTTTAATGCTTTCCTTAGCAAAAATGTCTGTTCTATTGCGTGCTATGATTAGATTTTCTCATAGGAACTCAGTTTTTGAAATAAATTGAAGAATATAAGCAAAAACTGATGCACTGTAGAGATATCTTTTTCACTTTACTCGTTATTTAAATATATTTAACTGTTTATTATGCAATAACAATACACATTGTGTTACGTCGCATGAGACAATTCGCACGCCATCCCTCGTTGTCTGGCCGCCAAAAATCCACGCACTGTTATTCAGATCCTCAATAAACCTAAGGGCTTACTATAAAATGTAAACACTTTGATGTTAATCTTTTTAACGTAATTGGTAATCCTGTAAGTGTTTTATTTTACGGATGGTCCTTAGAACAGTCCTTAAGTTTATTGTGCGCTCTTACAAATTATGGAGAAAGCGGGTAGTGACCTAACGGTAAAAGCGGGTTTTCTCGTGAACAATGTCACACACGAGCCACGTTTGTAGGAGGCTTCATCCACCTATCCTCACTTATTAACGTTGGTCATAACTAATGGCATCGCGGATCGTTACCCTCACTTTCCTAACGAAAAGTGTGAGCAGCGAATCCGCTTTCTTCGTACAACAAACACACTCATTCCGAGCTTTCCTCCGTAATAACACGAGAACGAACTTCACTTGTTCTCTGGACTTGAGCTACAACTACAGAACAGTCACCACATCTCTAGACTTGTTCCACAGTTACAAACAGTTCGAGTAACAGTTAACAATCAAAGCTCAGAAGTAACAGTCAGTCATCACAGTCGCCAAATCGAAGACAGTCAATCGACAGAAGTCACATCATCACAGTCGCCAACACGAAAAAAGTCTCAGGCCGTACTCACTCGTAGTTTGGCAGTCAACATACACACAATTGTATCCAATATTGAAGTTATTTAATTGTTGGAAATATATATGTCGGAGATGTAGGGACATCGGGCCTTTCTTTGGGAAGATCCCCAATACTTGGGCTCGAGGTGACATAACTGGTCGCCGAACGTAGCCACGGTCACGGGATGAACGTTATGTCTAACAGAATAAGTACCGATGTTGAGGGACACGCTGTATTAACAATCAAGCCCCGACCAGGAGCAATGTTAGTTTTACGCGGGACTGCCTAGTAACGGCGCTTGGAATTTTGTTGATATTCCCGATCAATATGTAATTGACAAATGTGACCGTATCTGTCTTTTATTTTTGCAATCACCTTGGAGAGTTTACTGTTATCGTCTAGACAGTTAGTCTGAAAGAAACCCAGCGACTGAGCTAACGTGTCTACGTGCTACAAAATATATTCTATTGTACAAAAGAGTTTTCCCGATGACCGTGGATTCGTTATTGAACCCAAGAACATTATCAAAAGCATTCGTTAAACTTATTGTTCGTTAAACTAATTAATCGTTAAAATAATTATTCGTTAAACTTTAGACATATTTATACGTGTAAATACAATCTTTGTTGTGCATCACGATGGCTAATTCTAATGAAGAATTATCACGCGCCCGAAATCATAACGAAAACCCGACATATATATTATAACCTGTTAAAATCAGCGTTATACTCATTCAACCATACTTATTATCTTAATCGAAATAGGGAATCGATCTATGCGTGGCGTCGATTATTCGAATCGTAACGGGAATTTACGAGTCCCGTTGACGCGCTTCTTCGAGATCGCATCTCCCCGCTAACGATCGAAACATATTGTTTTATTCAAAAGATATCACAAAATTTGTTCGTCTCCATAGCAACTCAGTAGTTGTTATTATAGCTAGCTATAGCGTAAAAGCGCAAAACGTTTTCAAAGTTAAAAAGTTGCAATTTTTTTCAAAAGTTGATTTTTTCTTAACTGTGGGTTGCAGGGAAAAATGGTTTACAGATTCGTGTCTAGTTAAATTAATGTCCAAAGTCTATAAGAACCATTATAAAATTGAAAAAGATTAAAATTTATTGAACAGTGTAATTGTTTCAAAGGACAGTATAGTGCCGGATTTTGATTTATGCGTTTATCCTAAAGTGTCCTATTATCAAAACTATCTATATATATAGATTCTATTTTTCTAATATTATTTCCAAATGACAATTTGGACGGCATGTATAATGCAGACCACAAAGAGTACAATGAAACAAATATCAGTGTCGCAGTACTATGCCTGCTGTTTAATGTACAGAAACATACATCAGTTCAGTCCTATTCATTATGGAGTCAGGTTATATTAGCAATACCTCATTCACGCATATATTCGAATAGAACATCGTCTAAATTACTTTCCACACAATAAAAATAAATTGAGAATCAAGTTTTATCAGTGATTAGTAAGTCACGTACCGATAAGTATATAGCAGCTATATCAAGATACAATGGCCATTGTTCCAATCTTTTTATAACCATGATTCGTAATTCGAAATAGAGGATTGAAAAAATTTAAGTACCTAAATTGGAATTATATGACCGTTAGTGATTGTAAGGATATTAAAATTAACTTAAAATTTAAAGCTTCACTGAAAAAAATGTAGCGGCCCATGGCTGTAGAAAAAGTTTCAAGTTGAAACGGAAAATTCAAAACTGAGAGATCCATAGTATTGTGCCTTGGAACACTAATGGTGTTTTGGGTTACAAGGTTTAGAAGCAAAAGAACTTTGAATAGGTTACTATTGCTGATTTTTTTAATCTTCAGCTAGAGTTACACAAAAGGGTTAACTGTTTATGATAACCTCCGTTAAATGTATGAACGTGTTCTCTATGTTAGTATCGATTGGTATAATAGCACTGAGCGAGCAACGATTAAAACCGGTATACACTATCTCTGTATTTGTACTTGTACTTGTTCGCGATTTGGAGTGGCCGTCAGTTTATAACTCGAATTACACATCTCCCTTTTCTGGAAAGTCTGAATCGCCTACCTCCTTAAACAGTAAACTTTAAGAGACTAAAAAACACCATAAGTGCCGATGGGTCAGGGCATAGGTAATCAAATGGCAATACCAGAGGATATATAGCCAAGAGAGTACAGTTAAACCAGAGAAACCCCGGAGACGGAAAGTAAGGATGTAAGGACGAGATGAAGCTTCTGGTGGCAGTATAAACAAGATCGTAGAACCCTAGTGGTCAGAACGTCACGCTCTTCGTGTATACTAAAGGTGCAAATAATCCGTCCGCCCATTTTCGGACGAGAGAAAATTCGACATGCCGTGAAACACTACATCGAGACCACGCCTGGGTTTCCCGTCTTCAGCAAACCTCAACGCCTCGTCCTCGACCGACTCAAGCAGGTAAAGGTAGAATTCGAGATGATGATGGAGTAAGGAGTGATACTGCCATCAAAGAGTCCATGGGCATCACCATGCAATCTCTTTTACAGGTAATTCCTTAATTGCTTTATTACTTATTTGATTATGTCCCGGTGCTTTCCTGGGGTTCAGACGATGGATTAATTCAGTAACCTCTAGAGAAGTGAAAGGTTTAATGGGGGGAAACATTTGGAAGAGAGAATGCAAGTATTCTGTTATTTCCGGAGCGGTATTGGAGGAATGAGGTTTAAAAATGTTGGATAGGTAGTTAGCGAACAGGTTGGCTTTTTCTATAGGGCTTCGTGCCCATCCGCCTTGCGAACAGCGAATTGGAGGGATTATTTGCCGGGGACGCGTGAGTTTCCTGGAAGCCTTCCATAGTGAGTAGTTGGAGTCGGCAGAGGAGGACAAATTGACGAGATACTTTTGGAAACAGTCATTTTTGTATTTTTTAATGACTTTGGTTAACTTCCTGGTTGCGTTGTTTAGTTTGCGTTTGTCATTCGGTGTTCTATACTCAGGTTTGCCATACTCTTCTTAGTCTTCCTCTTTCTGTAATTTTGTTCTATATGTAATGGGGATATTCGTGTTTGCTGATAGTAGTCTTAGTAGGTGTTGAGGAGCGGATAGCGTTTATTATGCTCATGTTAAGTATTCTATGGCAGTTTCGATATCTTCCGTTGTTTTTAGTGAGATTGAGGCAGAGGTCGAGGGATTAAAGACCTCTCTAGAGAGCTGTCAGTTGGTGAGTTGGTTGTGAATAAGACCATTAGGTGGGTTCTCGATTATTACTGAACTGACTGTTGCTATTACGGGGGAGTGGTCGGAAGAGAGTTCAGCCGAGGAGTTGACTTGGACATATCTAGGCGAGATATTTTTGGTTATGAGGAAGTCGAGTAAATCGGGGATTTTGTTAGTGTCAGTGGGCCAGTGTGTGGGTTCATATGTGGTGAGGTAGTTGAGATTGTTGGTGGTTATTCTTTTCAAGAGGTTTTTGCCTCTTGCTGTGACAAGTCTGCTGCCCCATTGGATATGTTTGGCGTTATAGTCTCCTCCAGCTATAAATCTATTGCCTAGGGCGTCAAAGAAGCTGTCAAAGTTCTCTTTAGCAATCGAGTGTCTGGGAGTGCAGTATACTGCTGAGGTGGTGATTGTGCCATGGCGGTCTTCTATTGCTACGCTTGTGACTTGAGGGTAATCTTTCTGGAATGATGGAAGCTCGTAATGCTTAATGCCGGATTTGATGATGATTCCGGTGCCGCCGTGTGCCTTTCTAATGGGATGTTGGGTATGGTAAAAGTTGTAGCCGTTTATTTTGAGGTGGTTTTTGTCGGTGAAGTGGGTTTCAGATATGAGCATTACGTCAATTTGCTGTTGTTTTAAGAAGAGTCCTAGTTCAAATTTGTGCTGAGCTGGACCGTTGGCGTTCCACAGAGCTATACGCATTGGTTTTATTTTGTTTCTGTGCGTATTAATTTATCCATGAAGAGCGTAAGTAGTGACAGCAAGTTGTTAATTTGCTCTGTTTGCTTCTCGATTAATTTTTCAAGTCTGGTGAAGTTGTCTGTGTTTTGTAGGGTGGGAACACTATTTTCTGAGTGTTCACTGTGGGTTTTCGAATTGTTTAAGTTTCCTTGTGCTGCCTGGGCATAGGAGATTGGTGGTGTGGAGAATTTTTGGGGTCTAGGTTCTTGTTTGGTTTTCTCCTTGGGTCTGAGTTTGGGGTACTTATTATTGTGTAGTGTTTTATAGGCTAAACAGCCTTTGTAGTTCGCAGGATGCTCTCCTTGACAATGGATGCACTTTGCGGGGGTTTCTAGGGATTTAGTGCATTGGTCAGTGGGGTGACTATCTGCACATTTTTACGCACCGGAAATTATGGTTACAGTATTTCTGCGTGTGACCGTACCTTTGGCACCTTTTGCATTGTACTATCTCTTTCTTTACAAGAGGTAGTTCGATCTTAACTATAGAGTTCATCAGCCGGTTGACGTTGTAAATTTCTTTGTTATTTTTTTTTTTTTTTTTTTTTTGTTTTATATCTATGAAAAATAGTGATAGTAGTTTTTTTGTGATTCTATGTCTTATGTTACTGATGTTTGTTACTTCGTGGGCGTTCTTCAACAATTCGAACTTTAATTCGTCTAGATCGGCTGAGTGGTGGATGTTGCGTAGCATCACACGAAATGGTCTTTCTTGCTTGAGCTGGTAAGTGTGGAAGTTGGCATTCAGGGTTTTTAACAACTTTGTTAATTTTCTATAGGCGTCTAGGTTAGTCGGCAGAATTTTTACACGGTTGTTGCTGATTTTCAATTTATATTCCTCCTTGCTGATTTCTTTTTCGATTGTCTATGTCATTGATTGAATGTCAATGACATCGTCAATGAAGATTGGCAGGGGAGGGGGAATTTTTTGGGTATGTTGTGTATTTGCCGCTTCGGTTGTGTCCATTGCGTTTTCTGTTGCTTCCAGTATCGCGAACCTGTTGTGGGTGGTCACTTGACTAGCTGGTGGGTTGGTTTATCTCTTGCTCACATTAATCTTGGTAGCTTCCAGCTTGCGTTTTATCGTGTGCGCTTCGTTTGCAAAGAGGGGTGTATTGCCCCTTTGCCACGGGGGAGGAAGAGCGGCGTTGTTGTAACTGAGCTCCGTAGAGCCCGTTTGGGATGATTGGGCCATCATCGATCTAGTTAATTCAATATGAAAAAACTAGTCGAGAGGCTGTGATTCGGGTCAGAACTTAGTAGCGTTGGATTTTTCACTAGCACGTTTGCGAACACTTGGCTAGGTTTGTTAGATTCGCTTTCGGCAGATGGGCGTCACGTGTTGTTTTGTGAACTTCACAGGGCACTGGACACACGTCTGCACGATTCGGCATTCACTAGCAGAATGAAATGAAAGTTGGCTGAACTAACGGACCAAAGTAGCTACCTAACCTCATACACCGAAAAAAGCGAAAAATATCAAACAACAAGGATATCAACAAAAATTTACCCTGTCAAAAGAATAAGGAACGATAGCAAGAAATCAGAGGAATATACGGAGAAAATATTTTCCACCTCTGAAGAAGAGGAAAATGAAGCAATAAGCCCTATTAACACCAGGGGCTTAGTGAAAATTTTGGAATCCGTCATGCTAAACAAGGCAAGAATTATGAAAAAGTCGAAATTCTCAACAAAAAGGGATCCAACATTAGGAACGTTAAATTCCGATAGTGCTAAGCGGTTGAAAAACCTGGATGGATAAATATTCCAAGGAAAACACAGCGACACAACAGAAAATAACTGTGGTCATGCAGGTAACCCCAAGAGGGGAGAGGAAGAATTGAAAAAGATTCACCAGCTCAGGGCTGCAAACAAACCCTGCTCTAATCGGAAACACAACACCAAAGAGAAAGGTTACATCACCTTTGGAGAAAAAAAGAATAATGCAGAAAAAAAGCCTAGACAGGGTGAGCACACATAAGAGTTCGGCTCGAGGCGCCGTAGCAAGGCTCGAGAGTATAAAACTAGCTGATATAGTAGTTGGTTACAGGTAAATGTGTGAAAAACGTATGTGGAAACATTAAAGGGAAATATTAGAAATATTAAATGGTTAACAAGTGCGATAGTGCTAGATAATTCATATAAATGAGGTGAAAAATAAGTGGCGGAATATTGGAGTAACTAATGGAATGGAGAGGAATCAATGAAATAATCAGGGCGTCAGTGGTATGTACAGTGATTTTGGTATATTGCTGACTAAGAATAATATAAGAGGGTTTAACGGAAGCGAGAAGTCGCAGGCTATAATTGAAAGGCGTCGTGTTACGCTCCAAAGCTACTATAGGCCGTGTTCCTGACCGTCTCCCTTGGTACTACAATGTCGCAGACAGATCGTCTTACACGACCGGCGAGATATACGCAAAATAGCATATGAAGATTCAAACCAAATGCATTGAGAGGTTCAGAGGAACAAAATACAGGTCGCTTAGTCAAACAAATACGTCGAGAGATTTCTCTCGAGACTTTTCATAAAGTCGAATCGAATTATAAAATAAACTAGTTGTATCATCGTCAAATCATTTGTAATGTGTTAATTATAATTTTAAATATTGTTAAAAATAGAAGCTTATATTAACCCTGTTAATTCAGTGTTACAATCATTTGAACTACCTCTCTTATCCTAATTGAAACAGGGGAACGACTGATTCGCGGCGTCAACTATCAGAATCGTAGCCAGAATTTACGTCTCTCGCTGACGCATTTCCTCGCGATCGCGTCTCTCCGCGAACGGTCGTAACACATAGCATGACTAAAAATCGATAAATTGTTTAATGTATTGAAAACAGCTTCCTACTTTCTAAATTTTGTATTAGGAAAAAATTTGGAAGCATGGAAAAATTACCGAAATAGTATATGTGTCAGACGAGCCGAAGGAACGAACGCGAGAAGGAGAAAGAGAATAAATATGAAAGAAGGACAACGCAAGCGAATCAAAGAACATATAAATCAGTCCACGCATTTTTTACGCGCGCATATATAACAACGAATTGTTATCGAGTAACCCGGAAATAAATTAAATATAAGGCTTTTCTTTGTCGGTGAGTAGTTTGGAGTTTCCTCATTGAGAACTTAAAGGATAGGTGCTTTAATTGCGAAGAACTGACTTTGCTTAAGAACTATGAATTGGTATCTTTTGCATCTAAATGGCAAGTACGACGAATTTGGCTATGCCGTTGGACTATGAATTTTTATTAAACATTAATATGGATAAGTACATTAAAGAGAAAAAAATTACGGTGCAGGGGGTTTCGGAGCCCCCAGGCCCAATCGGCTTCGAGTGGCGTATCAGACTTGACCCAACGGTCATCTTACGACTGGACAAACGTGGGAAGGAGGGTCGGTCCCAGGGCCAGCTCTCACTCGGGAAAAGTTACCGGGGATCAACCATAATCGGCAAGCGACGCTGAGATTGGGAGGACAAGTCACGCAAGGAAAGGTTCTGGCGGCAAGTCTACCAAGCGTATCGTAGGAGCAAGTGATTCTCCGATAAGAGTCGAGACAGAGGACGTCTCGATTATTCCGTTAAGTAGGAAGGATAAAACGAAGGGGAAGGATCCGTTTAAACCGCGGTGGAACTTGGAGAGGAGTCCGGTTGACGAGAAAAGAAGGAGGCAAGAGAGCGAGGGGAAATTCGACATGTCGGTGGAGTCATTTGTAAACGAAGGGATAGCTATATCAAGGTGGATTGGCCACGAGGTGACTCAGTCGAACAGGAAGCGCGTGTTGAAAGAACTGAAGAGTCAATATCAATGGAAATCTTGGCAGTTTCGAAAGGAAGATCATTTGGAAAATTATTGTTTCTCGGATGAAAATGATGACAAAAGGCCGGTAGCGCAGCTAGACAGTGATGGAGCGGAGGAGTTGATGAATTGCGTTATTTATGAGTTGAAGACGAACTTTAAGAATATGGATATATAGAATATAGATGTAGCGGCGCAGGTCTTCCCGATTAAAGAAAAGGAGGAAGTAAAGGATCGCAACGAAGTTGGGACGCAGAGAGAAGAAAAAGAAGATTGTGCTGTAAGAAAGAAGCAGAGCGAAGTGGGGACGCAGACTGGAGCGCCTATAGATGTAAAAATATTAACGAAGAGGAAAGAAATTTCCCCGATCGTGGACAATCAGGCAAACCGGAAGAAGACTTGGCAGAGCGTTGGCTCTTATTCAGAGGTATGTTCCGGCGTGGATAATGTGAGTGGTAGGTAATTTTAGGGTTCGTGGACCCGCGCCTATTGGAGGTGTTGGAAAAATAATATTGACCGAAGTAGATAAGGCGGTATTGGTTAACACTCCTAGGGATAGCGACAGGCAAAACCAAGGGACGCAGCAATTTAGGAGGAGGAGACCTACAAGAAGATTGTGGGGCGTGAAGGAGAAGATTCAGGATGCTGCAGGAGTGCGAAAGACCAGAAACGGCCATATGTTGATCGAGATCATCGGGCAAGCGACGGCCAGCGAGGTGACTGAAAAGCTGAATTCTGCGATCGGACAGAAAGTAGAGATTGTTATGCTCCTAAATAGATCAACGCTTGAATTGAAAAACATCGAATCCCCTTACTACTGACGAGGAACTTGCGGAGGATATCTGTAGGGAACTGGACATCCAGGATCCCAAAAGGGTGGAAATAAGATCTTTGAGGAGGACGCGGTGGGAGACGCAATTTGTGATTGCCACGGTGCCTAATAGCACATAACCTGATGACACGGGTCACTGGGTATGCGTAACGCATTTTCCCCTCCTCGCGCGTAAAAAAAGAAAGCGAGCCCACATACCCAGTGGTATGTATGAGTAGCGACAGTGTACAGGAAAGTGACCGTAACAATAGGATTTACGAAATGGACAATGAATGGACAATGAATGGACAATCGTGAACAAACGAAGAAGGATCAGGAATGTACCGGCCATCGACTGATCTTTCTAGATCGAAATATTTCTATGCTAAAATTTTCGTAACATTTCCTCCCCCATCCTCAGGTATCATCATCACTACAAGAATCACTGCTACTGTTACAAAAAAGTAAATCATCATATACTTCCTATCTATTTTGATTTCAAAATTGCTCTACAATATTTGCTGCTGAACTGCACCAAGCCCTATTCATTTCGTAAAAAAAAATGATAATTAAACGTAAAAGGTAAGTAAGGAATCGCATGCTGCTAAAGTTGCATGCTAGCTAGAAAATAATCTGAATTTGAAGCACCTCAGACGCAGTAAGATATCAAACAAGATCCGAGATAGGAGGAAATACATATAAAAGTATGTCGTGGCTATTGAGTGGGAAATTTTCATGGTATAAGGGCTGTCATAGGGCACTTGAGGAATACTAAAAGTTTCAGAATTGTTCGAAATCACAAAGAATCTGGCTGGCAAAATTTTAATTTCTGAGTAACAAACACAGCATTTATCCTGATTCAGAAAGCTTCTAATGGACGTATTCTGAAAGCGCTTTCTTCAAGTGAGCTATGAATCCTCAAAAATAAAGTTCGGTATCGGTATGCATATCGTGAGAATTCGGTATCGTCATCCAAGCCCTGTCCCTATCTTTACCGTAATATATAAGATTGCCGGAAATATGTAAAAGAACCTATATAGTGAGTTGGACGAGATTGAATTTCTACACGTTCCCTACTTTTAGCTTGATTATGAGGGCTTTGGTAAAGATCAAGTAAAATAGAGCAACAGGGATTATAGAAATACACGATTGTTCAGGACAAATCTAATATCTATTATTTAAAAAGTTGTTCGTAAAAGAGACACTTATGTTTGGCCCAGGTCTTAATTTATTGGCATCCCCTTGCAGGGGGCTAAGGAGCATTTATAAGCATTGACCCTGAAGACAATGAAACTGTACAAGACAAGATTATGGCAATTTTCCATGTACAACCGATTTGATTTTTGTAGGCCTAACAAAAACAACCTTCTAAGGTTCTTTAGGTTCCTTAGGTTTCCGCTCACTTCGCAGAATAAAATAGGTGAAGATATAACAATATTCAGTTTTCTAAAGGGAGTGTTCAGGTTAATGTCTTCGGCGCCTAAATACATACACACGTGGGATGCGACTATGCATCGTACTAGACTAGTTAATAAAATTTTATCCATTGAAAGAAATTTTCTGTTAGGACCTATCGCTAAAAGCGGCAGTTTTATTATTTAAATGCAGCCTAATCTTAAGTATTAACATTAAGTACAGTCTATAGGACACAAACCCTAGCGAATATAAAAATATAAAGCTATCTGATATTTACGTGACGTAGGAAAAGTTAGAAATCAAAATTTCAGAGGCAATCTAAACGTCGTGGTCATATTTTGATCTTCATAAAACATATAAATGTGACTAAATCCTTAAGAGGTAATGTAAATAACTTATTTGTGGAAAAGCCACACAGGGCTATTGGGATTCAGGCAGTTAACAAATGGATTAAATCGATATTGGCAAAGAGCGAAGTTGATATGTCAATTATTTCAACTTCTTAAAACTTCTTAGAAACTTATCAGTTTTTTTATCACAGTCGAAATAATTGATAACTAAAAAAAGGTTGCACTTAATTAACTTCATCGGAAACGAAGGATATTCTACATTGCGGAATTTATATCCACCACCGTTACTGTCTTCAGAAACATTTGAGGAGCTAATCAAGCTCGTGAAAAATCACCTACAGTCAAAACCAAGCATTATAGCTGTCGGGTTTTCGTTAGAAATTTTTGGCGCGTAATAATTAATAAGTATAACAAAAGCTATTAACAATGTTCCTGGGCTCAATAACGAATCCACGGTCAACGGGTAAACTCTTTGTACAATAGAATACATTTTGTAGCACGCAGACACGTTAACTCAGACGCTGGGTTACTTTTAGACTGACAGCCAAGACGATAACAGTAAACTCTCCAAAGTGATTGCAAAATAAAAGACAGATACGGTCACATTTGTCAATTACATATTGATCGGGAATATCAACAAATTCCCAAGCACCGTTATTAGGCAGCTCCGCGTAAAACCAACATTGTTCCTGACCGGGGCTTGATTGTTAATTGTTGTTGTCCCTCAACATCCGTACTTCCTCTGTTAGATATATCGTTCATCCCGTAACTGTGGCTACGTTCGGCGACCAGTTATGTCACCTCGAGCCCAAGTATTGGGGATCTTCCCAAAGAAAGGCCCGATGTCCCTACATCTCCGACATAGCCGAACGTTATGAATTCGAGAAATCTTTCCTATAAATCGGCAAAAAAGAAAGGATTCACGCTGACTAGTACGACAAACGGGATAAAGAATCGGGAGGTGCCTACTCTTGCGGTAACCGAATCATATGTCTACAGTTATGTACAAATAGTGTGTGGCAGATCCCCCAGGCTGCTCCACGACGCGTTGCTTCACCTTGAACTGTATCTCAGAACGAACCAACGAATGTCGATTCAAATCCTTACTCGCTTGTTTCTTTTACGTACTCTAAGTGACGGCACGAGACTGTTACTGGACGAGGCATCTTCGCGGATCTGTTTCGCATTGTCTGTACATAGCTTAATAGCTGTCGTTTCAAAGGCTAACATTACAATAAATGTGATAAAGTTGGACACCTAATTGTAATACGTATGTACGGCTAATGTACCTAATAGAGGTGAGTCCGAGAGCAAAGATGTGAATGTTACTTTCAAAAAAAAGTCCAAATGCAGTAAATATAATTTTTTACAAGAATGTGATTATTTATCCGAGGAGTTTGGTAATCTTCTCTATTAATGAAGGCAGTGGCAGTAGTGTTATAAATAATGCTACGTCATTCGAATGCAAATTAGAAGTACAAGGGAAGATTATGAACTTCAAAATTGACATAGGTTCGCCAATTATAACAATATCCGAGAAGTGTTATAAAAGTACTATACTTATATAGTACCAATCATATGATCTTAAATATAATTCTTTTGTCCGTTTTAACAATTCTCTATATTTATCGATGTCCAACTTCCTACTACTGGCTATACTATGAAGAACTTTTCGATTAGTTGTTCATTAATTTCTGTTACTTCACAGAAATTAGAATTGAAAACAGATTGCAAACCGTATTTCCGTCGTTTGTTGATCGAAACCAATCTTCTAATTGTTCGATTTCTTCATTTATTGTAGCTTCCTTATTGCGGACAAGTTCTGTATTTTATTTTATGAATAGAAACTTTATTGCCTTACAAACAAATATTGATTCAAGACGCGGATTCACCCACAATACCAACCATTACCTAAATCAATCAATTTATGTAAGACGAATGCAATTGCACGTAAGTATATACTCATCAGTCAGTTGTGAATGATTAAGAACTGCTGTTAAATCTTCATTTGAATATTAATTTTGCAACTATATGGTTATTAATGGAAATTAATTTTAAAATACTGCTCATACTGATATTTAATATTTCTTGTAGTTGCATATGTTCTGATATTTTTATAATTGAAATGTTGTGAGGCAATAGTTGTTTTTTTGTTTCTTTTAATCATTACTGACTTCAGAAACAATTATGTGTTGCGCAATGTATTCGCGACTGTTCTCGGAAGTATATTGTATTCCCTTTCTGGTAGATCTAAATCAGAGCATAAAGTTATTGCCTGTGTCAGTGTAAGGCATTTATTGTTTTTCTTTTTTTTTTTATGTAGATATTTATTCCCGTTACAGTACCACGCCAAAAGAATTTACTTATAATTCTCAATGAGAATTGATTGTAAATAGTCTACCAAATTAAAAAAGAAAAGGGGGATTTATTCCTGGAAAACGTGCAGATGTACCTGCAACGAGGGAGAGTGATTTTATCATGACGGATTTTATCATGATCGGATCAGATCAGTGTACTCAAAAAATATAAACCAGATTGACATTGGTCTCCTTATATACGGCCCGAAAAAATCACTGACCCAAAAACAGTTCATAGCGCAGTATCAGCATAGGCGGACCTTGTTTTCGTAAAAATCGAGTTTATCAAGTATGTTTGGACTTGTGGAATTCCGGAATGGACAGGAGTGTATAATCGACACGAGGTTACTCTACGTGTGAAAATAAGTCGAAAATTTAGTGCAGAATTTTTTCATAGGACGTTCCATTTTTGAGAAAATAAGGTTTAAAAAATTCAAGCCTGTTTTGAACTAAGCACGTACAAATTTAATTTTTTTAAAAACGGAACTTTAAGCAGAAAAATTTTATTCTACTGTGGCGGCACTCGACAAGCCAAATACCACCACTTGACACTAACTAATGTGAGTTGACCGTGATCCTCCGAGCAGGCCGGACCTCTCGGCCCTAAGGGACTACCAGGCGTAGGCCCTAACAGTGAGCGCAGCAAGCTATTCAGTGTACAGTATACAGTGAGAGAGCGGAGAGAAAAAAAAAAAAAGCAAAAAGAGTGCTAAGCAGTGAAAAAATAGTGATAACATCACCCACACTACAAACAATACAAAAATAGAAGAGGAAAGGAATGAGATTGAAACCAAGGAGGCGGAATCCGCCATAAGTCCGACAAAAAAGGGGGTCAAAAGGAAGATAGAAAAGCAACAGATAATTAAAGATAGCAGCATAAGACCCGCTGCACAAAAGACGCGGAAACTCAATCCGCCTCCAAACCTGATAAGCAGGAACAAAAAAGAAATCAGACAAGAAAATTTAAAAGAAAAAGAAAGCGATTCTCAAGAAGAGTGTCACGAAAAAAACGAAAACATGAAACAAAAAAGAAGCCCCCAACCAATGGCAATCCCAATAAAAAACAGATTTGAAGCCCTCCAAGCTCAAGACCCCTGCGCACCGCAGTCGCAGGAAACTATCATCGAAACATTAAAAAAAAAAACGACTTACTAAGGAAAAAAGCAACCAGACAGCCCACACCCCTGGTCACATCACCGATAACCACGAACAAAAACAATGCCGCCCGGACAAGTACCTCCCCCGCCGCTCCGCCAAAAAAAACAACAACACCACATCATTCAACATTACTGAAAAACCAAAATTATAAAGGCCTGCCACCCAGCCACCCCGCTGAAGAACAGGCAGAGCCCCCCACATCGGCAAAAGGGGCCAGGCCACCCCCCATCAACATAACATTACAAGACCCAAAAGATACAATAGCACTCATGGAAACTTCACTCAAAATCAAGAATTTCCACATCAAAAGAATCCACTCAGGTAAGCACGTGCTTTACCTTCAAAACATAAATGACTACACAAATGCAAAAAAAATACTGACTGCAGCCAACACGGCCTACTTCACATATACTCCAAAATCTCAAAAACCCCATACGTATCTACTAAAAGGTCTAGGTAACAGCTACACAGAAGCGGAAATACTAGAAGATCTAAAAGCCCTGAATATCGAAGAAGTTAACTTCACCAAAGTGACCCGATTCACAACAAGAAAATCAAGGGAGAACAACACATTGCTCCCAATCTATATAATTCAAGTCTCCCCCGATAGCAATATTGGGAACCTATTAAAAATAAACAGACTCAACTATCTAAAAATAGCATGGGAAAAAATAAAAAAAAACAACGACATCACGCAGTGCTACAAATGCCAGCGAATAGGCCACACTGCACAAAACTGTAACCTAAATTATCGCTGTGTAAAATGCACTGAACCGCACGGGCCAGGTGAGTGCAAAATAAAAAAAGAAGCAGCAGTAAGCAAAGAAAAAATCTACTGCGTAAACTGCAAAAACTACGGACATCCTGCATCTTACAAAGGATGTCCAAAACTCGTCGAACTACGGAAAAAGATTAATGAAAAAATCACCAAAGCAAAAACATCAAAAACCGAAAGAATCGCCAAAATAAGCCGTAAGTACGTCCCCGAGCTAAAGTTCGCGGATATAGTAAAACAAAAAACAAGTATAAACGAGACAAGCCCGCTAGTAACAAACTTAGCGGCACAAGCCAAACAAAACCCAAACCCAACAATAGACGCACCCCAAATAAGCATAATAAATGTCATTGAAGACTTCAAAAAAAGCATCCTAAAAGCACTAAGCGACCAACAAACCCAACTAAACGAAATCAAAAAAGCACTAAATACGCATGAAGAAAGAATCGATTCCATCTTCAACATCATCGAAAATATAGACGAAGATTAGCCAAAACACACCCGCCCACCAATCACAGCAGAAAATAAACCAGATAAAAGTTAAACATCTGAAAATCATATCAATAAACGCCAACTCTCTAATCTCAAACCAAAAAAGATACAGCTTACTAACTCTAATTAAGAAAGAAACCCCCGACATAGTACTTATCTCAGAAACCAAACTGAACTATAGACATAAGGTGCAATACAAAAACTACTCTATAATAAGACACGACAGACCAAACGCCACCCAAGGAGGAGGAACGGCAATCCTCATAAAAAACCCCCTGAAGTTCAAAACAATACAAAACGACAAAATAACAAACTTCAAAATCCTAGAGACGACGATCATAAAAATAAAAATAAACAATAAGGAAAACTTATTTATCTCTGCAGCCTACGCAGCCTACGAAAACCAGAAACAATTTAACGACGAATTCGACAATCTCTTCCAACTTTTACAGCTCGACAAACAGGAAAACTACTACATAATAGCCGGTGACCTTAACGCCAAACATACCAGCTGGAAAAACGAAATAAACAACACGAGAGGAAACTCCGTCAGAACCTGGCTAGACAATAAAAGCATCTTCTACAAAACAAACCTTTATGGCTCCGAGCTACCCTCTTACCCAAAAGGACGCTCCTACCTAGACATATGCCTAGCAGACGCCCGAATAAAATTCCAAAACTTACGACCAAATAACACTCTCAAAACCATAGACTACGACAGCGACCATAACGCCATAGTATTTCAGATAAACAAAAACACATCCGACTACCTAACACTCGAAACGCAGACCGAAACACCCAGGTACAACTACAAAAAGACAGACTGGAAAAAGTTCCAAAACCTGATCGAACAGAACTGCGACCTAAAAATCTACAACAATGTCAACCTAACAGACAGACAAATCGACTCGTTCATAGACGAAATAGAAAAACATATACAAATCGCCCTACAAGAATCCGTACCGACATATAAAAAAAAAGACTCCTGCGAGCCATATATAAACTATAAAATAAAAAAACTACAACGAGATAAAAGCTACATACTATCGAAATTAAACTACCTAAGACACAACTACTCTTACGACAAAAGAGAAGACATAGAATTCCTAAAGTACCTGCTACACGAAATAAAATCACAACTAAAACAAGAATTCGCGAACTCTATAAATCAATACTGGACAAACAAAATAAAAAATATCTCCAAAAAAGACTCTGCTAGCATGTTCCCGCAGATAAATCAAATTTTCAGACCAAAGGAACAAAACTCCATCCCGCCCCTCAAACTGCCTCCAGAAAAAGCCTCCCTCATCCAAGAAGCAGGCATCGAGATACACAACACCAACAAAGACACAGAGGGCAACTTCATAATATCAAAAACAACGGAAAAACTAGACATTATCGGCACCCACTTCGCCAAAACTCACACACAAAACGAACACATAGGCCGAGAACAATTAAACAGAATTATCATCGCCGAAACAAACATACTAAAAAATAAAATAAAACAAGACATAGCGCTAAACAAAACAGTCTGCATATTCTCAAACGAAAACACATCGGACGACCCCAAACAGCCCGACCCAGAAATAAACTACTTTACAAACTTCAATCAACTAAGTACAATCTTCTCCACGCTAAACAACAAAAAATCCGCCGGCTTCGATGGCATCCCAAACATCTCGCTCAAACGCCTACCAAACAAAATAAAATGGTACTACACAGTACTGTTTAATAATGCACTAAACAACACGTACTTCCCCAAAAAATGGAAAAAAGCCAAACTCATAGCCATTACAAAAAAAAATAAAGACGGCTCATCACCTGCAAACCTACGACCCATAAGCCTCCTCCCCAACATAAGCAAAGTATACGAAATGATCATAAACAACCCCCTAGCAGCCTTCTGCTCAAAAAATAAGATAATCCCGGAAAACCAATTCGGCTTCCGCCACAAACACTCCACAATCCACGCAATAAACAAACTTACGTCGGATATCTGCTGGGCACTTAACGCAAACCAGCGAGTAGCCGCCTGCCTAATAGACATCGAAAAAGCCTTCGACACCGTCTGGATCCCAGGGCTCATTTATAAAATGATTAAAAAGAACTTCCCCGAATACCTAATCAAAATAGTATGGGACATGGTAACAAACAAAACTTTCATAATGACCGACGGCTCGCACACTTCAAGCAAAGAATTCTCCATAGAGAACAGCCTGCAACAAGGAACAGTAAATTCCCCGCTACTCTTCAGCATCTACAATAACGACTTACTAAACCTCTTTAACCTCAACACATCCACACACAAACGCTCCATAGCCTTCGCGGATGACCTAATCATCCACGTAACAGGCCGCAAAACCAAAACGATAAGAACAGAACTGCAAGAACTCTTTAACAAAATCAGCGATTACTATCATACATGGAAACTAAAAATTAACGCAAGCAAATGCGAAACCATACTATTCAGACCCAGAACAAGCAAAATCGGCCCAGCAGAAAGGGAACAAGTCAGGAAATTCTGCCTAAAAGAAAAAGCAAACGAAGAGAACCTCATACCACACAAAAACTGCGTAAAATACCTAGGAATAAACATAGATGAAAAACTAAATTATAAGCAACACATCGAAATCCAACTCTCCAAAGCCAGCAAAGCTTTTTGGAATACAAAAAGGCTGTTTTACTCCAGACTTCTCGATAGCAAAGTAAAAATCATGTGCTACCAATCGCTAATAAGACCCATTATAACCTACGGCTGCCCAATATGGTACAACATACCTGCGTCAATAATGGAAAAAATTCGCATATTTGAAAGAAAATGCATCAGAGCTTGCCTGAGCATTTACAGATCAGAACACAGCGGATACAGAAAATACGTAAAAAACAAAAAAATATACGACTTAGCCAACATCCACCGCATCGACTGTCACATCCTAAAACTAACGAGAAATCACTTCTCGCAAGCCGCGAAGATCAAAGAAAACAGCCTAATCTTCGGCTGCTTATACCCGAACGACGCATACTTCAAAAACACTCTGTTAACAGGCTACATCCCCCCCGAAGCCTTTCTATACCTAGACGAAAGAAACTATCTCCAAGACCAAAACAACATACCCATAATTTATCATATGCAAAGGAAAATAGGAATGAAATCTATTCAATACGAGGAAAACCTAGATGGCCGCACGGCAGACACTAGGTGGAGATACAACATGGCCCTCCCCCAAAAGGATACAGAAGACAAACACAGAAAAAACACAAAAAAATATTGGTGGATACGGAATTCTCAACAAAAACAACAAGATAAAGAGCCACAGAACGGCAACGCTCACCGAATCAAAGTGTAAATATGTAAATATGTAAATAGATAAACAAATATTATACTAATCCCACAGAACACCCCTCCCCACCCCTCCCAGTCCATCCCCTCCCAGCCCCTCCCTAATAGGCTAGCGAACTGTCCTGTTTTTGCGTCCAGGCTTTCAGGACATAAATTAAAATATCGTACATAAGCACAGCGCAACAGCGGCTTAATTTTATTTTATTTAACAATAATAATCTTAAAAAAAAAAAAAAGAGAAAAGAATGTAATAATGCATGGCTACGTCGTACCGCCGCGTATCGGTACTCTTGCCTGTACCACCCTACAATTAGAATTCAGCGTTTATTCTGGAAAAAAAATGATGTAAAAAAATATGTAAATAACCTGGAACAAATAAACAGAGATAAAAAAAAAAAAAAAAAAAAAAAAAAAAAAAAAAAAAAACACAAAATAATGTCGGACGACGGCAGCGCAGTGGTTACGAACGTTCGAATCCCGGCGACCGGAGTCCGATTTTTCTTCTACGCAACTAAATTAGCAAAAAAAATGAGCAGTACCCCAGCAGCGACATCTACAGCCGTACGCAGAACCTATCTCGGTATCTCAGTCGGCCTCCACACATCTACAGCCCCTTAGCGACAATTACTCTGGACGAGGCCCAACAACTATCACGGACATATACCATCTCACTACATTTTTCACATAT
This sequence comes from Bombus terrestris, assembly GCF_910591885.1. Classification (NCBI taxonomy): domain Eukaryota; kingdom Metazoa; phylum Arthropoda; class Insecta; order Hymenoptera; family Apidae; genus Bombus; species Bombus terrestris. The sequence continues at coordinate 11,099,324 of NC_063276.1, read as the reverse complement.
CTTTACATGTAGAATAATCTCCTGTTGATTATTTACTCGTAAATAGTTAATAATTTTACAAAATCATATATGCTAAACAAATTTCCAAAATTGATTTTCTCGAAAATGAAGCCTCAAATGAAAAAATTGTATTCTATATTTCCGACTTATCTTTTCATGTAAAATCATCTCCTATCGATTGTTCCAGAGGTTACAGGACCTGTATTAGCACAGAATTTATTGGCCTTAAAATTCATTTTATATATATCACTAATGATAATTAAAATATACAATTGTCACGTCTCGCGCCCCATACGAAGCGTAACGTGATACGCCGTAACTCGCGAATAGCACGAGCTACAATTCTAAGCAAATGGAATTAAAAAACAGAAAATTTAAAGGAAATAAGAAATATGGTACGTACAAATACTTTAATATCACAAGAAATTAATAAACATATACACAACATTATTATCGAACAATATTGAAATCTAACTAAGAATATCGAAATAGAAACAAGGAACAATGAAATGTCCGTACACGACTGCCTTGCGCGCACTCGCCCCACCACAATATAGAGTACAATAAGCAGATAATGCTTCTCACACAACATCTGCAGTGACAAACAACTGCGCCAAATGATCAAGTATCGGCATCAACAAAGGTAACCACGTGTTTAGCAGAGTACGACCTATCATCAGCAGAAACTAATACTGCAAGAAGAATGCAACAAGGACTTCTAAAAAAAGGAAAATTTCAATAATACTTCCACAAAAACCACATCAGCTGAAACCTTAATACTTCTGGAAGGACACTAGCAAAACCAAAGATTGCAGCGTCCACAGAAGTAATTGTATACCAAAACTCCGCGCTATTATGAAATAATCCGTCACGTGACAATTATACCATGATAGTCTTAGTATAAATTTCCGTTACACATTGTCCGTTACACATTGTAATGCTGTGTCGTTTATGCGTAATTCGCGTCAAACTCTGCCGTAGAGAGAAACAGTACTGCACAAAATTCAACCGTACCTAAGAGGTTAATTGTGAATTGTGATTAATACAATTAGTCTTGCAACAACTATACTAACTCGACTAATTCGTAATCGACTATACATATAAGCAAGGTGAGAAATTAAACATTGTAATTTTCTTCTTCGATTTCGGACTTGTACCACATGTACGACTTCAATAAAATTATTCATTGATTATTATTGTCAATAATCAAGAATATATTGAAACTATTTATTTACTTCAAGAAAACTTTAATCCCTCCTGTGTTAGTACTCCTGCACATAGCGGGTAAGCCGAAACGTGGCATTTAATTTATCAGTTGTATTGATACGCTAATTAATGCTACCCATACGGTTACATCAACGAATTAAAACATCAAGGATACAACAGTTTGGAAATTCAAAATAGTGCCGCGCCTTCAAAGGATGCGACAAGTTTTTGAATCCATTGCATTCAGTCGTTTGCCTTGTTTCAAAAATAATGAATGAGAGTCAAATCAAATCGAAATAGTTAATAACTATTTCTGGTGGCAGCAACTACCGTTTTGATTTAAATATAATTCGAGAAACCCGAGATTCGACATCTAGAATAACATATAACGGTTACGAACACCGAAGATCAAGACCAAATCGTAACATCAATACTTAAATATTTAATAATTTTTTAATTGTAAAACACAAATTAATCAGTTTTGATAATTCTTTATTCTACTGTACAGTATTATAGTATTTTGTTTTATATTATATATATACAATTATGTTATACGACGCTTATCTTGTAAAAGATCCTATTATACGTTACATGAAGCTTTGTAATTTTTTATTTATATACAAACTTGGTAAGGAATTTATGGAACGATCGAGCATGGATCGTGATTACATGGACATGACTTTTAAATCTTAGATCGAAACTTACGTATAAACTACTTGTTTGAGTATTGTGAATAAGCGCACATCGTCATGTTGAAGTGTCTGAAATATTATTACGAAGCTTATATTTTAAGCTCTTTAACTGTTTGCACTAATCATATATAATTTTGCTGATATATGAAGTATTTTACAATCCTTTCCAAGTAAAAATTTATAAAATTATAATCCTAAATATTTTATTTAATAATGAACCATTCTGTATATTAAAAATAACAAAAAAATTCATTTATACATAATTCATTATAGCTTTTAATTTATCTCACCATTTTTTTCTGTAATATTAATATTTTAAAAATATCTATTGTACATATTTTGTATAAATTCCATTTATTATTTGACTTTATTGAAGATCATAGAGAGATTAAAATTATAGGCAACTTTAACATGACGACACCAGGCATGCTCCAAAGCATAATAAAGTAAAATAACATAAAGTGCAACGCACTATCCTCCAATTTAACAACAAAACGATCACAATACACATTTTACAACTACCTAAAATGCAATTTTTTGTTTCCCCTTTTGATTAAACGTGATTATTGTCAAAACAACAAAATATACAATAATCCGTTTAAAAATGATATGAAACATAATTTCATGTGTACAACCATTTTATTTTTTTTCCTAAAAAATCTAGAGAAAGTAACCCAACCAGATCATTAAGCGAGTATTTCATTATTTTTGTCAACAATATACAGCAACATAATTAATTAACAAACGAATCTTAATGTATGTTCCGGATGAAACAACTAATGATACATAACTAAAAAATTCTATACTCTTTTTTTCGTCCTATTCATTTTCCTATTCCTATTTATTAACACATTGCTTTCCACTTTAACATTATTTGATAAAATAGCATACAATAGAATACAAATATAAATATAGAATACTTAGATATAAAATTTCTATATGATACATACGTTGGCAAATTTATATTTTATAATTGAGGAGATTGAGAATCATTCTATTTCCAGTAAGATTAAAATGTAATAACGGATATTATATAAAAAGCTTAACGTTGAAAAATATATTAAAAGATACTCTTAGTTAATAAGCAATGTGTTAACAGAGATTAGAATTAAAGTTTTACATCCATGAATCTATGTAAAAGATGACACGGTAAACTTTTAAATTTGGCCACAGGTGCGAGAGACTCGCTATAAATTATTTCTTAATATGTATCAATGTCATGAATGTACACAATGAACACGTGTGAATACATACTTGATGTTTTGACTTTGGAACCTTGTATATTTTATGGTTACAGTCATCAACAAAAGATATTTAAAATTATTTCTCCTTGAAATTAATATTTTTTAAAAAATTAGATACAAAAGATATTAAATTTAAGGTGTGTACACAATGAACACGTGTGAATACATACTTGATGTTTTGACTTTGGAACCTTGTATATTTTATGGTTACAGTCATCAACAAAAGATATTTAAAATTATTTCTCCTTGAAATTAATATTTTTTAAAAAATTAGATACAAAAGATATTAAATTTAAGGTGAATTGAAAATGAGAAATAGTTGTATTAAATTTTTTTACTTAACGAAATATTTTATCAATGCTTAAAATTCTTTAGAGTTAGTAATTCTTTATTTAAAATTAAATTTAATGTCTAATTTTAACTGTGTTTAATATTAGAATAAAATAGCAAGAAAGTAAAACGAAACTCCCAAAAATTTAGTATTATTGAAATTGTTAAGATTTTTTCAAAAATTGTAGTATACCCAAATAAACTCGTTAAACATTAAAGCTTATGACAAAAATATTATTCACACGTGCTTTACAAAGAATGAGCAATAGTACACTGGCTAATAATACCAAAGAACAATTTTTAGCAATGGGATGTGGTATTGAATGTCAGTGAAATGCTAGCGATAAAATTGTACTCTGAAAGCTATTTCTTCAAATTAGTGGAGTATTCTGCTTATCTTGATCATCAATTACATTAAAACTTCGAAGAAGCAGCTTGCACGTTAAAAATCAATTGTCAAACTTCGAAACTTGTAATAAATGATTAAATCGATTGGTCCATTTTTTCTTGAATATGCGCATAAATGTTTCTCATAATATATTACGTGCTTCTGATTTCGACTCGAACTACAATACACTAATTGAATTTCAAATTTTCCAAGAGAAGAAATATAAATTGCTAATATTAAATCTTAAACTTTGACATTATTGTTTCTTGTAGCTCAGTACTCGTATAAGTAAAAATAAAAAAATCTTCGATCATATTTGATAAAAAAAAAAAAAAGGTAAAAGAAGTAGTATTAACTAATAATGCAGGTATCTGTTCACAAGTGTGTATAAACAACGTATTAAAAAATTAATCGACCATTTTCATGATTTAACATAATATTATTTATGAGAATGGAGAAAGATTAAAATTAACAAATCGTAAATTTTTTCATATTCTAATATTTCTCTCGACATTATATTTCCTATTATTAATGATTTCGATTAATGTAATAAATAATGGAACGTACAAAATTGATATTTATCTTGTCTAACTTATTAATTATTGCAATGTACGTTGTTTGCACGCTCTTTAGATATTCTGCTTACGGCAAAAATTGTAAAAAAACTAAATCCTTAGTAATAATAATATCAATAATACTAATAGTAATAACTAATAGGATCACATCTTTGGTACACGATACGTCAGTTTCAACAATCTTAACTAGTTTCTCTATCAATTATCTACGGCAAGATGGGCGAAATTAGATCATCTATCTTTGCACTGAACTCTTATTGTTATCAATATCATCAACTTTCGGAACAGAGAAAGATCTTTGTTTTCGTTATCACTCATATATCAACTTTCTGTCAAATAATTCATCATTTAAAAACGACTATTTTACATCAGCATAACAGTCTTCATTTGCATTATTAAATTTCTCTTAGATCCTTAATAGTAGGGTTTTACAAAGTTCATCATTTTTCCAATACTATAACATTTATCCTGTTCGCCTCGTATTATTTAGAATTTTATAAATTGTGCTGTTTTAAAGAAATGTATCCTACAGGAAAGTATATGATCAAATTTAAGTTATTCTGTAATCATTTAAAAATAAAAATTTTATAAAGTGCAGCATATTGCAAAAAATCCAACATATCTTACCTAATTATTGGAATGTTTATGATAAATTAACATATACTAGAAATTCCATGAGTCAAGCTCTTTTCAAGGACAATGTGAAATTCGCTTAATGGTTCAAGAATGTGAATAAGGAAATTTAATAATGTAGTATTTCTTAAGAAAGAAGTTTCTTCATACATGTCTGCAGTAGAGCGTGCTTCACTCATTGGCCGAAGCATTGAATGAAGAAGCTGTTCTCTGGAAGAAGAAAGTAGCAATTAAATTTGCAGTAATATACCCAACAAATATTTAAGCTATTAAAATTATAACTTATATACCTTGCTGCTAAGCAAATGAATAACTGAAATTTTCCATCTTTACCAAGAGTTTGACTGAATAAGTTAATTTGATCAATAAGATGACAATAACATCTTAAAGTTGTAAATCTTTGATTGTTCTCTACGTGAATTCGTCTATCTTTATTCAGCCTCTGTGAATATTCGTCCATTTCTTCCAGCAAAGAAATTTCAAAATTTTCTTTTACACGTACTGAAACAAATAAAAGTTAACTATTTTATTTATTTGACAATAGAAGGTTTAAAATAAAACTAAAATGAAATAGCTAAAAATAATAACTTACAGAGATAATCCCAAACGTAAAAATTTTTCCCAAATATTCTTTGATTCTTGAAACCAAATAAAAATATCTGCTCTAAAGATGGCACAAGACCACCTTCTCCACAAAGTAAAGCAGTTAAAGAACCATCCTGACATTCTCTTCTATAGTGGAATTTGACAATAGCGTTTACGGATTCTCCTATAAAATTACGTAAATTTTCTTGAATGAAAATTTTAGAAATTATAAGTTATAATATAACTTGTATATAGGAAATAATATAATAATTTTGGCAGAAGGAAAAAAGGAGATTGTGGAGATCATAAAGAGCCTGAAGAGATACCTGAAAAAAAAAGTCTGATGCTAAACGTAAAAGAATCGAATGTGATGAGATTGAAGACGAGAGGTGGAAAAGTGAAAAAAAGTGAACTGGAAATAAAAAAGTGAAGAAATAGAGGATTTTACATATCTAGTATACAGAATGAAAAGAAATGGGAAAGAAAAGGAAGTACACATCGGAAAAAAAATTAAGAAAGTGGCAGTTGTAAAAAGGCAGATATGAAAAAGAGTTGGGAAAAGGAATGTTTGGAAAAGATTGGAGAAAATGAATATGATTACTCGATAAACTAATCTGAACAATCACAGAATACAGAGTAAGATATGGGCGTGGAAAGAGATAAAGAGATTCTGCATGGAAGATATTTTAGATTGATATATTCAAGGATACTTGGTAAGAGAGGAACTAAAAAGAGACATGACGAGAATGAGAGCGAGAATAAGGACATGGAGCTTTGAAAGAAAACTGAAGGGTGGAGAATATAAAAAACAGAGAAGGGAAATATAAGGAAGAAACTAGACAGAGACTGGTAAAGGAGAGTGTGTAGAAGAAAATAGAGGGAGTAGGAGGAAGAGAGGAGGAGGAAGATGGAGATAAGCATAAAAATAGGAGATGGAAGACATAGAGAGAGAAAAGCAGAATGAAGAAAGAGGAAAGAAGATATACGAATTAAGATACAATAATTGATATAAGGCAAAGAAATGCCAGTACACCTGAAGAAAAGATGAAATGAGGATAAAGTGAGGAGACTCACAAGATTCAGATTAAGCAACGAGATTGGGGAAGGGAAATATTGGTTAAAGTAAGAGAAAAAGACTGTAGACTGTGTGGAAAAGAGGAAAAGACATAGGAATATGAGCAAGAGATATATTCGAGGAAGAACCGAAAGGATAGCAGGAAAACATAGAGAGGATATTAGGAGAGGAGAGGAAGGCGAAGAGTGGGTGGACAACATAGAGAAGGAAAGATTGAAAATGACTGAAGGGTAAAGGAAGAGTAAGAGGGAGCAGAGTAATGAAATAAAAATAAGGCCAGAAAGAGATGGTGTAGCCAATAAGTTAGATGGTGTAAGGCAGGTGCAATAAAGATCAAATTCTACCGTACAGACGAGTATCTAGTGTATAGATAGGATAGAAATGAGACGATTAAATCTAGGTTAGCATAAGATAGAATAAGCTAGTTAAGTAGATAAAGAAATACAGAAAAAGGATTATTATAGAACAAAGGGCATTTTGTAATCCCAAAAGAAAAGAAATAAAGCATTATAACTACTATAACTTGCATATGTACAATGTGAATCACCTAAGAATTGAAACTGAAATATTTTTGATACTATTATATCGAAAATTTTTCAGATAAAAATTGTATGGTTTCAAGGGAGGCATGTTCTAATGTTATTAATTTTTCTGCAGGTGGGTGCTTACAGATTGTATGAAGCTTAGCTTTGTTTTTTTAAATGGAATCATGTATTTTTTAATGCATTAATCGATATAGTTTAGAGATTCTTTACAAAAAATTATTTAGCTACTTGTATCAAAAAGCTATTAGATCTTTTATATGATAAATTTTACAAAACAAAAGTTAAAATATCTACTAAAGTAATAGTTTTCGATACAAGTAGGTAAATGATATTTTATGGTAAATCTCAAGCTGTATCCCTTAAAGCATTAAAAAATATATGATTCTATTTAACAAAAAAAAAAAAAACAAAGTTAATCACAGCACGACTTTTAAGCGCCCATCAATAGACTAACTAATAATAAATAATAAAGCTAATAATATTAAAATATCTAAAACATTTTTTAATACAATTAATAGTTTCGAAAATATTTCAATTTCACCTTTTAAGTGACTCAACCTGTATATAAGTGAAAATATATAAATGATTACATATGTATGTATATATATTATTTTTCGTTGGCATAATATAAACATTTAAATTTACTTTCTGAATTAGAAAATCAAAGATGTATGTACTTCAATAATATTTACCTAACATATGTTGCAGTTCGACTTGAGACACTATAGGACGTCTAGGTATACTAGGAGACCTACATCTTGGTGGTGTTGAACATGATTCAACCAATTCTTCACTATCGATATTACGTGGTACCAGGGCACCTACTAATAATCTTTCAGTAGATCCATCATCAATACCTCTGCCAAGCCATCTACCACAAGGGAATTTAAATGTGTGCCCTGTAACTTCATTTCTCACCACAACATGTTCTACCATCCATTTTGGCGAAAGACCTGTATTGTCATGTCCTATACGTAATGTAGAGAGCACGCCCAAATTCTTATGCTAAAATAAAAGTTATAAAATTATGTAAAGTCATGAAAAATAATTAATTCTCTTAACATTCTATATTTTCTAAGGTTCAGAAAATATTTGCAAATATAGTAATGCATACATTTGAAAAGTCATGAAATGTTAAACGTGAATTATAAATTTATAAGAACATACATGAAACACAAATTCCAATGCTCCCTTGGGAATTGGCACTGGATTTGTTTCACACAATGTGCCAGAAATAGCGATCCAACTGTTTGCCGAAGTAGTAGCTGCGCTAGCTTTTCGACTAGGAAATATAACGACCCTGTATGGCAATTTCGTAGTTGGATAATTGTTTGTAAAGCAGAAATAATCGACAGCATTCAAAGTTAAAAGATGGTATAAGAATTGTTCCTTTTCTTCTTCGCAACGCAAAAATGCCGAGCGCTTATATTGACTTCTAAAAACAAAATTACATAAAAAATCTTCAATTTTATTACTTATATAATATTCTATAATATAACCAAAAATGTTAACTATTATTTATGTTAGTTGTAAAACAAGTTGTAACAACTAAAAGCCAATTTGTCAATATTATAAAACTTAAGTAATTAGTAGTATTTCTACCAATCTTACCTTAACAATCTGGTATCTGATAATAAAGTTTTCAAGTGACGAGAAAGAAGTTTCTTTTCAAGTGCTAATCGAACCCAGGCTCTAGCATACCCAATATGCGTTTTAATATCAGTCATTGCCTGCACATTCCGAATATCAAAAAGCAAAGAATTAGGCAAAGGCCTCAAATGTTCAGGGCCAATTTTTCTGTCGCCAGGAGACTTGTGCTTGTCCGTGCCTCGTGTAGGCGAGTCGATCTCCAATGCCAGGTTTGGTAGATCTGTTATTGTTAACAAACATAGAAATTACACAATAATTTTAAATAGACAAAATAATTGACACTCATTTTTCACACTTTTATAAAAAAATACTTTTAACAATGCATGCAAATGATAATCTCATGCTTTGGACGAAAAAGAAATAGATGCATCCTGGAAGAATCATTTCAGGCATTCCATGTACAAAATACAAATATTTTTATTTTTAATTTAAAATTACGTTATACATGCTAATTATTTCAATATTTTTGTACTCGATTCGTAGTACGTCACTAATAAATTAATAAAAGGAAATCGCTTTTGATATTACATATCTACAATACCTACAAGTTGTGTGAATATGTATTAAAAACAATCTTTTAATGTTTAAGACATATATCAAATCATGCGATTTACTAATATTTATTATGATTATTAAATTTAAATATAGAAATAGTGTGTATATATGTATTAGAGAAAAAGCTGATCAAATTACTTGCGGCAAGCCAACGCTAGGGCTTACCATTAAAATTCTCCTTGATATAAGAAGCAATTTCAAAAATATTTTTGCCCTTTAAGGATGAAATTAAACGCTCTGGTAATCCAAAAAAGCTACTTGGTGATTTTTTGGCTATTTACAACAAAGAAAAATGAAACGCAAATAAAAATCAACTGAAAAAGAAACATTGATCCACGTTTTAAATAATATTGTGACTCAAAAAGCAATATTTCTAACTTCAATAAAGTAAAGAATTATACTTTATTTCGTTATGAAAAGAAAAAATTACTAAAAGATGAAATTATTAATTTGTATTAATATTATTTTGATACTAGATAACCAGCTCTTTGCTAGATCTTTAATATTTGAAACTACTTAATATTTGGAACTATTTATAAAACTGTAATATTTAAAAATGTTTCAATGATACTTTAAAATTATAGTTCAAAATATATTTACTTTTTGAGTTACATTACCATCATAAGTAGAGGACAATATATTTAATACAGTCAACCCTCCTATTACACGATGAATTCGTTTTGCATTGTACCGAAACCAGAACAAACGAAATGAGAACAATGTAGTAATACATACATACGTGCTATATGAATGTTGTTCATATTTATTAAGTCGTGGTATATAAAATCGATTTACAATTTTTGTGCTGTGTTATATCGAAACCGAATTTTTATAGTGCCGTGTTATAAGAGGTTGAGTGTAATAGAACCTATAATAAATAAAATTTTAAATAAAATGAAAATGGATAAGACCTGTCAAGTAAACATGAAAAAGGAAGTAGCTAGCAATTTAATTATATAAAGAAATATTTGTATTATGTTCTGCAATTCTAAATTATAGTTCATGATAGCAAAACACTATATTTAAAACGTATGATTTTACAGAATCAATATTCTCTCGGAAATAACAGTCAAACATATTCACTGTAGTATGTGCACGTTTAGCAAAACCATGTAGAATCAAATAAATAATTATTTATGAATAATGTGTCACTTACAACTAAGAGAGTGCAGAGTATCTACGTATGAGAAACTAATCTCTACTTTTAACACTTTATCTGAAATAGAATAAGACACGTACAATCGAGTCGTTTCCGTAGGACGCACCACGCTAACGCTGCATTTCCAAACGTCATGAATTTTAGTAAATGTTACAGTTTCGATGATAAAGTGCGATGTGTATAACAGATATCAAAGTATAACAAATTTCCACATACCAGGAGAAAGAAAATTAGGATCTATTGGTTTACTCGGGTCATTGCACTCTTCTTCTTGATACATGGCAAGATGCGACCAAAGAGCGCTTTTCCCTTGTTTATTTTGCAATCCATGACTCCAAACTCGTTCTAGGAGATCACAGAGACTGGCAACTAGCGTATTTTCTTCGACATCGGATAACGATTCACCGCCATGACCTAATGCAACGGCTTCAGAACCCATTTTTTCAACCAACATTCTTTTTGTTTTTGATTTACAATCCTTAAAATAAACACAAAAAAGCAAATTAACGTAACTTTCTCGTGTTAATAAATTTACTTATTTTATTTTCATTTTAGTAAATATACTTTGAGCAATTTTTCAACAAATGTCCAATTTGCTTGTGCTATTAATGCTGGACTCATATCTGCAGAAAGCTTAGTTTGAGGTCGAGGTGATTGTGTTTCTTGAGGTACTGAAGTTTTCCCATTTGACTCCATAGATTTCATTTTATACTTCCACTGAGTCTGACCTCTCCGACTACTGTTATAGATATAAAATTAATTAAACTCTAAGAATAGAAATAAAAATTAGAAATAAACGAATAAATAAAATATTTAGACAATTAATAATTATAATAGCTGATTTTCAGGATACTGCAAATAAAAAATAAAATAGTGAATCAAATTATATGATAATATATAGTAACCTCAGATATACATGTATAATGCTGTAAAATTTCAAGTAAATTCTTACCGAAGTATACTACACGTGAAGCAGGGAATAAAATAATAAACGTTAATATTTCTTGTATTGGTCTAATTGTCAAAAAAATGCATTTGTTCAAAATATTTACCTTTGAGTTGGCTCCTTATTTAATGCTACACTATCTAACAAGGGAAAGCTTCGAAAATACGCTGCTCTATGAGGAACGATCTCTGTAGGTGGATTCGTTTCAAAATCTACGTTTGTCAATCTTTGTTCCAATACCTTTTGCGATTCTTCAATACTTGTACAAGGTTCATAACGTGTCGATCTTACAATACCTTCTCCAACTTTTTTCCTATAATAAACAAGAATAACTTTATCATTTGAGAGAATATCACAGAATAATGGTACAAAAAATTTATCTTTCTTATGCTTACCTTAAGAGAGAAATTCTTTGATCAAAAACTCGTGTGTTAAAGTCAAGCTCACTCCACGTTGACATAACTTTGCTGTCGACAAGAGATGCGAACATTTGTGTTTCTAGAAACCTTGATAAAAATGGCAAATGCTGTGTGGGTTGGTCAGATAAAAATGTAGCCTTATCAAAAACATGCATACTATCCCTATTATTCAACCATTCATCTTTGTCCTGAAAGAAACAATCGTTTTTCTTTCTTAAATACAGTTTAATATTTATGTTAGATATTATTTATATTTTATAATTCATATTATATAGATGTCATTTATATTATTATAGATATTAGATATTAATTTATATAAATATTATTTTCGTAGATATTCATTTATATCAATATAAATATTAGTAGGTAAAAAAGGTAAAAACAGATCGAAATAAACATATTTATTCTTATTTTTAAATTAACGAGTAGCGAGATTGCTTTTTAACGAACTACATTTGCTTAATTTTATGATAGGGCTTCGAAATAATATCCTTGCGCATAAACATAAGTCTGCAAACGTTTTACTATTGTCTGTCCTACTCTTCTTATTTGCATAGCTTGAATTTGTTGAAAACTTTCTTTAGTTTTGTTGTGAAATATTTAAACACTATCAATGTATGTTTCACAAGTCCGATTTAAATCGTGGAGCGAGCACAATAGGAAATAGGATCTTCACGACTTATTCAACTACTTGCAAATCGCTTATTTCAAAGTAGCCTAACTGCTTCTAACTGAAATGCGTTAGAGCATCATCCTGCATAAAATATATACATCACATTTAAATGTGTATGTATTTAACAAATTAACACATGATTCTTCGGCTCATTTCCCATGGAGAAATGAGTTCGAATAAAAACTCACTGTAACTTAAAAATGATAATGAATAGAACATATGTTTATACGAACTTTTCTTATCTTTTTCACGTACTAAATCAATTTCTAAAGAGATTCTTATATATTACGAAGCAACTTATATGAATACTCTTCGTACCTGACTTGGTTGAATAACGAAGTGTTCGTAATTAGAAAAAATCTGTACAAAACGGTTCAGAAAAATCTCTCTAATGGCATTGTTAAACATAAGCATTTCTTGATATTCTTCTTGAGGTGAGAGTATCTGCTCTTTCACGTTATCTTCCACTGAATCGATATCTTCCACGTTCACTCCTATAAGAAAAATGGATACTAAACAAAAATTACCAAATGATGCTCTAAAACTAAATATATTTATATTTAGTTAAAAACCTTTACTATATTTAACATACAATAACTATAAAAATGTTTAATTCACCTAAGTAAATCTTCTATTATTAGAGCTCTTAGAAAGAAAGCAGAAAAATTTTATATAAATAAATTTAAAGAAATTTATATACAAGAATTTATATAAAAATATATACAAATAAAATTATATAAAATAAAAAATCTTTACCAGTTCTTTTAGCGATATCTACTATCCTTTGTAACGTGTCTGATTGTGGCGTTGGTTCCGGTCGATTCCAATCCAAGACATCGTGTAACGAATGTTTTCTGCGAGGAAGATGACATCCAGAACCAGGAAGCGTCAAACTACTAGTCATAATGTCACCGTTATAATGATTTATGACCGTGTTATCAGTCCTGAAAAAACATTTTGATCTTAACAGTTGAAAAATACTCATATAAAAAAGAGAAAGATGAACATTTTCAACTTACTTTCCCGCGTGTGGTACTTTGTACTTGTTTAAGAGAGCTCTAATCTCGGCAATAAATTGCATTTTATGTGGAAATACAGGTAACTCTTCTGGAAATTGGCTACTTTGCTTATCTATATCTACATAACAAAGATTTGCCTGTAATCAAGAAATAGAACTTAAAATAGCGTCATCTCAAACACAAAATAAAAAGAAGAAAAAAAGAGAAGACATTTTAACTATATCAGGCTAGATTAAATAATATAAAATAATCTTAAATACAAACTAGTTCACATGTTTCGCACAACTTGGATTAGAAGATTTTAAAATTTTTGCCAAATTCTCTATCGTAGTAAATCTATTCTATCGTAAAACAGAAATGCATACAAAAGAAAAATGACTAATTTTTTAAATGCCCGCTCCAAATAACATATTCGGTGTTACTAGCGCATTTTTATTTTTGTATATTTCAACAAATAATTTTAGGAACACAAATAAAACAGTGAAATAGATACATTTTCAAAGAAAGAAATATACAACCCCTAAAGAGAGGTATTCCTTTATTTTAATAGTGGAGAATCAAATTTTTTCCGCATCTAAAGCATTTGATTTTCCATTTAATTTTCATAATAATTTTCAATGTACAAGATGATAGAAATTTTAAGGCGCTGATTTTGAAAAGCGCTAAACACTCACTTCGCTGGCAATTTTCAATACACCGCCCTCACTTTGCGCGTGCAAACCCATTATAAATGGTACCGGCGCGTCCAAGAAATGATGTAAACTGGCAGGCAATATCGGCACGTACACATGTTGCCAGGAAAACGGAAAGAGAAGCGCCGTTATGCATTCGGATACCACCATCAACTTGTGGAAATCTGAACTTCTGAGTAATACTTGATTCTCCAATAGGACACATGTAAACAATTGAATCACGCAATCCGCTCCAAGCCATGTGAATATATCCTTCAGAGGGTAATCTAGCATCTGTAACTCCTGCGATGGCGTTGGCTGATGGATAACCAGCTCTAATGGCGATTTCGCTGGCTCGTCATTGGGAATGAAGAACTTTAACGACTTTCCAGGCAATGGTACCGGCACATTGTACAGCAAATTGTATACGTATGACTCTAAACTAAGACCAGGTCCTGGATGTCTAGGAACACATCTATAAAGATAAATATTCTATTAGCTTCCAATAAGTAATGTATATATAATAGGAATGTAAGTTTCGATATTGCCTTAAATTTTACGTAGTTTTAAATGTATATATCTCTAACTTTCTCTCACCCGGGGAAATTATAGTTTTGAAAAAACTTATATTTCTTGATAGATAATTAATTTCCTAAAAGAATTTTCTGATTCTATAAATTCCACTTAAAATGTGTGATGGTGTCCATAGTATATTAGTTATCCATAGTATATTAGTATAGCTTATTCTTTGATTTTTTGTAAGCAAAAACGTTATTTTGCGTTATCTATACTTTTTACTGCGTGATAGTATATTGATTGATTGGTTAAATTATACAAGCTTCAGCTTTCTTTAATATTTAACTTCATAAAAGTAATAAAGGAGTAAAATGAATTTTAAAGAAATTTACAAAAATAATACGAATCATTGGAAATTTTGAAAAATTTATTTGAAAACTAAAATTTCATACTTCTTGTCACTAAAAATGTTAATTTATAATATCTTCAAAGGAAACATAACTTAATTTGGTTTGGGATAATGGTCATTTCAAGGATGAAAGTAGTTTATTAACGATCTTCTACATTATCAAACTAGCGATAGATGATGGAGTGTTGTAAGATGATAAGTTAGATATATACTCACTTGTAGAGATTAGTCAGGAACGTTTTCGCGGCATGGAGGTAAGGCTGCTGGCATAGCAAGGATATCGATTTAGTCACTAGCAACTTGTCTTTGGTGGAGTCGTAGTAGCCTAACGCAGCACCTGGCGAATGTGCTGATAGCTTGAAATGCCGTGGCAACGATCGCGTGTTATGTCCATCCTGGCCTTTTCTTGCCCTGCTAACGCATTTATATTACATCTTTATGCATTCGATTCTGCTAATCCTTATTTAAATTGAATTTCTTTCATTATTTTACGCTAAATTGATAATCTCAAGTAATACAGAATATTTGAAGTAAATTCCTACGTGGAACATTAAGGGGCAAATAGTAGAACGAACCCATTAAAAGTATTTAAACCTTTTAAGTATGTGTTTTACATACGGCATTTCTGCACAAAAATCCTAGATCACGTACCAAATGGAAATGTTTTGTTTTTATAGTTGAATATAAAAATATATCTATGTCATTTTAAATTTGTTGTAACTTTTAGAACGTTTAATTCAAGAATCATTGGTAATTTATTAAAAAGGTATTAATCTACCTCGAAATAATTAATATTTGGTACCAATTTCTTTTGTCCTTTCGATAGCAGAAGCAGAAGTAGGATATTACCGAATAATTTTTTTTTTTATTAAACTTATTTCGTACATTCTGTGCAATCTTTAATATCTTTAGTTTGTACAAGGTTTAGTATTTCATACAATTTATTTGCGTTTATCGTTTCCTTTCTCATGAAACATTCTATATATATTTTACAACATTTAAGTTAGGACGCTATTTATCAAACAATTTAAAAGAAAATTTATAAACAAGAAAAAAGCAACAAACACGGTAATAATTAAAGATTCGCTTTTGCTAATATCATGTAAGAATATTTCCCGAATGAAAATATTTTATGTGAAAACATGATCAATTGGCAAAACGAGATCACTATTCTAGATGACTTAAGGATTTTGCACAGCAGTGTGTATTTATTACATATACTAATAATCTTCTGTTGTCATTCTGTTTCATATGTATATATCTCGATATTATAAATAAGCAATGTCTAAGGAACATTTTGGAATCGCTTATTCAATGAAAAAACGAAAACTCGAATAGTTTAATAGGAAGGTAGAAATATATATTGAAAATTTTAATTAGATACTGTCACGTCTCGCGCTCCACACGAGCCGTAACGTGATACGCTCGCGAATAGCACGAGCCTCACTCTAGACGAATGGAATTAAAAAACAGAAAACTTAAAGGAAATAAAAGATACCACACGTATAAATACTTTAATATCGCAATAAATCAATAAACCAATACACAACATTATTATTGAACAAAATCAAAATCTAAGAATATCGAAATAGAAACAAGGAACAATGAAACGTTCACTGATATATACTGCCTCGCACGCGCTCTCCCTGCCACAATACACAGTACACAGTACGATAAGTAGATAATGGAAGTTGAGATGCTACGACCTTCTTACACAGCATTAACAGCGACAAACAACTAGACGCGCCAAAAGATCAAGTATCGGCATCAGCAAAGGTATTTAGTTATTCAGCAGAGTTATAGAATTCAATCCAGTTAGTTGAAATTTTCGTCGTGTTGAGTTAGAGTTAGTAAGAGCTCAATCAATTAAAAATTTGTCAAGAGTTAATATCAAGTTCAGAAGAACAGTAGTCTTTGCGAAGACGACAATTGTTTTAATATAATCTTTGAGTAACGTCAAGAAATAGAACCGACCATTTATTAATCGTCAAAGATTCATACAGATAGTCTTCCAACAACTATGCTAACTCAGTACGATATTCCAAGAATGCGATCGACCATACATATAAGCAAGGTGAGAAGCTAAACATTGTAACACTTTCTTCTTCGATTTCAGACTTGTACCACATGTACGACTTCAATAAAATTATTCATTGACTATTATTGTCAATAATTAAGAAGATATCAGAAATATTTATTTATTCCAAGAGAACCTTAATCCTTCCCGTGCTAGTGCTCTTGCACATAGCGGGTAATCCGAAACGTGGAATTCAATTTATCAGTTGTATTGATACGCTAATTAATGATACCCATCATCAAGGATACATCAGTTAATCATCAGTTAATACATCAGAAAACATCAAGGATACAACAGTTTGGAAATTCAAAATAGTGCTGCGCCTTAAAAGGGTGCGACAAGTTTTGAAAAAATCCATTCGGTTGTCGCGGAAGTAATTAGAGCAAAACCTCCTGGGATATTCAGAATAATGCCACGCTCTAAAAGGGTGCGACAAGTTTTTGAATCCACATTCAGTCGTTTGCCTTGTTTCAAAAATAGCGAATGAGAGTCGAACTAATCGAAATAGTTAATAACTATTTCTGGTGACAGTAACTACCGTTTTGATTTAAATATAATTGGAGAAACCCAAGATTCGACATCTAGAGTAACACATAATGGTTACAAACACCGAAGATTAAGACCAGACCGTAACAAATACAGATATTCGACTGTATATATACTGTCGCCTCTATATATACTAATATATAATATTTAAGTATACATTTAAAAAATAGTTATAATAAAGAAAAAGAAAGATAAAATACACATAAACATCCGTTTTCAGCGGGACAAAAGTATCGGCACACTTATGATTTTGCGGTATAAATTTATCGTAACATTTTATTTACTACTTATGCAATTCGTTTTTTTATAACAGCTTTCAGCTTTGCTTGAACGTAATATGATGTGTTTTAATCCTTCTGCCTAGTTCAGACCAAAGATCCTCTACAGGATTTAGAGCTGAGGGTTGTGGAGGAGTCGTCAAAATATCCGATGTATTAAAAATGATCCATTATTTAACAATATAGGTTATGTATTTGGAATAATTATCCTGTTGAACATAACAGTCTTGTCTTAAATTTCATTTTTCTCGCACTTTTGCTTTAAAATATTTAAATACCTATATTTGTGCAGTATTATTTAATATGGTATCTAGTAATAATGTAATGGTATATTCAATAAAAACAAACTCTTCTATAGCAAAAGACATTCCCCACTTACTTATTACTACCCTGACATCACTGCATTTGACGCTTTGGATAATGCTTTTTTCATCTGATCCTGTTGAGGTTTTATATCTCGGAATAGAGAGAGCAAACGCGTGGATGAATGTGTTATAGAAATTCTTTATTCAGAAATGTTAGAAATTAGGATTTCAATGGTTTCTATTCTATGTGATAATGTATTTGTATTTTCGAGCTATCGCGGGGAGACGCGGTCGTTAGAATACGCGTCAACGGAAGTCGTAAATTCCCGTTATGATTAGAATGATCGACACCACGAATAGTTCGATCCCCGTATTTCGGTTAAGATAATAGGGGTGATTCAGGTATGATAACACTGTAGCTCACAGAGTTAAAGTATATATTTCCAACACTTAGTATACACGATTGAATAGATATAAACACTTAATAACTTATCGCACTGAAATAATATAGATGTAAAAGTAGCACGGTATGAGACTTAATGTTAGAAGTTAGGCGTTAGATCTTTGACTAATTGGGCGCTTTTGCGTTGAGACGGAAGAAAGTTCAGTGTGGGTGTGCCCTTTTGCATGACGAACGCGGATTCGTTGTTCACACTTTTCGTTAAGAAAAGTGAGGGTAACGATCCGCGATGTCGATTGGTTATGCCCTACGCTGATGCTTGAAGGGATGGGTAGAAGGCCTCCTACCATCGTGATTGATAGGTGACCTTGTTCATGGGAAAACCTGATTGTTTTATTGACTAGCTATTCGATTCTTCCCAATGGGTGCGTGTTCGCTTTCTCCGTATTTTTTCACCGCACCTAATAAACCCAAGGACCTCTCTAAAAACCAGATATGCTTCGAAAAATATTTTTTGGCTTAAGAAATTCTTCAGGACAAAGGTATTGACTGAAGACGCCTGTTGATACAATACAGTGACAGCGAAAGACTATATTGGGTCCTTAGGTTTATTGAGGGTCGGAGTGACGTTACGCAGGCCGCTGGCTGTCCGGTCGCGAGGGCTGGCATGTAGATGTTTAGGCGACGTAACATCCTCCCCCCGTTGAGAGGGCATCGATCAAAATTCTGGCTGTGGAGTCAGGTGCGTCGTTGGCGAATCTCCTTCGCTCCGTGTGGATGGTCGGATTCGTCTGGATCTGGGTGAATGAGTAAGGGGACCAATCTTTTGACGCCACGATCCAGAGTAGTTGTTGCCGTCTGCACGGTAGCGGTCCGTATGATTCCGTCGACTCCTGAATGGACCTTGATCACGCGGCCCAAAGGCCATTGCATGGATGGTACGTTATCCTCCCTGAGAACTACTACGGTGCTGCTACGGTATATCGTGTTTGCCCTTATCCCATTTGTTGCGGCGGGTTAGCTCGTTGAGGTACTCTCGATACCATCTGCTCCAGAAATACTGTTTGATCTGGTGGATGCACTGCCAACTTGATAACCGTCCTAATGGAACTGTCCTGAAATCACGCTCCCGTAAACTTGTGAGTGTGTCACCGATTAGAAAATGACCGGGAGTGAGGACAGGGGGATCTTTCGGATCGGATGATATGGGAGTCAGTGTGCGTGAATTAAGGATGGCTTCAATTTCAACCACAAGAGTATGAAGGTGCTCAAAGGTCAATAGCTCCGTGCCGACGACGCGGATGAGATGGCGCTTGAAGGATTTCACCGCGGCTTCCCATAAACCGCCAAAGTGTGGTGAGTTTGGAGGATTGAAACGCCATTGTATCTGTCGGTCGGCGAAAAAATTCTGTACCCTCTCCTTGTGGTCGTCAGACTGCAATAGGGTCCGGAGTTCTTGCAGCTCCCGGTTGGCCCCGACGAAATTGGTGCCATTGTCGGTAAGGATGGTTGCGCAATGTCCTCGCCGCGAGATGAATCGGCGTAGAGCGGCTAGAAAAGCGTCGGTGGTTAGATCGCTGACTAGTTCTATATGGACAGCCTTTGTTGCTAGACAGACGAATATGGCAGCGTATATTTTTATTTTACGTCGGTTGCGATCCCTCCTCTCCTTGATGTAGAATGGGCCGCAGTAGTCGATTCCGACGTTCGTGAACGGACGCGATTCGGTAATACGCGCCTCTGGCAAATCACCCATCAAATATTCCACTGGTGGCAGGTTGGCTCTGCAGCAGCGGACGCACCTTTTGATGGTACGCCACACTTGGCTACGACCGTCGATCGGCCAATAGCGCAGTCTTACCGCGTACAGGGTAGCTTGTGTCCCGGTGTGATAGTTCTTCCGATGCTCCTGGTTTATGATGAGCTCTGTAACAGGTGCTTTCGGTAATATAATGGGGTATTTTTGATTGAAGGGTATAGACGAGTTGGTTAGTTGTCCTCCGACTCGTAATATCCCATCTTCGTCGAGGAAGGGATTTAATGGCTGTAGTTTTCCTCCAACGTCCCTGCTTCGATCTTTCTGTAGTGTCCGAATTTCCATCGCGAAATGACCGGATTGTATGATCTTGATCACCCTGTTGTGGGCCCTGGTTAATTCGTCTGTTGTTAGATGGGCAGATGGGTTTTGTTTATGTCTCCATCGAAGACACCAAGCGACGACTCTGATTAGTCTTGTCCAGGACGAGTATCGGTGGAGGAGGGGGTTATCGTTGTTATTCGTCGTTAGACAGATCGTTTTTTTCTGTTCCGGGATATCCCCCGACGGTGTAGGAATCCAGATCGGCCAGTTCTCCTGCTGCTGCTTGAGCCATTCGGGTCCGTATTTCCAGATGTTTGGACACAGGAATTCCTTGGGAGTCTGCCCTCGGGAGATTAAATCCGCTGGGTTGTCGTCAGTAGGCACATGCCGCCAATCGGCGATGTTGGTTTTCGTTTGGATCTCGGCCACGCGGTTCGCTACGAATGTTTTTAACGTATGTGGTGAGGACTTGATCCACTGGAGTACGATAGTCAAATCTGTCCAATATACGATCCGAGAAACGTCTATAGTGAGGGAATTCTTTACCACGGACATTAGCGAGGTGAGGAGCAATGCGCCGCTTAATTCGAGTCTTGGGATTGTCAGAGATTTTAGCGGCGCGACCTTTGATCGCGCGGTGAGTAATTGGGTTTCGATATGTCCATCCGAGCTGAGACTGTGCAGATATATACATGCCCCGTATGCCTTTTCACTGGCGTCGCAAAAACCGTGTAATTTCATCTGAATAGCTGCTTTGACCACCGCTTTGCGAGGGAATCGAATATCATTAAGCAAGGGTAGTTGGATATAGTATCGGTCCCATTCTGTATGCAACTCGGATGGCAAGGATTCATCCCAATCTAGTTTTAATGCCCAGACGCGTTGAAGCAATATTTTGGCTCTGACAATCACTGGCGCGAGCAATCCTAGTGGATCATAAATTCGGGCTATCACCGAACTCATTGATCGCTTTGTGACACGGGTGGTAGTCGCTGTGGGTTCAACTGAGTAAAGTATTGTGTCGTCCTGGGAATCCCAATAGATACCTAGAGTCTTCAATGTCTGTGACTCACCCAATTGTAGTGTTCGATTTGTATCTCTCTCGGATAATCCACCTAGTATGTCTTTATCGTTAGATGCCCATTCACGGATGTTTAAGCCGCCCGATCTGAGAAGGTCCGTGAGTTCGTGTCGTACCGCTATTAACTCTTCCTTTGTATCGGCCCCGGTGAGGGCGTCGTCGACATAGAAATCACGCTGTACAACCGATGACGCTCGCGGGAATCGATGTCCTTCGTCTTCGGCTAATTGTTTCAGGCAGCGGAGTGCTAAATATGGGGCAGCTGATAGTCCGAATGTGGCGGTGTTGAGCTGATAAGTATCGATTTCCCCGTTGGAATTGCGCCATAGAATCAGTTGATATTTACGATCGTCTGGGCGTACGAGAATTTGTCGATACATCTTCTCGATGTCACCCGTTAGGACATACTGGTGTGATCGGAATCTCAGCAGAATTTCAACCAGATCTTCTTAGAGTTTGAGTCCGGTATGCAGAGTATCGTTGAGAGAAACTCCGGTGGTGCTGATTGCTGATCCATCGAACACTACCCGGAGTTTAGTGATGTTGCTCGATTCCTTTATCACGCCGTGATGCGGCAAATAGTAACCATTGTTTGAGGGATGATTGTGCGTAATCTTGGTCATATGACCCAAGTCTAAATATTCTTGGATCACCGTGTTGTACGCGGCTTCGAATTGCTTATCGCGTTGGAACCGGCGAGAAAGAGCGGCGAGTCTACTCATTGCAACGGACTTTGATGTCCCAAGCGTGGGAAGCTTCTCGTTGAAGGGCAGGGCCGTCGCCCTTCCTTGTTGCGTCGGACATGGTTACGGAAATGTTCTTCGCATTGTAATTCCAATTCCGATAAATGTATGGTGGATGGTCCCTCATCGATTTCCCAGAATCGCGCGAGATCCGTTTGTAGATCGGCTGTGGTAATGTGAAGCGAATGTGTGCCCGATTGCGTGGGTGGACTCCACCCGATAACCCAACCGAAGCGAGTTTTTTGCAAACATAACTCAGTGTCGATGGATTGTGGTATTTTAATCTGCCCGACACATAATGATGCTAACGTTGGTCCCGAGCTTAATAATATTTCGATCGGGCTTGGTATGTGAAATGTTGGATCGGCTAATTTTAGATTTTTGGGTATCTGGAGAGCGGACCGATCGATTGGGTGGTCTGGGACTGCCGATGATATTGTTGGGATTACTAAGAACGTTGCTGTGCGTTCATATTTGCCATCCATAGAAACAATGGTTGCCGTTAGTTGGCTCCTTGCGATGGTGGTCAAGTCGTCGAGGGCTCCGATTGCGACCGAACATCTCTTTCGTTTTATACCGAGGGAGTTTGCGAATTTCTCAGTCATAAAATTCATACTAGAGCCAGTATTTAGCAGTGCTCTGGCTCGAATTGGTGATGCCCTTGTTGAGGGTGGCCGTGAGTGAGTTATAGTTGTAGTAGTTGGGCCTGGTCCGCTGCAATTGTCACTGGGGGCTGTAGATGTCGCTGCCGGGGTACTGCTGATTTTTCCTCCGTTTTTCGGTGCGTGGGAGTAAATTCGGACTCCGGTCGCCGGGATTCGAACCCGGGTTCCGAACGTTCGCAACCTAAGACCAACTTAACCACTGCGCTGCCGTCGTCCTACACTAGTTAGTGTCGAGTGGTGGTGGTATTTGGCTTGTCGAGTGCCGCCACAGTACCCCCTTACCAGTGATAGCGTTAGAATCTTAGTGTAATAAAGCGTCAGCCGACTGTCGTCCAATTCGTGCGGATGTTGCGCGAAGTCTTCAATGTGGCGGTGGATACCTGTCAATACGGTGCGGGCGTTCTGCGTACGAGTGTGGGAGCCTCTGTTCCTCATTTTAGTATGACGTGCTGGTGGTGATGCTCATGAACTTTGCGATGGCTACATCACTCCTGGCTTGGTCATCGTCTTGTATCCTGTCACCTGCTTTTGCGCGCGATCGGAGGTGAGGAGGTGTCGAGGTTCGCTATAAAACTGGCTGTTAACATCCCGTGTTCGTCGTAGCGGTAGGGTCCAGCTTGCCACAGGTCTAGATTCGCGATGATGAAAGCTCTCAGTAGTGCTATCACGGTCACACCTCAGTTTTTGCTGTCGATCACGTCGGGGTCACCAATGTTGAGGGTGGCCGTGAGTGAGTTATAGTTGTAGTAGTTGGGCCTGGTCCGCTGCAATTGTCACTGGGGGCTGTAGATGTCGCTGCCGGGGTACTGCTGATTTTTCCTCTGTTTTTCGGTGCGTGGGAGTAAATTCGGACTCCGGTCGCCGGGATTCGAACCCGGGTTCCGAACGTTCGCAACCTAAGACCAACTTAACCACTGCGCTGCCGTCGTCCTACACTAGTTAGTGTCGAGTGGTGGTGGTATTTGGCTTGTCGAGTGCCGCCACACCCTCTTGTCTAGCACATCGATCTGTGTTATGACCAGCAGATCATGATGCGGTGTAACGTCTGCAGATATATGTGTCACTTCGGTCCCTCCCTTTGCGGCCCGTTTGTCTAGTCAGTTTTGTTCTGGTTGGGTTTTGGACGAGGAATCTGGGACATTACCCTTGGTCCGTGATGCGCGTGACTCATACGAAGTGTGAACTTTCGTATCGCTTGGAGCCGAAGGTGTATGGTTATTTGAATGTTTGGAGGGTCGTCTCGAATGGTGAACCGAACGCGACTTCGATGATCCGGATGGCGATTGTCCATGAGAGGATCGTTTGTGCGATGAACGACGTCCCGACGACCGACCGCTCGATGAACGACTGCCCGACGACCGACCGCTCGACGACCGACCGCTCGACGACCGACCGCTCGACGACCGAGAATTTTCTTGTATTTGTTCTCGGTGTAGGTACGTATGATGTCGTCGCCCGCAGATATGACACGAACGCGGGGTGCACTGTGTTATCGAATGTCCGTTGCCTAGACAGTTTGTACACAGCGATGCCATTTTTACGAGTTGAAGGCGTTCTATGGTTGATTTGGCTTTGAAAACCTTACAATCTCAGTTTGTGGGGTCCGTCGCAGGTCGGACACACCAGCGCCCTGCTGGTTGTGGCATAGGTTCGTCCATGTGGTAGGTTATGTCGGTGACTATGATGTTTGGGGGATGACTCCTTTGTTTTCTTTACTTTAGAGAGGAGCTGATTCCCGTTGGCCCGTGTTTTTAGGAATTCCATCAGCTGATGGTGAGAAGGTACTTCCTGATTTGGCAACGTACGTTGCCATTTACGCATACTGGACGAAGGCAATTTTGACGCGATCAACTCGATAAGTACTACATCTGAAGTTACAGACTGTCCTAATCTTTCGAGCGCTTTGAGATTTACGCTGATGGTTTCCAGCAAATCTTCAATGGCTTCGGGAGTTTCCTTTTTTATTTCGGGATAACTGCGCATCAATTCCCAATGACGCATACAGATCCGAAGGGGGCAATTAAATTTCTCCTTCAATGTGTTAAGCGCGATGGGGTAGTTGGCATCTGTGACTTCCAATGATTGGATACTCCGTACGGCCCGTCCAGTGATATCTATCACTGGAGCGTAGATATTGAAATTTCTGAACATTTGTTAAATTTTTATTGCGATCCACAGTGGATGAGAACGTGTCATAAAAATAGGTCCAGTTCTCGAGGGCACCGTCGAACTGAGGAGCGCGGACCTCTGGTAAGGTGATTGGTATCGGCTCGGGATTCACGCATGAATCGCGCATTTTCGTTGGCGAGGGGTTTGGTGCGGGTACTTTATCAAGGAGATCTGTGAACCGTATGTCAATCTCCAGCTTTTCTTGATACAACGAGGCGGCCCGATCAACTTCCCCTTCATCTAACCCTTCTAACTCGTCTTGAACCGCGATTAACCTCTTCCAGACCTCGTCGAACGCTTGACGGCAAGCTACTAAGTAGCCGTTGTTTACTTGCCCAGACTCTTCGTATTCATCGAGTTGACGCTTCCTGATTGTAAAACGGTTGGCGAGGCCGCTTCGTCTCCGCCTCAATGTGCTGATCGAGTCAGGTTGAGCCATATTTGATCTTAATGGTAGGAACGATCTTACCTTGATCAAATGGGCGTTGGTCTGAGAGTCGGTTTTGTACTCGCTACAGTGTGGCGTGGGCTCGTGTAGATGCTGAACGAAGGAGGTGTTCCTCTCCGGTGGCGGCTCCTTTGGTCAGTTGACTAAGGTGTTGGAATGTGGATTTCACGTGACACTGTATAGTCACTGGTCAGTGCACTTCTTTGCTGGCACGTGATCCGGCTCGAAGGACCATGTATTTTCGAGCTATCGCGGGGAGACGCGGTCGTTAGAATACGAGTCAACGGGAGTCGTAAATTCCCGTTCCGATTAGAATGATCGACACCACGAATAGTTCGATCCCCGTATTTCGGTTAAGATAATAGGGGTGATTCAGGTATGATAACACTGTGGCTCACAGAGTTAAAGTATATATTTCCAACACTTAGTATACACGATTGAATAGATATAAACACTGAATAACTTATCGCACTGAAATAATATAGATGTAAAAGTAGCACGGTATGAGACTTAATGTTAGAAGTTAGGCGTTAGATCTTTGACTAATTGGGCGCTCTTGCGTTGAGACGGAAGAAAGTTCAGTGTGGGTGTGCCCTTTTGCATGACGAACGCGGATTCGTTGTTCACACTTTTCGTTAAGAAAAGTGAGGGTAACGATCCGCGATGTCGATTGGTTATGCCCTACGCTGATTCTTGAAGGGATGGGTAGAAGGCCTCCTACCATCGTGGTTGATAGGTGACCTTGTTCATGGGAAACCCTGATTGTTTTATTGACTAGTTATTCGATTCTTCCCAATGGGTGCGTGTTCGCTTTCTCCGTATTTTCTCACCGCACCTAATAAACCCAAGGACCTCTCTAAAAACCAGATGTGCTTCGAAAAATATTTTTTGGCTTAAGAAATTCTTCAGGACAAAGGTATTGACTGAAGACGCCTGTTGATACAATACAGTGACAGCGAAAGACTATATTGGGTCCTTAGGTTTATTGAGGGTCGGAGTGACGTTACGCAGGCCGCTGGCTGTCCGGTCGCGAGGGCTGGCATGCAGATGTATAGGCGACGTAACAGTATTGACAGATGGATTTATTACAGTGGATTAAACAGAAAACGATGATTATTTAACGTGAACTTAATGCAGTAGTGTGATATGACAACTCTCGATTAACGACTTTTGACTCTTGACTCTCGGGTGGTTAACTGAACATCAACTGCTGCTGTGCCGAAATATATTGATGGCCGTTAGGCCTATTGAAGTTTTCCGACCCTTTCGGCTTTTCGGCATTTGCGCTTTATCGTCGATATTGTCTGTATGTTGATGATCTTTCCGCGGCACTATAATAGAAACTAAAGAAGCTGCTGAAAGAGAATCGTTGTGCCAAAAACTAAACGCTAGAGATTTTTTTTTTTTTATTAGAATATTTACAATCAATTCTCGTTGAGAATTTTCAGTAACTTAATTTGGCGTGATACAATGACATGGATTATAATAGCTTTATATTGTTGATTCTAGTAGAAACTAAGGATTTAATCTAGAGGGTATTTTCTTTCTAGTCTGCGGATCTCGTCCGTCGTGTCAAGTAGTTGGGTGACTAGTGGGTTGTGGTGGTTGTTGACTCTTGTGTTATATCTTCTTCTGGACTTGTGTATTTCATCTTTGACTGTAGGTATCTTGAGGTCACGGTGGATTGTTTCGTTGGTAACATACCAGGGTGCATTTAATAGGGATCTTAGCGTTTTCGATTGGAAGCGTTGGAGTATTTCAATATTGGAATTACTTGCTGTTCCCCATAGTTGGATTCCGTAGGTCCAGACTGGTTTTATTACGATCTTATAGAGCGTAATTTTGTTCTGCGTGTTTAGGTTAGAGCGACGGCCAATGAGCCAATAAAATTTGTTGAGTTTGTCCCTGAGTTGTTTAGATTTGTCTACGATATGTTGTTTCCAAGTTAATCTCCTGTCCAGAGTCATGCCCAGGTATCTGGCTGTGTCCTTGTTGGGAACTGTTATATTGTTAATGGAGACCTGTGGGCAGGTTTGTTTTCGCAGCGTGAAGGTTACATGGGAGGATTTTTTTTCGTTTATTTTAAAGCCCCATTTTTGGAACCACTTTTCCATGGAGTCGAGACTTCGCTGGAGAGTGGTTGAGGCAATTGCCGGGTCTGCGTGGGTAGCTAATAGTGCTGTGTCGTCGGCAAATGTTGCTATTGTTACCTCGTTTGATATGGGTAAGTCGGCAGTGTAGATGGAGAATAGTAGGGGTCCGAGGACACTACCTTGCGGTATGCCGGATTCTATTGGGAATGTTGCGGAAGTGGCGCCTAGACATTTGACTATGAATTGTCTGTTGGTTAGGTAGGATTTTAAGATGGAGTAGTATGGGTGGGGTAGGATTTTTTTAAGCTTGTAGAGTAGCCCTTCATGCCATACTTTATCGAATGCCTGTTGGATGTCTAGGAATACGGCTGAGCAGTATTTTTCCTTTTCAAGGGTTTGGCTGATCATGTGGGTTATGCGGTGGATTTGCTCTACTGTTGAGTGTTGTTTTCGGAAGCCGAATTGGTGATCTGGGAGAGTTTTCAATTCTTCTAGGAGTGGAAGGAGACGGTTCGTGAGCATCCTCTCGAATAGTTTAGATAGGGTAGGTAAAAGACTGATTGGGCGATAGGAGCTGGCTTCATATATTGGTTTACCGGGTTTGGGGATGAGGGTGATCAGTGAGATTTTCCACGCCTTAGGAAAGTGTTCAAGGCGGAGGATGGCGTTAAAGATTGATGCGATGAGTGCAATCCCTTTTATGGGAAGTTCCTTGATTGCTTTATTTCCTATTAGGTCGTGACCTGCTGCTTTCTTAGGGTTTAGGCGACTGATTGCTTCTATGATCTCTGCAGAAGTGAAGGGCTCAATAGGAGGGGACATTTGGAAGGGAGTGTGCAGGTATTCGGTGACGTCCGCTGCAGCTATGGAGGAATGGGGTTGGAATACTTCAGTCAAGTGTTTGGCAAATAGGTTGGCTTTTTCTATAGGGCTACGCGCCCATCCACCCTGCGGGCGGCGGATTGGAGGTATTATTTGTGGGGGGCGCGTGAGTTTCCTGGAGGCTTTCCATAGTGAGTAGTTAGAATCGGCTGTGGGGGACAAGCTGGTGAGATATTTGTGAAAACGGTCATTATAGTAGTTTTTTTATGGTTTTGGATAGTTTTCTAGTTGCGTTGTTTAGTTTTCGTTTGTCCTCCGGTGTTCTGTGGGTCTGCCATATCCTTCTTAGTCTACGTTTTTCTGCTATTTTTTTTAATATGTACTGGGGGTATTCGTGATTGCTGATGGACGTTTTTGCCGGTGTGGAGAAGCGGATAGCGTTTATTATGCTCGCGTTTAGGTATTCCGTGGCTGCTTTGATTTCTTCATTGGTTTTTAGTGAGGTTGAGGCTGAAGTTGTATGGGTAAAGACTTCTCTAAAGAGCTGCCAGTTGGTGTGTTGGTTATGAATGCAGCCATTAGGTGTATTCTCGATGATAGTTGAACTGACTGTTACTATCACGGGGGAATGATCAGAGGAGAGATCAGCCGAGGAATTGATTTGGACGTGTCTTGACGAGATATTTTTAGTTATGAGGAAATCAAGGAGATCGGGTATTTTGTTTGTGTCGGTGGGCCAGTGTGTAGGTTCGTATGTGGTAAGGTAGTTGAGGTTGTTGGTTATTATGCTGTTGAGGAGGTTTTTGCCTCTTACTGTAACCAGTCTGCTGCCCCATTGGGTGTGTTTGGCGTTGTAGTCTCCTCCAGCTATGAATCTATTGCCCAGGGTGTCCAGGAAGCTGTCAAAGTCTTCTTTGGCGATGGAGCGTCTGGGAGGGCAGTATACAGCTGAAGTGGTGATTGTACCATGACAGTCTTCCATTGCTACGTTTGTTGCTTGGAGGTAGTCTTTCTGGAATGGTGGAAGTTCGTAGTGCTTAATGTTTGATTTGATTATGATTCCGGTGCCGCCGTGGGCCTTTACGCTGGGGTGTTGGGTGTGGTAGAAGTCGTAGCCGTGTATTTTGAGGTAGTTTTTGTCGGTGAAGTGGGTTTCGGATATGAGCATCACATCGATTTGCTGTTGTTTTAAGAATAGTTCTAGTTCAAGTTTGCGTTGCGCTAGACCGTTGGCATTCCACAGAGCTATGCGTCTTGGTTTTATTTTGTGTCGGGGCGTATTAATTTATCCATGATGAGTGTTAATAGCGATAGCAAATTGTTTATTTGCTCTGATTGTTTCTCTATTAGCTTTTCAAGCCTAGAGACGTTATCTGAATTAGGTGAGGTGGAGGCACTATTTTGGGGAGGATCCCTGTGGCTATTTGGTGTATTTCGAGTGCCTTGTACCGCTTGGGCATAGGAGGTTGAGGGAGTGGTGAGTTTGGTAGGGCTGGGTGTTTGATTGGTTGGGGGGATTGGGGTAAAGGTGAATTTCGGCGAGCTGGGTGTTTGGTAGTTTACCTCTTTTGTTCTAAGTTTGGGGTACTTGTTTGAGTACAGAGTTTTGTAGGCTGAGCAGCCTTTGTAGTTGGCAGGATGGTCACCTTGACAGTGGATGCACTTCGCTGGGGTTTCCGGTGATTTCCTGCATTGGTCGGTGGGGTGTGTTCCTGCACATTTGACGCAGCGGAAGGTATGGTTGCAGTATTTCTGCGTGTGCCCGTATCTTTGGCACCTTTTGCATTGCACTATCTCCTTTTCGATTTGCGGTGGTTCGAATTTTACGATGGCGTTCATTAGGCGACTGGTGTTGTAGATTTCCTTGTTGTTGGGTTTCTGTTTTAAGTCGATAAAGAATAGGGATAACGGGTCTTTCGTGACTCTATGCCTTATGTTGCTGACATTGATGACTTCGTGGCCGAGTTTAGATAGTTCGGTTTTTAGCTCGTCGATGTCTGCGAAGTGGTGGATGTTTCGTAGCACCACCCGAAAAGGTCTTTCTTCTTTGAGTTGATAGGTGTGGAAATTGGCGTTCAGGGCCCTAAGTGTCTTGGTGAGCTTCCTGTAGGCTTCTGGATTTGTCGGCAGGATTTTGACTTGGTTGTTGGTAATCTTCAGGTTGTAGTCCTCCTTGGAGATATCTCTCTCTAAGGACTTGATCATTGTCTGGATGTCGATGACATCATTAACAAATATTGGTTGGGGAGGGGGGCTTCTCTGTGCCTGCGGTGGCGGGCCTGCGATTTCCATGGCGTCGTTTGAGGATTCCAGTATTGCGAACCTATTGTGAGTGTTAATTTGTGTTGTTTGCTGTTGGTTCAAGTTTGTGTTTGGTGATTCAATTTTGCGTTTTTTCGCCTTATTGGCGTCGTTGGCGCGTGGGGATCTGCTGCACTTCTGCCACGGGGGGAGTAGTGCGGGGTAGTTGTGAGTTTGCGCGGGCGAGCCTGGTGGTGATTGCTGGGCCATCATCGAGCCTAGCTATTTCAATATGAATAACTAGTCGTGAGGCTATGAGGCAAGGTTCGGGTTGGGGTTAGGTGCGTAGGCTTTTCTTCTCTCTGGCGGATAGGAAACACTTGGGAGGATAGGAGCACGTTGTGTTCACTTTCGACGGTTGGGTGACACGTGTTGCTTTCGAACTTCACTGGGCACTAGAGACACGTCTGCACGCTTCGGCACTCAACAGCGAACTGAAACGCTAGAGATGTAGAGTTTTCCTAGAAGTGAGATTCACTTCAACAAATTCAGTATTCAGTTTTCGCTAATCTAAAGCCCGACCATCGCATTGAAAAGTATTAAATTTCGTTTCATCTGGAAACAGTAATTTTTTCTAAAATGTTGTATTTTCGTCTACATAATTAGTAGTGAACTCCAATCTTGTATTATTATTGTTGTTGTTATTATTGTTATGGCTATTACTGTTCCGGTTATTAATTTCCGAGTAAGATTTTCTTTGCTTATATACACATATATTTAATACATTTTAATATAATCATATATTAACATAATCTTTCTTTTAGCTATTGTTGTTTCTTTTCTCATTTTATTTCCCATTATTCAGGTTTCTTTTTTCTGCAAAACAATCTTACTAACTAAAAAAATGACAATCAGTTTGAATGGTGAAACTTCCCGCGAGATAACAGATGTGACAAAATTGGGAATATTTAGAAAAGGATATTTAGAATATTTAGAAGGTAGAATACACGTAATAACAAATTTTTTAAGTGTGCCAATGCTTTTATTCCGTTGAAAACGGACTATGAGTATTTTATCTATTTTCTTTATTATAACTATCTTTAAATTTCATAATTCATAGTATAGTTAAACTTTAGAGTCGATAGTTGTATTTTGCAAAAACATTAAATAAAGAATCACATTTTTTGCAGATCTGCAAAGAATTTTATACGAAGATACTTTTGTTTGATACTGTATTTGTATTGAATGAAACTGAAAACTTTTTTAATTAGTTTCACTTCATAAATATAATACTGTGCAGAAGTCTTACGATTAGGCTACATGTACATTGCTGATCTTATAATGTTAATCAAACATAATCTTTGCAATCGTCTTCACAGGCTGTTATACAAAAACGAATATTTAAACACCCTCTTCTTAGTGTCAAGTCATTCCTAAGTTCAATAAATTTTTAGAAATGTAATCAATATAAACTTGATACAAACCTTACAGAACATATATGGAATTGTTCGAAATGAGCCATAAAAAGAACAAGTGTCAAAAAAATAAATAGCTTTTGAAATTAAGTTTTTCTAAGTAGAATGGTAGAAAATGGAAAATAAATTTATTAAAAAGGTGTTCGACAATATCCTCGAAAGGACAATGAATGTAATGCAATCGAGAAATTATTAATTTTTAGATTTATACTTCTTATCGAAAATTAATAATAAATGACCTTGAATTTTTTCAATAGAATTTAGATTAGAGAAAATAAATATAATAATAATAAATAATAATAATAGTAAATTTATCGTTCATTAGACTACATGCCTATTGCAAGAAATTTGTTTGGCATATATTATATAGTTTATGCTTATATACCTGCATCGATAGATATTTGCATAACAATTAATACTATTTTCTTAATCTAATCTAATCTAATTTATATTATAATAATAAATTTCTATATATTTAATACAGTATAAATTTATCCTTGAATCTTAGTTTCAACAAAATGATAGTTACACGATTAATGTACGATTCCAACCCTATTATCTTCATTAATGCCTGGATAAAGTACACGAACTCTTTTGCTTACTGGATGTTTCTTAAAATCAGCATTTGTGGAAAATTCCATTCTTCTCCCCTCGCTCTATTGAGCTGTGGGCATACACTTAAAAGATGATTCAAATTTTCTACTTTGTCCATATTACAAAGTCGGCAAAGCTCAGTCATTTAATTTTAACGTACTTCCATTATCATAGTCAATCCACATCTCATGCCTCGTGGACAATCTTACTTGAGCTATAATTCTGCTATATACCCTTTGGGTCTTCAATTTTGGGTATTCTTCACAGTTAGGCTTCGTTAGATCTTTAATATATTAAAAATTGGCCAGGTTTCAATGTTTTTGTCGGTCCTCTGTAAAAAATTTAGTTTCCACTCTATTGCTTAAAAAATATACCAACTCCGAAAATTTATTTTCATGATTCAGAAATCCAGCAAACAAACTCCATCAAATACCTTAGTCTTCATTTGGACAACAAACTAAACTAGAAAATCCATATTCGAGAGAAAATTACGAACTCAGTTTCATGCAAAACGGCTTTGAGAATTTTGGAAAATCTATGAATGCTGCTAGTAATTTCCCATTTCTTCCTTTTAGTTGAAGTGCTTTTTTGGTATTCAACATCAACAGGTTATCTTTGGACCCCTTTGTTTATTCTAACTCTTGCTTGTCCTTCCAGAAGGATTTCATAATTATTATGATTTATTATAATAATATAACTCTTGCAAATGGTTTTAAGAACATTTTCCAATATTGAATCACAATCTGTTTCATGAATACAAAATTCTGATTAATCGTTTCCTTGATAATTTAATTTAAATGTTACATGAAACCGTACTTCTAAATTATTACAGATATATAAAATATGTTTTAAATGAAACATTTTAATCTAATTTTTGCTTTCGATCTTATCTCAGGCAACCATATACATATTGTTAATAGATATTGACAAATAATTAGCAATAATTATAAATAAATAGCAATAATTGATATTAGTTAGTAGAATTAAAAGAGCAATAATCGAAGGTGAATGAATACTAGTCCTACAGAGATTAATAATCATTCAATGTTGGTGTGTTATCGCGATTGGAACAACTATATGTTTCCAGCTACATTCTAAAAGTTTATATAGATTTTATGAAGTGTTAGATATTTATTAGTAATAAACGGGATTCCTGAGTGATGTAGATATATGTCTTGTTTTAATTTGAATTTTTCAGGGAATTTGACCCTACTTATAACAGGTAATAACAGTAAAGAAGCGTTCTTCAATCATATTTTTCGAAATATAAAAAAATATCAATCTTTAAGCGAATTGCGACAGCTGTCCAAATACTTGTGCACGGTATCGTACGTAGGTAAGATTTAAACTTCCTTCTGAACCATCTTGTACGATACAAAAAATATCAATCGATTTACTATAGAATGATCTAAGTTGATCGCTAGGCTGCAGATTTTTATGCATTGATAAGAAATTTGAAGGTACTGAAATACACAAAATGAGTATGATGTGCAAAATGAGTATAAAGTATTCAAATTAGAATATTCGTTATATTCTTTACTAGACAAAATGTTCTTGTATCTCGTTTCTCTAATCGTATTCATAAAAATATGAATTCGCATAAATAGGTGCAATCTGCTAATCACGTTATCCTTAACGTAACAAAAGGCTCAACCGCATCATGGAGGAACTCAAGCAAAGGAAAATAAACAACGGAAAGAAGACTCACGTTGGTGGTGTACCGTTTTGCCCGCTGCTCAGTTCTGTGATGTGCATCGCTTGCAGAGTTTGCATAGCCGCGCATATCTTGCGATTTCGGCACTCCTCGTAGAAAACAAGACTAAACCCGTAGGTTCTGTGTCCGTCCTCCTTGGTAAGCACGAACGAGTGAAACGTTGGTTCCACCGAGTGTTTCTGGGTTCGGAATCTCAGGCCGCTCGGCAAGCAGAGCTGCAAGATTGAATATCTAATGAACAGACGTTGCATACAACGCCTTTTCATTTCTCCACTACTTCTTTCCTTCGTCTTTTCTTCCTCTACTTTTTACCATTCGCAACTAGGACGCGTTAACGTATATAACGCTGTTGATCGCGAACAATGTGTACCCAGTTTACCGTATATACGTCGAGTATTTTGCACTCTTAATTTTACGCCCCAGTAATTCTGTTAGAGCTTGGCGAAAAGTACCTACCGTGCCTTTTCCTTTTTCTATATTCAAGGGTGTTTTCGAGAGAAGCCACTCGAGTTTCGTGGGATCAGATAGATAAATGAAAAATGGTTTCTCTATTGTAAAAGAACTTTTTAATTGTTACGAAAATAAATATTTCATCTCAAAATCAACTAAAAACATTAAATTTTAAAAAATCCTGTTAAAGAAAATGAAAAATAGCTCAGCATCTTGTCTCTTCGTGTAAGGTATCAAATTTATCTGAAAAAAAGTCATTGATATTGTAAAAATAAAATTAAAAATATAAGAAATATAATTTGTATAATATGTTAAAGACAAGAATATAGCTTATATTCTTTAGGTATTTAAACGACCAACTATGAAAATATCTTCACTATATGTATATAAAATACTTACATATATAAAATACATACTTTTAATTTTTCAATTTACTGATTCTATCAAACTTTGTCAAAAACATTGTTCCTCTTCTTTCTTTTATCCTTAACAGAATTTTCAATGGAACTACATGAAGTCACGCGATAAAGATGGTTGAATAAATAAAAAGCAGTAATGTTCTTTCTGTGTGAGTATATTCCGCGGTAAGGAACTTTTAAGAAAGTATAGTTTGAGAAACGTATATTTTTCGCGGGCACTTTTAAGGCGTATAGAGTGTTGAATTTTTATAATAATTATACGTTATTAATATTTTATAGATACGTTTAAAAATACATAAATTGACGAGTAGAGTAAAAATATGTAGAAATTGGCATTATTAATACGATTCTCATTTTAGTTTTTAGATCGTGAAATGATGCATTAGTATGTTATCTGATGAAGTTTAGAAAGTATTAATATAAATTTACAAGATTTATATGAGTTTCATGCCTACTTGTAATTCCAATACGAATTTGAGCTATCTTTAAAGGATGAACACAATAATAATAATTCTTTTTTAATTTCAATATCGTTTAACATATAGGGTACAGGATATAAGATATCGAATAGGAAATATTATACTTATACCGAAGATGCTAAAACATAATCCATTAAAACATTAGGTGCAAACATTTTGACTGTTATTGTTCTCTTTTTCCTTGCCTTCATTGGTGCCCTTTGTTTTTAGATTTTGATGGTTAATTACTGTCTATATTTTTAACATTATATACTGAGACATTAAATGGTAAATGGTAAATACATATACAATTTCATAATTTTATCTGTACCATTCAAGAAATCATGGTATAATCATATAAGGATGTGACATCATACACTGATCAATTATGTGATTATGTAATTCGTATGAAGATTGGTAAAACATAATTGAAACAAATTTCGTTTATATTAAGCTAAATTTTCTTTGTAATCGCTTGAAACCATTATTTCTTTGTACTTTTAAATAAAATATGTTAATTGTTTCAACTTTTGATAATTATAATAGCCAATCATTCGTTCTTTACGTTCTCATAATGCATTCACACTTTGAAAAAAGAAATTGATGAAAACTGTTATTGAATATCACTCTGCCAAACAATATTTAGAAATACCCCATAATGATTATTAAAAGCATGCACGAAAAGAAGAAAATCACATATGGTCCAAATGATCTGTGATAAAGTTCTAGGTAATACGAAATTCCCTAGTTTCTAAGGTTAACAAAAATTAAAATCAATTCGTGCGAATATCGTGAAATTTTGCAAAAATTGTGTTTCCCACATTATGATTCTCAGAAACGATAATTGTTGTTAATAACGTACCATGCACACAGCGTGTTCGTCGAAGGGGTTCCATGGTACAGAATCAGGATAATGCCCCAAAACTTTGCTTTTATACGCTCGATCCAGAGGAGTACATTGTAAGGAGTCGCCTGAAA
This sequence comes from Bombus terrestris, assembly GCF_910591885.1. Classification (NCBI taxonomy): domain Eukaryota; kingdom Metazoa; phylum Arthropoda; class Insecta; order Hymenoptera; family Apidae; genus Bombus; species Bombus terrestris. The sequence goes on along the minus strand of NC_063276.1, from coordinate 11,061,998 downwards.
TAAAAAGGACAATATTTTGTTAAATTTCTAAGTTATATAAAACATTTTAATCACTCGCATACATGTGCATGTACATAATTACCCACATATAATTATGATATGAAAAGGATAATAATACAAAAAATTTATGTTTTCGTAATATTTTTTCTCTCCTCGGATTTCATGCTATTTTCTTCGTAATAAACATTAATTTATATTAATTTGCTCTAATTCTGTCTAACCTAAACAAATCCAAAGGATCCTTTCTTTTTCAAGGACGTTGAGCCAAAAGATAAAAATGCATGTATTGTATTACATTACATTATATTATGTTATGTTATATTATGTTATATTATGTTATATTATGTTGTATTATGTTGTATTATGTTGTATTATGTTATATCATGTTATATCATGTTATACTATGTTATATTGTATTATATTATATTATAACGAATATTCATTGAAGAAATATTATTTCTTTAATAATTAATGTATAAAAATGACAACATTTATGAAAACTGAATAATTTAGTTATTTTTACTTTTACTGATTAATAATTAATCCTCGACTGATATTGATGCGTCAAATGACCATAACTAACTAGATTAGATTCCTTAACTTTAAGGTATTCAGGGTATTTTTATTATTTTGTTATGTATATAATATATCGCGTAAAATATAGAACACAAAATAAAATTAATATTTTAATATTAAGCAATCCCTATTTTAAATTGTAGTGGTTATTTATGTCCCAACGATAGCACTTGAGAGATAAAATCAGATAAGTGCATTTATTAATCAATTTTTTAGTTTCTTTATAAGCGTCGACTTTCTTTTAATACTAGATGTGCCAACTTTTCATATGCAATAAAATATATTATACATAGTTAACTAAGACTAAATATTACTATTAAAAAATATATGTACATAGTTGCACAAACAGCAAGTTTTTTTGTAATTAGAAAGACAAAATATCTGATATTAATCATTTTGATTGGTTTGGTAGTTCTAGTGTTAATTATGTTAAAAATTTAGTAATAGTGATCATGTTCTTTAAAAAAACATTAACAATTTAGGTGATGTAACTAATATGCTCATTGTTTGCCTTTTTGATTTAATAAATCTTTACAAAACTGTTAATTATTCCCCATTTCAAAGAAATTAATTATTTTGTAACGGTAAACTAAAAAAAATGCATGTTAGAGATTAATTAAATTCACATGTTGTGCGTACATTGTCTTCAAGTAAGTTAAAAGCCTGAAATTTATGATCATAAACAACATGTTACGAAAATTATGAGTTGTAATGCTTGTTAACGATAAGTGGAAACCGTGACCTTTTAACCAAATACTTAAACATGTTCTTCTTTTTAATCAATCTTCGGGTCTTTTCTTAGAGCTAAACGAAGTAGAATCTACACATGTTACAAATTTGTTCAAAACTTGTTCTTTCCGTTTCTTATAAAATCTTATATTGTACTTAAATAATTTTCAATGTCATACTAGAAAACAAAAAAATTACAATAACGTAACACAATTATTTGTCAGGAATTGCACGACTGCAATCTTCTGTGTAAATATTTTTAGCATATTGAACAAGTTGCATTGATCTTACAGTAATTGCATATTATAATCACAATAAAATGATATATTTTTTATGATTTTATATGTATCTACTATTTTAATTCAATGATAGCTATAATACATGAACTTTAAAAAGATAAAAGCCTAACCTAGGATATTAAATCTAAAAATTCAATTTAATCGCATCATAATATTTTATCATATACAGCTACGACGATTATACAGAATGATTATATACAGATTATACTGAACATTACAATTCGAGGCCCCGCATATTAGCGACAATTTGTCCTGCGATAGTTTTATCGTTTACGATTAGGGCAATTGTCTATATGAATGTGCGCATATTTGACGACACGGTTACTGGTCTTCTATTTTTGCTCTGGCTCGCATCAATCAAAGTTCAATTTTTTCCTCTAATAATGTCATACACAAATGCTAAAGCAACAGCTATTTTGTCACTAGTGCTAGCCCGACTCATCTGACCTGTAATTTTAGAATTAAAGATATGCACTCTACTTTTGAACACTAGTGTACATTTCTATACCCTCGATCACAAGATATTCCAAAACATTATATAATTTTCAACGCCTACATTCCCACACAATCATGTCCAATCTCCAAACCTCGTAACACTTTCGATCCAAGTATTTGACAGAAGCCTCTTTTCATAGACAGAGTATCATCACAGCGAAATAATTAGTGTAAATTCCTCGTTGCACGAGAAACGTTCAAGTCGGTCAACCATTCTACGAGAAAAGTGATGTGCATACGTGTTCCAGATAAGACAAAAAAGACGCACACACATATAGAAAAGGGAGAGATTCAACATTTGAAAAAGAGTTTTAGCAGGGGTGCATTTACTTTATTCCAGTTTGCACATTGTTCCAAGAACAATTCAGTGCAGCCTAAGTTCATCTTGGAAGCTGCAATTCCTACAGCAAGAAAAGGAGTGAGTGAGAGAGAGAGAGAGAGAGAGAGAGAGAGAAATAGAGGAGGAAGAGGGCTCTCCTCCTTTCCTCAGAAAAATTAGAGTCTCTCCACGACAGCGTCGGCAACTTGTTATTGAATGTGGTACATATCCCAGAGCAGCTCGACCTGAATGAGACTGTTGAAAGTCTTGGCGATGTTCCAGTTGCCTCGCACACGATAGACACAACAGCACCCTTGTACAGGGTTAATTGTTCGTGATCGAACAACTGTCAGGGAAGGCAGTGGAATGCATATGATGTAGGCTCGTCGAGCGAGAATTTGATTACACGGGGTGCATAATTGTTGGCTAACGAAAACGGATTCTCTGCGAAGACAGGACATTATCAGAATAAACTCTTATTCAAATATTTATTTAAATAATAATATATTTAGAAAATAAGTTATTTTAATATTTTTTATTCTATTTCAGTGATTTTTAACCTTTTTTATTTCGTGACGCCCACCTGTCGAAAGCGAATCCAACACACATAAACCAATTATTAAAATTTTGCGTCATACTATGTATTTTCGAGCTATCGCGGGGAGACGCGGTCGTTAGAATACGCGTCAACGGGAGTCGTAAATTCCCGTTACGATTATAATAATCGACACCACGAATAGTTCGATCCCCTTATTTCGGTTAGGATAATAGGGGTAGTTGTTGTGGTATAACACTGGGATTCACAGAGTTATAAAAATATATATTTCCAACAATTTATACAATCATACTAAATAATAACACCGTTGATTAAGATACAGATAACGAAGCGAAGGATTATTCTTAGATGAGAGAGTGAGAGCTATAGGAGCTTTAGGCCCGTGAGAGCTGTAGGAGCTGTCGGACTTCTGGATACTGTGAGAGCCATAGGAGACTCTAGGCCTTGTAGGCACTTTGAGAGATGAAGAAACTCGGAGAGATATAGGAACGGTGAGAGCTATAGGGACTGTAGGAACTCTAGGCACCGTGAGAGATGATGGAACTCTGAAGTTTATTCTGATGGAAGAAAGGAGGACAGCTCGGTATGGGTGTGCCCTTTGAACGAAGAACGCGGATTCGTTGCTTACATTTTTAGTTAGGAAAGTGAGGGCGATGATCCGCGATGCCGATTGGTTATGACCAATGTTGGGAAGGAAGATAGGAGGAAGAAGTCTCCTACCAACTTGGGTCCTAGGCGACATTGTTTATGGGGAAACTCGGATTTTCCGTTAGGTAGATCTCTGCTTTTTTCGTTAGGCCACTACCCGCTTTCTCCGTAATTCTTAAGAGAGCGTAATAAACCCAAGGACCTTTCTAAAAACCGGCCGAAAACACTTCTAGAATTAGAAAATCTTTTCGGGCAAACAGATTGACTTAAACCATATGTGCGAACAATGCAGTTAGGATTTCAACTTTATGGTGGGTCCTTCAATTTACTGGTGAGTGCCGAAGCGTGCAGACGTGTGTCCAGTGCCCTGTGAAGTTCACAAAACTACACGTGACGCCCACCTGTCGAAAGCGAATCCAACAAACCTAGTTAAGTGTTCACACAGCCTCTCGACTAGTTTTTTCATATTGAATTAACTAGCTCGATGATGGCCCAAACATTCCAAACAGGCTCTCCGGAGCTAAGTTATAACACCGCCGTTCTGCCTCCCCCGTGGCAAAGGGGCAACACATCTCTCTTTGCAAACGACCAGCACACGAAAAAAACGCAAGCTGGAAGTATTCAAGACGAATGTGAACAAGAGTCAAACTAAACCACCAGCTGGCCAAATGACCACCTACAACAGGCTCTCAATACTCGAGACTACAGAAGACTCCATGAACACAACCGAAACGGTAAATAACCTACATACCCAAAGAATTCCCTCTCCACCGCCAATAGTCATTGACGACGTTATCGACATCCAAATAATGATAAAGTCCATTGAAAAAGATATCAGCAAAGAGGACTACAAGTTAAAAATTAATAATAACCACGTGAAAATTCTGCCGACCAACCCACACGCCTATAGAAAATTAACTAAGTTGCTAAAAACCTTGAATGCAAACTTCCACACATAACAGCTCAAATAAAAAAGACCTTTTCGTATGGTGCTACGCAATATCCACCACTCAGTCGACCTAGACGAACTAAAGTTCGAACTTCAAAAACTTGGCCATGAGGTAACCAACATCAGCAACATTAGACATAGAGTCACAAAAAATCCACTATCGCTATTTTTCGTAGATATAAAACAAAAAGAAAATTACAAAGAAATCTACAACGTCAACCGGCTGATGAACTCCATAGTTAAGTTCGAACCACCTCTTGTAAAGAAAGAGATAGTACAATGCAAAATGTGCCAAAGGTACGGTCACACGCAGAAATACTGCAATCATAACTTTCGGTGCGTAAAATGTGCAGGTAGTCACCCCACTGACCAATGCACTAAATCCCCAGAAACCTCCACGAAGTGCATCCACTGTCAAGGAGAGCATCCTGCGAACTACAAAGGATGCTCAGCCTATAAAACTCTACAAAATACTAAGTATCCAAAGCTGAGACCCAACGAGATAACCATACAAGAACCAAGACCCCAAAAACTCACCATACCATCAATCTCCTATGCCCAGGCAGCACAAGGAAACATAAAAAATTCGAAAACCCACAGTGGATACTCAGAAAAGAGTGTTCCCACCCCACAAAACACAGACAACTTCACCAGACTTGAAAAATTAATCGAGAAGCAAACAGAGCAAACTAACAACTTGCTGTCACTACTCACACTCTTCATGGACAAATTTATACGCACAGAGGCAAAATAAAACCAATGCGAATAGCTCTGTGGAAAGCCAATGGTCCAGCTCAGCACAAATTTGAACTAGAACTATTCTTAAAACAACAGCAAATCGACGTAATGCTCATATCTGAAACCCACTTCACCGACAAAAACTACCTCAAAATACACGGCTACAACTTCTACCACACCCAACACCCCAGTGGAAAAGCACACGGCGGTAGCGGAATCATCATCAAATCCAGCATTAAGCACTACGAGCTTCCATCATTCCAGAAAGACTACCCTCAAGCCACAAGCGTAGCAATAGAAGACCGCCATGGCACAATCACCACCTCAGCAGTATACTGCCCTCCCAGACACTCGATTAATAAAGAGAACTTTGACAGCTTCTTTGACGCCCTAGGCAATAGATTCATAGCTGGCGGAGACTATAACGCCAAACATATTCAATGGGGCAGCAGACTTGTCACAGCAAGAGGCAAAAACCTCCTGCAAAGCATAACCACCAACAATCTCAACTACCTCACCACATATGAACCTACATACTGGCCCACTGACACTAACAAAATCCCCGACTTACTCGACTTCTTCATAACCAAAAATATCTCGCTCAGACATGTCCAACCAGTTCCGCCTGGGCAGGCGACCTAAACGGACGTGCGAAACAGTGCTCCAGTGAAAGTGCGGCAAGAGAGAAGAGAAAGGGACAAAGTTAACGCCAAAAATAGACAAAACGTGGAATCATGCAGATTCCACCAATAAAAATAATTAACTCCGGTGAAACATTTTTCATAAATAAAACTACAGACTCTACATATGTAGAGAAAAATGATGATATTATGGAAACAACACAATCCGACGGGGAGCAAAACATGTCAATACACCAGGAAGAAAGCTGGACGGTGGCAACCTCCAGCAAAAAACGGAAGGTAACCACGCTCGCAAGCGCGAGGAAAATTGATACATATGAAAAAAAACAATGGCTACAAGATATCAAGCTGCACAATCCATTCAGCGCACTGCCAGAAGAGGCAGCAACGGACCCAACGGAAAGTCCGACAAACCGTACTCCCAAACCACCACCGATATACGTAGACGCAAAAATAATTGACCCCCTCATCGAACTACTAAACAACATCGCAGGGAAAGACAACTATATCATCAAACAAATAAAAATAGACCAGGTGAAGGTGCAAACCAACACCCCAGACACATTCAGAAAAATTACAAGATCACTAAAGAAAAAAAAATGCAGCATATCACACTTTTCAGCTCAAAACCGACAAAAGCTACAAAGCAGTAATCAGGGGACTACACCCAAAAACAAATACTGGAAAAATAAGTGAAGAACTGGCAAAAATCGGACACCAGGTAAGGTCAATAAATAACATAAACAAATACGATACCAAACAACCATTACCGCTATTCCTAGTTGAACTAGAACCTAAAAACAACAATAAAGAAATATACGATATAGAAAAATTACTAAACACAATAGTAAAAGTGGAGCCACCCAGATATAAAAAAGAAATCCCACAATGCATAAGGTGCCAACAATACGGACACACCAAAAACTATTGTAATAGAACCCCGGCATGCGTTAAATGCGCAAAAAATCATCTCATGACACACTGCCCATCCACGGGAAAAATTGAGGAGGTTAAATGCTACAACTGTAACGGAAACCACCCAGCCAGCTATAAAGGATGTGAAGTAAGAAAACAATTACAACGTAAACTGTTCCCGCCCCTACGAAGCAGAACAATCACTAACACACAATCCCAACAGGACAGCACAAATCCTGAAATAATTCCAAGTACAGAGCAAGCTACAAACACCAAACCTATCAGCACCAACACCATTGGTGGTCTAAGCTATGCTCAAATAACCAGCCAATCAACACATACACATAACCAATACCACAGCAATAGTAACAACGACACTGCAGAAATCAAAGAACTGCTCAAACAATCCATAAAGAACACCGAAATGCTAACCAGAATGATAAGCGAACAAAATGCAGTACTCAAACAGCAAACCCAACAAATCACAGTCATGCTACAACTAATTACAAACGTGCTAAGCAAAAAATAAAAACGGACACTCTAAAAATAGCAGCCTGGAACTCAAACGGCCTACAACAACGGGCCCTCGAAACTAAAACATTCATATACAATAATAATATAGACATACTACTTGTCTCAGAAACACACTTCACTACAAAAAGCTATTTGAAAATACCATACTACACCATATATGATACCAAACACCCCTCAGGAAAAGCTCACGGAGGGACAGCAGTGATAGTCAGAAACGATATCAAACATTATCTTCACAGCCAAGTTAACAAAGAATATTTACAAGCAACCACTGTTACAGTTCAAACTAGCAGCAACTACTTCCAGTTGTCAGCAGTATACGTGCCTCCGCGACACAAAATAACAACACAAATGTGGGAAGAATACTTCCAGGACCTAGGGGACAAGTACATCGCAGCGGGAGACTACAACTCAAAGCACACGCTCTGGGGATCAAGAAACATTACACCTCGAGGTAGAACACTGGAAAAATACATTAGAAATAATAACCTCAATATATTATCCACAGGAACACCGACACATTGGCCGACTGACCTGAACAAAAAACCAGATCTTCTGGACTTTGCAATTACAAGGGGACTAAACACAAATAAACTAAAAATAACACCCAACCTCGAGCTCAGCTCCGATCATACAGCCATAATAATTGAATACAGAAACAAACCAATTCACTATAGCAAACCAGAAACACTATGCAATAAAACCACCAATTGGCAAACTTTCAAAGAAATAATAGAAAGCAAAATAAACTGCAACATCCCGTTAAAAACTCCTGAACACATAGAACAGGCAGTAGCAACATTGACAGCAACTATTCAGGAAGCAGCAAGGACAACCACTACTCCCGAACCAACCAGCAGACAAACAATAACAATCCCGCAAGAAATACTCGACAAAATCAAAGAAAAAAGAAAAGCAAAAGCAAAATGGCAAAAATACAGAACCCGAGAAAACAAAAAACACTTAAACAAACTTGCAAAGGAAATAAAAAACAAAATAAAGGAGCACAACGATAACGAATTCTCAAAGTTCATAGGGACACTCTCCACACACGAGAACACCAACTATTCACTATGGAAAGCCACGAAAAAAATAAGGAAGCCAATAATACCCGTCCCGGCAATCAGAAAAGCAGATAACACATGGGCAAGAAGCAACGAAGAACAAGCTGAAGAATTCTCCAACCACCTCTACAACACATTCACACCACACATTACCAACAACAGCAACCTCAAAAGTCATACGGAGGAGGATCCACAAACCACTGCTACCACAGCCGACAAGGAATACACCATACCTAAAACATCGGCACAAGAAATTAGAAACATAATTGATAAAACAAAAAACAACAAAGCGCCAGGAATCGACCTAATTAATGGTAAAATCTTAAAAAACCTTCCGCCAAAAGCAATAAGACTAATAACAGTAATATTCAACGCAATTCTAAGAATTCAATACTTCCCCAAACCATGGAAATTAGCACAGATCAAAATGTTACATAAACCAGGCAAAGACCCGCACCAAACTGCATCTTACAGACCAATATCACTGCTTTCAGTATTTTCCAAAATACTGGAAAAGATAATATACGACCGCATAAAACCAATAATAGAGACAAAAAAACTAATACCGGATCACCAATTTGGTTTCAGAAACAAACACTCCACGATAGAGCAAATGCACAGGCTTATAAACGAAATAATAGTAGCACTAGAAAACAAGGAATACTGCACAGCCCTCTTCATAGACATAGAGAAAGCATTCGATAAAATTAACCATGAAAGTCTACTACAAACAATTAGGAAACAATTCCCGGAGCAAATACACCACTTAATAAAATCCTACCTAAGCTGCAGAACCTTCGTAATAAAAATCAAGGACACACATTCTCAAGTTAAAGACATCAAGGCCGGGGTACCACAAGGAAGCGTCCTAGGCCCAATACTATACACATTATACACGGCGAACATACCAACAACTACCAACAGCACAGTATTGACATTCGCGGACGACACAGAAACGGCAGTCAAAATACTACAAGAACACATCGTAAAAATAGAAAATTGGCTACAAGAAAAACAAATAAAAGCAAACCCCAATAAATGCAACCATATTACATTCACGCTACGGAAAAAGATACCACTAAACATCCTATTGAACGGCACGCATATAACGCAAACAAAGCATGTCAAATACCTAGGACTCCACTTAGATCAAAAACTCACCTGGAAACTACACATCAAATCAATAGTAGAAAAAATACAGAAAACAAGGAGACAAATGCATTGGCTAACAAGCCGAAAATCCAAACTAAGCACAGAAAACAAATTAAAAATATATAAAACTATCATAAAACCAATCTGGACGTACGGAATACCACTATGGGGGACGGCAGCAATGAGCCATATAAACAAAATAGAGGTAATACAGGCTAAAATCCTCAGAACAATAGTAAACGGACCTTGGTACGTCAGAAACGAAGATATACGAAGGGACCTGGGAATGCCAACGGTCAAGGAAGAAATTAGCAGATACTCCGAGAAATACAAATTAAGAATAGCAACACACATAAACCGGCTAGCTGCGGAAACATACAAAACCATAAATATGGACAGAAAACTAAAAAGGAAGCACCCAGCAGACCTTCTAAAGGACATAACCTAAGAAACACGAGGATGGTACCCCGCTGGGGGTAGCCACCAACATGCTAATTTAACCGTTAAAAAATTCCACCAAATGTCCAAATTGGACAAATTGTGAATTTTTAATAAATAAATAAAAAAAAAAAAAAAAGACATGTCCAAATCAACTCCTCGACTGAACACTCTTTCGACCACTCCCCCGTAATAGCAACAGTCGGTTCAGCAATAATCGAGAACCCACCTAATGGCCTTATTCACAACCAACTCACGAACTGACAGCTCTTTAGAGAAATCTTCAACCGCTCAACCTTTGCCTCAATCTCACTAAAAACAAAGGCAGATATCGAAACTGCCACAGAATACTTAAACACGAGCATAATAAACGCTATCCGCTCCTCAACACCTACTAAGACTTCTATCAGTAAACACGAATATCCCCATTACATATTAAACAAAATTACAGAAAAACGAAGACTAAGAAGAGTATGGCAAACCCATAGAACACCGGACGACAAACGCAAGCTAAACAACGGAACCAGCCATAAAAAAATCAAAACCATAAAAAAATACAAAAATTACGGTTTTCAAAAATATCTCGCCAATTTGTCCCCCTTTGCCGACTCCAACTACTCACTATGGAAGGCTTCCAGGAAACTCACGCGCCCCCCCCCCTCCAAATAATCCCATCAATTCGTTGTCCGCAAGGCGGATGGGCACGAAGCTCTATAGAAAAAGCCAACCTCTTCGCCAACTACCTATCCAACGTTTTCAAACCCCACTCCTGAAATAACAGAATACCTGCATTCTCCCTTCCTAATGTCTCTTCCCATTAAACCTTTCACTTCTCTAGAGGTTACTGAATTAATCCATCGTCTGAACCCCAGGAAAGCACCGGGACATGATCAAATAAGTAACAAAACAATTAAAGAACTACCTGTAAAAGGGATTGCACTCATTTCTTCAATCTTCAACGCAATTCTTCGCCTTAAATACTATCCCAAAACCTAGAAAACGTCACAAATTACACTCATCCCTAAACCCGGAAAACCAATACACGACACTAGCTCCTATCGCCCAATTAGTCTTCTACCCACCTTGTCAAAACTATTCGAAAAGTTGCTAACGAATCGATTCCTTCCACTCCTAGAGGATCTGAAAACCCTGCCAGATCATCAATTCGGTTTTCGGAAGCAGCATTCCACAATAGAACAAATCCACCGAATAACACACAATATCAGCCAAACCCTCGAAGAGGTATAATACTGCTCAGCGGTATTCCTTGATATTCAACAGGCATTCGACAAAGTATGGCATGAAGGGCTTCTTTACAAACTTAAAAAAGTCCTACTACACACTTACTACTCCATCCTAAAGTCCTACCTAACCAAAAGACAATTCATGGTTAAATACGTAGACGCCATTATCACAACTTTCTCAATAGAAGCGGGGATACCCCAAGGCAGTGTCCTCGGACCCCTTCTATTCTCCATCTACACTGCCGATTTACCAATATCAACAGAAATAACCATAGCAACATTTGTCGACGACAAAGCGCTATTAGCGTCCCACACCAACCCGATAATAGTCTCATCCACTCTCCAGCGAGGTCTCAACTCAATGGAAAAGTGGTTCCATAAATGGGGCTTCAAAATTAATGAAAAAAAAATCTACACATGTAACCTTCACGCTGCGAAAACAAACCTGCCCACAGGTCTCCATTAACAATATAACAGTTCCCAACAAGGACACAGCCAGATACCTGGGCATGACTCTGGACAGGAGATTAACTTGGAAACAACATATCGTAGACAAATCTAAACAACTCAGGGACAAACTCAACAAATTTTATTGGCTCATTGGCCGTCGCTCTAACCTAAACACGCAGAACAAAATTACGCTCTATAAGATCGTAATAAAACCAGTCTGGACCTACGGAATCCAACTATGGGGAACAGCAAGTAATTCCAATATTGAAATACTCCAACGCTTCCAATCGAAAACGCTAAGATCCCTATTAAATGCACCCTGGTATGTTACCAACGAAACAATCCACCGTGACCTCAAGATACCTACAGTCAAAGATGAAATACACAAGTCCAGAAGCAGATATAACACAAGAGTCAGCAACCACCACAACCCATTAGTCACCCAACTACTAGACACGACGGACCAGATCCGCAGACTAAAAAGAAAATACCCTCTAGATTAAATCCTTAGATTCTACTAGAACCAACAATATAAAACTATTATAATCCATGTCATTGTATCACGCCAAATGAAGTTACTGAAAATTCTCAACGAGAATTGATTGTAAATATTCTAATAAATAAAAAAAATAAAAAATGGTGGGTCCTTGGGTCTATGGAGGGTTCGAAGGACGGCACGTAGACCGTTGGCTGTCAAGCCGCGCGGGATGGAATGCAGATGAGTTGCGCGGCAGAACATACTAAAAAATATATTATATTTGGTTCAAGACGGGACATTTACACTGTATGACTATGATTGTATTTGCTGTTACCATTTTTTTATTTGTCAATATAATTGAATAAATTATTACATACTTTAGAAATTTTAGAAGATCGCTAAGTTTTCGTTATTTTATAACTGTAATAAATGAAAATATTATGCAACAAGCTGAATCAGATGCTGCTAGGTCAATCAATATATGGAGATGATTCATAATTTCCCAGTTAATTCTTGAACCCTTTTTGAAATTATAAAACTTATAGATACTTACGAGTTTTCAAAACAAAAAATACTCAATTTTACTATCTGAAATTTACTCAATTAAATAAATTGCGTCAATGTTTAGATATAGGTTTCTAATATATGGCTACGTCGGAGTTAATAGTTAACATAGTTAACAGTGGTGTGCAAAAGTTTCCGATCAGATATCTCGCTGCATGATATTGTGCATAATTTCCTTTCTTAATTCAATTTTTAAAAGTGGACCAATCCTTTGAGCAGAAAATACGGCCAAAACCATTATATTTGCTTCATCGTATTTTAATACTGGTATCTAATACTGGTATATTTCACATCATATTTTTGCAACAAAACATCTCCTATATTGTCTTCTGCTATTCCAGAATAGATTAAATTTTAATTTACCAGAAAATGCCACATCTTTCCAATCGTCGATTGTTCAGTTTAAATTCGGATTCATCTTACTAATGAAAGGATATTTTGTACCTGATCTAGCTAAAAGATCTAAACGTTTTGTCACAGACGAGCGACTAATATTAGCAATTCCTTCCTCGCGTATTTCGTAGGCTATTTAAAGAGTAGTCTTTTTTGCATCTACTGTAGATTTTCTTTATATTAGTTGGTCAACGCTCTTAATACTTTTTCATGGTCTTTTACATCGTGGTTGCTCTTCTAGGCTTTTTTCAGAACGATATTTTTTCATAATGTCATTTACGGTAGATTTCCCGATTGTTAATATTGCAGCGATCTCGTGTGACGGTTTGCCAGTTTTTGACAAATCAACTATTCTCTCGATAATCAATAGAAGTATTTTCATGTCTTCCTTAAGTGCTGCGGCGACGCATTAGTAACTAATTCTCATATGTTAACATCCATATGCAACGCAAATAGAGCGTAATAAACTTTGAATAGATTTGGAGATAGGCTTGGCAACTTCTGGAAGCGTCGTATTAACTCGAAGAGTTAATTAAGTACTTAATTAACTCGAAGAGTTAACAAGCAACTATAAAAATCTGCTGCAACTTGGTAAGAGACATGCAAAATTTGCATAATACTTCCGTCTAGACGATTTTTCTAAGATGCGCCTTCCTAAAGACGCGAATGTACCGGCCGCATAAGTTTATGAACATTTGTGAAACTCTTTGTAGAAATCTCTATTTCACGTGTAACACGTTCGTGTTTTATTTCGTGCAGTTTTTAACAGGTGCATGGGTGCACAGGTATAAAAATATGCGGCTATACATGTAATAATACATAACATCCATATTTTATTTCGCGTGATTACTAATATAGAACAAAATAACCGAATATTTAAGAACATTTATGCAAGTAATTTGTGAAACAAATATGTGGATACAAGCATTGAATTTGAAACATATATATATGCCCAATTCACGACTAACTATTAAGAACTAAGAACTTGCTAAAAAATATTTAACGATACTAACAACGTCGATTATATCAGATTAGTGTTTCTCAAGAACCGAAGATATTGTTACAACGAAAATGAATCGTTTGTTGCCAGAATATATTAATAGATTATTTCTTTTTTGTAACAAAACGATTATATGATTAATCTTTGTTCACTGAAATTATATATTTATGCAACTTAGAATATCATAAGCCTTTTCTGCAAAATACTTATCTTAATGTATTTAAATATTGAAATATTTTATTATATGGAATCTTCGGAAATGACTTGTTACGATCACCATAACGTTATAAAAAAAATATAGCAGCGAAATTAACGTTGAGCTTGACCTTAAAATTCAGGGCGAAATTTTTTATTGCATCGTATTCTTCTCATGATGAGAATAAAAAGTCTGAAAAAGATCATGGGATGCAACTCAATCATTCTCTTGGAAGAGAATGTTAAAGTTCCATTGATTCCATATATAAATGTATAAATGATTTTATTTATAATATATTTAGATCTCGCAGTCAGATAGACTTCACATAGTATACTTTTGATGAAGCTGCTAGCATCTACTATTACTTATTCTTATTCTTTAACACGTGAAATATACCGACAACTGGCAAGGAATAATGAAAGAACGCTTCGGCCCAGAAGAAGCTCCAAATCGTTGCGATTTCCAATGCTTGAATCAATTGAGTGAATCATTTCAGTTTGGATGTACGGATCATATTCACCGAACAATTAAAACATTAGATTGAATATTTAATCTTTCTTCTCACTTCAAATCAACGCATAATCTTAGACATAAACCTAGCCAAAATATAGAAATGCAATGGTAAGTATGGCCATTACGTAGATCCGAAAAGACAGAAAAAAAGGAAAAAGTGGAATATCTAATGGTTTTTAACCTCGGTTTAAAACGGTTTTTAACCTCATGGAAAGTAAAATACGATGCAGTAAAAAATATTTAACCTTCAATTTCAAGATTAAGGTCAATTTTGCTGGTAGTTTCTATACAAATCTTCACCGATTCATAAGTGTAGAATAATGTTATAGTAGATGTGACAAATAATTTTCGAACACCCTGAACAACGCTTATAATCACGCAAAATATATAAAATATGAATATGTAATTGCACTTATATACATGTATTTGTAACATACGTTCAAAATCATGACCTCTACTCTTTAGCAATCAATGGAGATGCACAACGTGTTCCAACCAACGATATTATCACGTGTGTGACTTGGAAGTAATTTCGGAATCGCTGGGCGATCGGGAAAGACGTGATTCCTCGCGTAAACAGAAGTTAAAAATACAAAATAAAATTTGTTCGCGTGAAATTGCGTTTTTGATAATATCGCATTTGAAAATTTGCTACGAACGTATAATTACGAAAATTAGTATTCTCAATGATATCCATTAAAGTTAAGAATTATAATCATTCTTTTTTATGATCTTACTAGTACTTATGATCTTACTAAGTAGAGTGCAACATTTACACCACACAGTCTAAATTTTATATCATGAATCATAAGAGATTGACGCATATGAAAGTAATCCCGAAATGCTAAACAACTTTCAGCGATTCGAACACTTCTAACTAAACGCATAAATGTACGCTATTTATAATCTTTTCTAATCTAAAATCATCATTTTATATCAGGTATTAATATCAGGTCTTAATATCAGGTATTACGCTGTGAAGTAAAAAATATATTATGCAATTTAAAAAAGTCATAGCCACCTCGTGATACCACCAAGGTATGTTTGCAGTAATTTTTTTTTTTTTTTTATTTATTTATTTATTAAAATTCACAATTTGTCCAATTTGGACATTTGGTGGAATTTTTTAACGGTTAAATTAGCATGTTGGTGGCTACCCCCAGCAGGGTACCATCCTCGTGTTTCTTAGGTTGTGTCCTTTATAAGGTCTGCTGGGTGCTTCCTTTTTAGTCTTCTGTCCATATTTGTGATTTTGTATGTTTCCGCAGCTAGCCGGTTTATGTGTGTTGCTATTCTTAATTTGTATTTCTCGGAGTATCTGTTGATTTCTTCCTTGACCGTTGGCATTCCCAGGTCCCTTCGTATATCTTCGTTTCTGACGTACCAAGGTCCGTTTACTATTGTCCTGAGGATTTTAGCCTGTATTACCTCTATTTTGTTTATATGGCTCATTGCTGCCGTCCCCCATAGTGGTATTCCGTACGTCCAGATTGGTTTTATGATCGTTTTATATATTTTTAACTTGTTTTCTGTGCTTAGTTTGGATTTTCGGTTTGTTAGCCAATGCATTTGTCTTCTTGTTTTCTGTATTTTTTCTACTATTGATTTGATGTGTAGTTTCCAGGTGAGTTTTTGATCTAAGTGGAGTCCTAGGTATTTGACATGCTTTGTTTGCGTTATATGCGTGCCGTTCAATAGGATGTTTGGTGGTGTCTTTTTCCGTAGCGTGAATGTAATATGGTTGCATTTATTGGGGTTTGCTTTTATTTGTTTTTCTTGTAGCCAATTTTCTATTTTTACGATGTGTTCTTGTAGTGTTTTGACTGCCGTTTCTGGGTTAGTATGCCTGACTAGTATAGCTGTGTCGTCCGCGAATGTCAATACTGTGCTGTTGGTAGTTGTTGGTATGTTCGCCGTGTATAATGTGTATAGTATTGGGCCTAGGACGCTTCCTTGTGGTACCCCGGCCTTGATGTCTTTAACTTGAGAATGTGTGTCCTTGATTTTTATTACGAAGGTTCTGCAGCTTAGGTAGGATTTTATTAAGTGGTGTATTTGCTCCGGGAATTGTTTCCTAATTGTTTGTAGTAGACTTTCATGGTTAATTTTATCGAATGCTTTCTCTATGTCTATGAAGAGGGCTGTGCAGTATTCCTTGTTTTCTAGTGCTACTATTATTTCGTTTATAAGCCTGTGCATTTGCTCTATCGTGGAGTGTTTGTTTCTGAAACCAAATTGGTGATCCGGTATTAGTTTTTTTGTCTCTATTATTGGTTTTATGCGGTCGTATATTATCTTTTCCAGTATTTTGGAAAATACTGGAAGCAGTGATATTGGTCTGTAAGATGCAGTTTGGTGAGGGTCTTTGCCTGGTTTATGTAACATTTTGATCTGTGCTAATTTCCATGGTTTGGGGAAGTATTGAATTCTTAGAATTGCGTTGAATATTACTGTTATTAGTCTTATTGCTTTTGGCGGAAGGTTTTTTAAGATTTTACCATTAATTAGGTCGATTCCTGGCGCTTTGTTGTTTTTTGTTTTATCAATTATGTTTCTAATTTCTTGCGCCGATGTTTTAGGTATGGTGTATTCCTTGTCGGCTGTGGTAGCAGTGGTTTGTGAATCCTCCTCCGTATGACTTTTGAGGTTGCTGTTGTTGGTAATGTGTGGTGTGAATGTGTTGTAGAGGTGGTTGGAGAATTCTTCAGCTTGTTCTTCGTTGCTTCTTGCCCATGTGTTATCTGCTTTTCTGATTGCCGGGACGGGTATTATTGGCTTCCTTATTTTTTTCGTGGCTTTCCATAGTGAATAGTTGGTGTTCTCGTGTGTGGAGAGTGTCCCTATGAACTTTGAGAATTCGTTATCGTTGTGCTCCTTTATTTTGTTTTTTATTTCCTTTGCAAGTTTGTTTAAGTGTTTTTTGTTTTCTCGGGTTTCTTTATTTTTGCCATTTTGCTTTTGCTTTTCTTTTTTCTTTGATTTTGTCGAGTATTTCTTGCGGGATTGTTATTGTTTGTCTGCTGGTTGGTTCGGGAGTAGTGGTTGTCCTTGCTGCTTCCTGAATAGTTGCTGTCAATGTTGCTACTGCCTGTTCTATGTGTTCAGGAGTTTTTAACGGGATGTTGCAGTTTATTTTGCTTTCTATTATTTCTTTGAAGGTTTGCCAATTGGTGGTTTTATTGCATAGTGTTTCTGGTTTGCTATAGTGAATTGGTTTGTTTCTGTATTCAATTATTATGGGTGTATGATCAGAGCTGAGCTCGAGGTTGGGTGTTATTTTTAGTTTATTTGTGTTTAGTCCCCTTGTAACTGCAAAGTCCAGAAGATCTGGTTTTTTGTTCAGGTCAGTCGGCCAATGTGTCGGTGTTCCTGTGGATAATATATTGAGGTTATTATTTCTAATGTATTTTTCCAGTGTTCTACCTCGAGGTGTAATGTTTCTTGATCCCCAGAGCGTGTGCTTTGTGTTGTAGTCTCCCGCTGCGATGTACTTGTCCCCTAGGTCTTGGAAGTATTCTTCCCACATTTGTGTTGTTATTTTGTGTCGCGGAGGCACGTATACTGCTGACAACTGGAAGTAGTTGCTGCTAGTTTGAACTGTAACAGTGGTTGCTTGTAAATATTCTTTGTTAACTTGGCTGTGAAGATAATGTTTGATATCGTTTCTGACTATCACTGCTGTCCCTCCGTGAGCTTTTCCTGAGGGGTGTTTGGTATCATATATGGTGTAGTATGGTATTTTCAAATAGCTTTTTGTAGTGAAGTGTGTTTCTGAGACAAGTAGTATGTCTATATTATTATTGTATATGAATGTTTTAGTTTCGAGGGCCCGTTGTTGTAGGCCGTTTGAGTTCCAGGCTGCTATTTTTAGAGTGTCCGTTTTTATTTTTTGCTTAGCACGTTTGTAATTAGTTGTAGCATGACTGTGATTTGTTGGGTTTGCTGTTTGAGTACTGCATTTTGTTCGCTTATCATTCTGGTTAGCATTTCGGTGTTCTTTATGGATTGTTTGAGCAGTTCTTTGATTTCTGCAGTGTCGTTGTTACTATTGCTGTGGTATTGGTTATGTGTGTGTGTTGGTTGGCTGGTTACTTGAGCATAGCTTAGACCACCCATGGTGTTGGTGCTGATAGGTTTGGTATTTATTGCTTGCTCTGTATTTGGTAATATTTCAGGTTTTGTGCTGTCATGATGGGCTTGTGTGTTAGTGCTTGTCCTGCTTCGTAGGGGCGGGAACAGTTTTCGTTGTAGTTGTTTTCTTACTTCACAGCCTTTATAGCTGGCTGGGTGGTTACCGTTACAGTTGAAGCATTTAACTTTTTCTATTTTTCCTGAATATGGGCAGTGTGCAGTTAAGTGATTTTTTGCGCACTTGACGCAGGCTGGGCTTCTGTTGCAGTAGTTTTTAGTGTGTCCGTATTGTTGACACCGCATGCATTGAGGTATATCTTTTTTGTGTCGTGGTGGTTCGACTGTTACTATTGTGTTTAGTATTTGTTTGATATCATATATTTCCTTGTTATTGATTCTGGGTTCAAGTTCTATTAAGAATAGTGGTAGTGGTTGCTTTGTGTCGAATCTTGTTATATTGTTTATTGTTCTTGTTTGATGTCCAATTTTAGCTAACTCATCGCTTAGTTTATGTACGTTGGTTTTAGGATGCAATCCTCTTATGACAATTTTATAGCTCCTTTCAGTTTTAAGCTGGTACGTGTGGTAGATAGCATTTTTTTCTTTTAATGCTTTTATAACTTTCCTAAATGATTCTGGTGTGTTTGTTTGAATTTTTACTTGATCCAATTTTGTTTACGCAGAAGTAATACTATTACGTTTATGTGAAATAAATATAAATGCATTCCTTACGGCAGTAAACAAATGCCAATAGTGCCTCGTTATTGTTGATGTGGTCACCACTTGTAAGAAAACTCTACATCTGGTTTTTTTAGTTTTCTCAAGCACTGAATTTTTCACACACAACTAAGTTATTAACTTGTGTTATATTTACTAAATTTAGTTTTCTAGTTTATTGTTTTCTAGTTTATTACCCAAATTCTAGTTAACTTTAAATTTCAATGTTTATAATAAATAATTAAAAATAACTAAAAAATAACGCTCTTGAATCATTTAATCTCGTGCAAAAGAATTACTATAACTTATTACGATTTTCGCTTTGAATAGTCAATCAACAGAGTTCAGTCTAACGAAAAAGTATTCCGTCCACAGCGATCGTCAGCGCTAGACGCGCGCCGTCCGTACGGACTCAGTATTCAGCACTCAAAGGGTTTTAAGGATTGTCACCGTAGTTTCTCTCTTCCCGTCGAAATATCTGGTCCAAACACTTTTGGCATTCTTCCCCGTCGAAATTACCGAGGATTGCTACACCAGTCATGACAGTTATCATCGATGATGCAATGCTGCAAAAATCTTTATTCTCCTTAGGCTGAAGTTACGTGACGAGAGTTTCGTCTCTCCGTATTTCCTCAGCGATATTCCCGGTTTCTAGCCGTAATTCCAACTGATTGTTCTGAGGCTTTGAACAAGCCTTACATTGTATTCAACCATTCAGTGTAATTTCTTTATCTTTGCTTTAACTCGCAGTCCTTTATGCGATAACAAAGTGTTCGTGTGAATCCTATCAAGATTTTGGTTAAAATTTCTCAATTGCATAGAAGATTATGTTTTAGAAGAACGGAATGGAATTCTTATAGAATTGATAGTCCATTAAATATGTATAAATTATCTATAAGAAAACTTAGTAATTATATATTTTGCTATATACTACGTATACTATGCATATAATGGCTCACGAAAGTAATCGAACACTCTTAGAAATATTTTTATAAGTTATTAGATATTATATTAAAGATTTTGAAATCTCCTTAGCATTGTGACGAAACCTGACTATCGTGATTAAATCGATTAAATTTGAAACAGATTTGAGAATGTATATAGAAATTACAAGATATTTATTGGACGCATACACTTTTCAAAAATCACCAAAGTGTTTGATAAGTTAATTGTTCGCTATATTTATTAATAAGCTACAGTATGTAACAAGACTGTTTTAGTTATACCACCATTAATTGTATATTTAAGATTATTATTTATGCTGTATACTAATTCTTCTCTATGTGCTTGCAATCAAATGTATTGTAACTTCTATATACACCTTCGGATTGGTTTTAAGTTTTTATTATATTATAATAACAATACATTTGTAGATCATACTTGTGAAGTATTCGACCTATAACAATTAGTTTCGAAGTTCAAAAAAATATGTGTAAAGTTTGAAAATTTCAATAATTGTGATGTGAAAACGAATCATCCCTTAGCGAGTAGCAAATGGTAATTGAATTATGAAAATCAAAAGAACACTATCATTTCGTTGATTTCTTACATGTTTAAGAACAATTCAGATATTTACAGATGATAAATAAGATTCCAATAATTCTATTTTAATTTTTGCACTCGTAATTTCAAAATAATATTTCTTTTTTTTTGTTCTTACTTCATTTCTCCTCCTATTTATTTATTTTTATCAGATAAAATTATAAATATTAAAATTAGAATGTATGTTTTTTCTTCATCTAATTTAGATTCCATCATGTTGATTTAATTTGAATAATTTTTTCTAGTTAGTCATTTATATTATATTTAAGATTATTATTTGCAGCATCGATTGAAGAAATCTCATACAATTATCATAATTACTAATCTCGAACGAATTCATTGTACTCATCTATTATGTGTCAATTAAGTTTTCTACTTATTTCATGAATGGCTTTATTCATTCTCTGATGCAAGCTACACAGGCAGAATCGATTCTAACTGATTGTTTTGAAAGGACACATAAGATAAAATTTGAAATTCTTCTTATGTATGCATTGTCTCAATTCTTAAATTAATTTTAAAACTTACCTTAAAATTTTATGTTCAATAACTTATCTGATAAGTTTTATTACCTGAAATTAAAATTAAACTTACTATACCGTAAATTCGACCAATCGCGGGGAGACGCAATTGCGAAGAAACACGTCAACGGGAGTCGTAAATTCCCGTTACGATTATAATAATCGATGCCGCGAGTAGATCGATCCCCTGATTTCCGTTAAGATAATAGGGGTGGTTGAAATGATATAACTCCGTGATTAACAGTGTTATAACTTATATATTTTCCAACAACTTCGTATAATCACACACTTTAGTAACGTCGCTGAGTATGAGGACTGCCTTGATTGGTACCGCCTTGATCTTGCTCAGATTCTTACTGACATTCTGATAGATGTAGACCCTCGTGTTGTAATAGACATAGCGATTGATCTGATCCGACTTTGAATGAATCGAATCAACAGAACCAACCGAATGACCGAATGACTAGACGTTGACTGCTTGACTTCGACTGCTTGACTTTGACTGTTTGACTCTTCGTTGGTTGACTTCTACAGCTTGACTTGACTGTTTGTTGGTTATGCGTACCAGTAGAGTTGACCCTCTTGATGGCGTAGAAACAGTAGTAGCAGTAGTAGCAATAGGAGCAATAGGAGCCGTAAGAGCCGTAGGAACTGTCGGGACTCTAGGCACCGTGAGGGCCGAAGGAACTGTCGGAACTCCAGGCACTGTGAGAGCTGTATGAACTCTGAGAACTCGTTCTGATGTGATTACGGAGGAAAGCTCGGTATGAGTGTGCTTTTTGAACGAAGGAAGTTGATTCGTTGTTCATACTTTTCGTTATGAAAGTGAGGACAAGGATCCGCGCTACCCATTGGCTAAGACGTCGATGATTGAAGATGGGAGGTGTAAGCACCCTACCGACATGACTCGTGGGAAAATCCAGACATTTCTATTATATATGTCGGAGATGAAAGAATACTGGAACCTTCCCTTCGGAACTTTGGGAAGACCCCTAGTGTTGTAATTTAGATTTCACCATAGCCGAATTAAGAAACTGTTGTCATTCGATTCGACTGTACTTATTTGAGATTTATGATAGTGAGCTCGGGCTCGAGGCGACAACCAGTCGCCGAACGTAGTCGCGGTCAAGGGATGAACGTTTTGTCTAACAAAGGCATGAAGTAACTCTATAGCTCTCCTTAAAAGAAATACTTAGGACGGGGCACGACGGTAAGCATTTCAACGATTTCTGTCCCGTGGCTCGCCACACGCAGACTCTATTCTTTGAGTAAGATGATTACCAGATGTCGACGCGTCTCCACAGTACATGTTCAGCTAGCCCGAGGACCTGCTATAAATCTTAAGATCTGTTTAACTAAAGTCCTTCAAACCGACAAACAGTCCTCGTCCCAACTACGAGAAAATAGGAGAAATCTATTTTTCTCACCAACGACGCTTCCTCTTCTCGAACTTTCTCTTAAGGGCGGCTAGCACCCTTCCCTAACCACCAACATGGAAATTGACCAATTAACAGTAACGCCAATTTCCCTCACTTTCCGAATGAAGGCTTTTCTCCACGAATCCGATGATTTCGTGCCCTTGGGCACACCCGTCATAGTTTTCCTCGACAGCGTTACCGTGATGGAGAACCACTCTCCGGTACGATCTCAAAGACGATTCAAGTAACTCTCAGATACGTAGTGATTGCCTCGTGCATTAACATTGAGTA
Organism: Bombus terrestris; assembly: GCF_910591885.1. Taxonomy (NCBI): domain Eukaryota; kingdom Metazoa; phylum Arthropoda; class Insecta; order Hymenoptera; family Apidae; genus Bombus; species Bombus terrestris. Next base: position 11,038,487 of record NC_063276.1, on the reverse strand, counting down.
CAACTTAGACGCTGAAGGAAAGTAGAGTTCGTCATCCCCTTGACCGCGGAGCCGTTAGTGAGCCTAGAATCATTGTCATTAGCTTCTCGAGTATCTAATTATCGTGATTACTTGTCCAATTCCATCATAGTCATATTTGCACTAGTAAATATCTCCTCTATTGCATAATGATCACGTCTAGCGCCAATAGGGATTCGTTTCACGCCCTCAACCCTAACTCAAATCTTAACGCCAACCCGACATATAAATATCTGATTTTCCCTACTATGTAATTATCGGTTTTCCCGTGATAACTACCAGCTTTCTCCGTAATTTGTAAGAACGTACAATAGACCTAAGAACTTTTTAAGTACCAGTTATGAACCGAAAATACTTGCAGGATTAAAGATTCCTGCAAGCTAATAAGACTCGGTTTATGATGGGGCCTTAGATTTATTGAGGGTTTCTCTAACGGTGCTTGGGCCTTGACGGTCAGACAATGAAGGACGTCGCGCAGACCTTTTCACGCGACGTAACAATACTTTTAAAAACATATAAAATCGTAATTGAACGGTGAACTTTAATCATGAAGGCTTCATCTTTGTCTTTGCACATATATGGTTGTGCCGTAAGTTCTCAATTGAGAATCATAGTGACGTAAAAGCTTGTTTAGACACAACTCGTAGTTCGGTCTAATAGCAAGTAAAGCCGAATTTATATTGTTCACTTTGTAGGATTATTGCAAATGAAACAAGGATGAAACCGACGTTTTTCAATGAATCATTCGCGGTAGTCATTTACTTGCTACTTGACTAAACCATGTCTGGACTAGCTTTAAGTCAAACAATTACTATTTTTAATATATAATAGTGTTACGTTTTATTATTATTTATCACATTTTTCATTATTTTTCAATGTATTTCTATGTGTTTTTATTATGAAATATATCTGAACAAAGAGTGAAATTATAATATAATTGATGATAAAGCTAAAGGAATAATGCTTTTAACAGTCGAAATACATAATTGACCTTCAGTTCTCAAGATTTTTATTCATACCACTTTAATTCTCAGTCCGTCATTAATTCTATATGAAATTGTGATTAAATAATAATATTATATAAAATCTTGAAAATCAGTAGCTCGTTATTGTTTTATTAATTAAATGGATTTTCAGGAGCAAAACATACTTCTTTTGAATTCAATCAATTAACAGTTAACACAAAACAAAATATCAAAACATTACCACTCTAAATGATAGGTTATAAACTTATCAGACAGTTTTGGCAAAGATAGCGACGTTAACTCTAACCTGCTGATAAATAACTTTAAACAAAATTTATTACGTGCTTATTATAATAATTTGTATCATTTATTGTACGAAGTAATAACCTCTTCTTTGGCATCCAAAATTTTATTTTCTAAGAATTTTATTTAAACTTTTAATTTGCATTATATATTTGAATCGGCATGTAACGTATGTCACAAAATGGCTTATGATTCTTTTATTTGAAAATGTTAACTAAAATGAAACATTATTTGGCAATAATTGTTAATTTGGTAAGAATCTGTAATTTTCATGTAGAATAAAATTATTTTCTGCAAATTATTTTTAATATAATAAATATATAACGTAACATAATAAATAATATTTATTATTTATATTTATTATTATTTAATATTTATTATTAATATTTATTATTTATTATTATTATAATATTTATTTTATCTAATTTTCACGAAAATTATTATTGATTGCGAATGTTTATGCAATTCATAGGAAATTCAAAAGTACAAAACAAACAGAGTGCATATAACAGTATGTAAAAGTATATAAAATATTCAAATACTTGTTATAATATTTAACATATAAAGAAAATTTTGTTTTGCTCCTATCTTTTTAATTACGACCATTCAAAATATGAAGTTGTGTAAACATCCGCAATCTTATTACTTACAGTTATCAAAATGGTCAATATTACAGGTACGTGTCCCCACCTTGTTAATAATTATTGTATCTGCAATCCAATTATGTATATCATTTGGAAAACAAATTATGTCTACAGTAACTCACATTAATATGCGCACGAGTATCTGAATATTAGTTTGACATAAAAATATGACAATTTTTGTTTAAAATTTTTTGTACGATAAAACATTACTGTTAGGAAGAAATTATTTACTTATCTTCAAGCTACAATAAACAGTTCATACTAGAATAAGTAATACGATATTTAAATCATCCTCGTATATAAAGGAACAAATGCAGAGATATAATGCTATGTTCGAATATTAATGATGTATAATGAGTAACAGTACATAACATACATTCCGTCATACAGGATGCGGCCAAATAACATGTACAAGCGAGCATAAAGTGATTCCTTATAAAAAAACAAGAAGAAAATATACAGACAAATTTTTTCGTTTGGGTCTTAGTTTTCGAGAAAATTGTGTTTAAAAATTTATCATGTATGGATATAAGTAGTTTCAGTCAAGTAGAAAAAACTAAGTAGGAAATATAGAATAAAATGTTTTCATAAGACGCTTTGTTTCGAAGAAAAATAAATTTGAAGATTTATCATGCGCATATGTTCCTAAAAATGAAACCTTAAACAGAAAAATTGTATTCTATATTTTACACTTATAATATTTCCGCACATAGACTAACCTTCTTCTACTTGTTTACTTGTGCCTAGTCGGTAACTTGCTGAAGTCACATATGTCAAACAAATTTTTAAAGTCGGTTTTTTCGGAAACTAAACCTCGGACGAAACAATTTTATTCTATATCTTGTTTTTATTTTTTCATAAGAAATTTCCTTGTGCTCGCCTGTACAGGTTATGAAGCCACATCCTGTATATATCATTGTTCAATTATAACGAAAAAATCTGTAAGCGCTAATGATATAATTACGGAGGAACTCGGATGTTTACAACAATACCCTATAAGATGATCGTTCGATTTCAATTTAACTTTATCAGGGTAATAATTCCCGTTCTCAACTTTGCAGTGTAATAAAGCAGCATCGCAAACGCGATTCGGTCTAATAAAATGGTCGTATTTACCGATTCAAGGACTCAACTGAAGATTAACTCCGCTTGATGACTTTGATTGCCACTATCAATTGCTCTACGGGCTAATCTCCGTTTGGAAATTTCATGAACGAAGTAACGACGATAATCCAATAGACCGTGCTATTTGGCAATCATCGAGGCATTTCGATAAATGCCACTTGCTTCTTTCTTTCATTCCAAATTCGTGATTCCTTCGTGCGATTTGATCAAAACATCGACCGATAATGGATCACTTCGTGACCATTGTATCATAATTTTATAACTGAACACGAAAATAAAAATATTGCGAATGGGTAGGAAAAACGAATAGCACGGAATATTTAGAATATGGTAATACATGTTATAAAAGACTTTATATTTCGGCTTCTTTATATATATTACTATGTATCATATTATATATCTTACTTCATATCATTATCTTTAATATTTGATATGTATTAGAGTCCTACCTGTTTTATCGATTTCATATGGATCGTTTACTTTGGGATTATTATTTATATATAATAATTATTACTCTGTGTAAGTCCATTTTTTAGAAAAATCAAGAAAACGAAAAATTCGCATACACTTTAGTATGAACTTTTTATTTGTAAGCAATTTACAATTAAAGTCTTAGAATAGTTTCTTGTTTTAATCAATTAAAATTTCGATAATAAATGGAGTTGCATAGAAATTTATTTTGAAAGTGATAATTCACTAATTTTGAAAGTGGTGTGTAAATCCATTCGTTACCATGAAAAGCGGTATTGGTCTAGTTAATTCTCGAAAATACTATTTATATAATGAATTCACATCCACTCAAACACATTATAGAAACATGGCTAAGTAGACCTTATCAGGATTATTCAGTTGATGGAAACTCGAACACTTCAATATCTCTAAATAAAGGAAAATGGACTTACACTATTTTCAAAGTGAATGGTCCACATGTGTTTTGTTGTGCAATTTATCAGAATCATGTGTATTTATTGAATATGATTATTATTTGAATAGAAAATGTCTTACTTTAATTTACTAATTTCAGTTATATAAGATACTTTGTTCGATTACAAATAAAAAAATGTACCTAAGAGGCCAGAAGTAATTGTCACATCTTTTAATTTATAATTATCTTCTTTAAGTATGAGATAGTTATTTTTTAAAAATTTCATTCAACAGAAAAAATATATATGATATTTGTAACCCTAAAAACAAGAAATATAATAAATAAATAAATATCTGTTTTTATCGTTTTATCATTATTAGACGACTAATATGTCACAATAGTATCCTTACGCAACGGAATTGTCAATCGCCGGTAAAATAAATAATACAATTTTTATTAAGACACTTGGAAAATGAATGAATGATTTTCGACTTAAGGTCGGTTTATTTTATCTGCACATGGAACATATCAGTTCAACACTGATTAGACAAATATTCTTTAATGCATTTGAATTTTCATGCAACATAACATAAACATGTATCCGGTATCCGACATTCGCTCGAAGAACGCTTCATCTGAAGCGGAATAGGTTGGGACTTGCCGAAACGTATCGATGTTGACAGTGTTTTTTTTTTTTTTTTTTTTTTTTTTTTTTTTTTTTTTTTTTTTTTTTTTTTATTAAAATTCACAATTTGTCCAATTTGGACATTTGGTGGAATTTTTTAACGGTTAAATTAGCATGTTGGTGGCTACCCCCAGCGGGGTACCATCCTCGTGTTTCTTAGGTTATGTCCTTTATAAGGTCTGCTGGGTGCTTCCTTTTTAGTCTTCTGTCCATATTTGTGATTTTGTATGTTTCCACAGCTAGCCGGTTTATGTGTGTTGCTATTCTTAATTTGTATTTCTCGGAGTATCTGTTGATTTCTTCCTTGACCGTTGGCATTCCCAGGTCCCTTCGTATATCTTCGTTTCTGACGTACCAAGGTCCGTTTACTATTGTCCTGAGGATTTTAGCCTGTATTACCTCTATTTTGTTTATATGGCTCATTGCTGCCGTCCCCCATAGTGGTATTCCGTACGTCCAGATTGGTTTTATGATCGTTTTATATATTTTTAACTTGTTTTCTGTGCTTAGTTTGGATTTTCGGTTTGTTAGCCAATGCATTTGTCTTCTTGTTTTCTGTATTTTTTCTACTATTGATTTGATGTGTAGTTTCCAGGTGAGTTTTTGATCTAAGTGGAGTCCTAGGTATTTGACATGCTTTGTTTGCGTTATATGCGTGCCGTTCAATAGGATGTTTGGTGGTGTCTTTTTCCGTAGCGTGAATGTAATATGGTTGCATTTATTGGGGTTTGCTTTTATTTGTTTTTCTTGTAGCCAATTTTCTATTTTTACGATGTGTTCTTGTAGTGTTTTGACTGCCGTTTCTGGGTTAGTATGCCTGACTAGTATAGCTGTGTCGTCCGCGAATGTCAATACTGTGCTGTTGGTAGTTGTTGGTATGTTCGCCGTGTATAATGTGTATAGTATTGGGCCTAGGACGCTTCCTTGTGGTACCCCGGCCTTGATGTCTTTAACTTGAGAATGTGTGTCCTTGATTTTTATTACGAAGGTTCTGCAGCTTAGGTAGGATTTTATTAAGTGGTGTATTTGCTCCGGGAATTGTTTCCTAATTGTTTGTAGTAGACTTTCATGGTTAATTTTATCGAATGCTTTCTCTATGTCTATGAAGAGGGCTGTGCAGTATTCCTTGTTTTCTAGTGCTACTATTATTTCGTTTATAAGCCTGTGCATTTGCTCTATCGTGGAGTGTTTGTTTCTGAAACCAAATTGGTGATCCGGTATTAGTTTTTTTGTCTCTATTATTGGTTTTATGCGGTCGTATATTATCTTTTCCAGTATTTTGGAAAATACTGGAAGCAGTGATATTGGTCTGTAAGATGCAGTTTGGTGAGGGTCTTTGCCTGGTTTATGTAACATTTTGATCTGTGCTAATTTCCATGGTTTGGGGAAGTATTGAATTCTTAGAATTGCGTTGAATATTACTGTTATTAGTCTTATTGCTTTTGGCGGAAGGTTTTTTAAGATTTTACCATTAATTAGGTCGATTCCTGGCGCTTTGTTGTTTTTTGTTTTATCAATTATGTTTCTAATTTCTTGCGCCGATGTTTTAGGTATGGTGTATTCCTTGTCGGCTGTGGTAGCAGTGGTTTGTGAATCCTCCTCCGTATGACTTTTGAGGTTGCTGTTGTTGGTAATGTGTGGTGTGAATGTGTTGTAGAGGTGGTTGGAGAATTCTTCAGCTTGTTCTTCGTTGCTTCTTGCCCATGTGTTATCTGCTTTTCTGATTGCCGGGACGGGTATTATTGGCTTCCTTATTTTTTTCGTGGCTTTCCATAGTGAATAGTTGGTGTTCTCGTGTGTGGAGAGTGTCCCTATGAACTTTGAGAATTCGTTATCGTTGTGCTCCTTTATTTTGTTTTTTATTTCCTTTGCAAGTTTGTTTAAGTGTTTTTTGTTTTCTCGGGTTTCTTTATTTTTGCCATTTTGCTTTTGCTTTTCTTTTTTCTTTGATTTTGTCGAGTATTTCTTGCGGGATTGTTATTGTTTGTCTGCTGGTTGGTTCGGGAGTAGTGGTTGTCCTTGCTGCTTCCTGAATAGTTGCTGTCAATGTTGCTACTGCCTGTTCTATGTGTTCAGGAGTTTTTAACGGGATGTTGCAGTTTATTTTGCTTTCTATTATTTCTTTGAAGGTTTGCCAATTGGTGGTTTTATTGCATAGTGTTTCTGGTTTGCTATAGTGAATTGGTTTGTTTCTGTATTCAATTATTATGGGTGTATGATCAGAGCTGAGCTCGAGGTTGGGTGTTATTTTTAGTTTATTTGTGTTTAGTCCCCTTGTAACTGCAAAGTCCAGAAGATCTGGTTTTTTGTTCAGGTCAGTCGGCCAATGTGTCGGTGTTCCTGTGGATAATATATTGAGGTTATTATTTCTAATGTATTTTTCCAGTGTTCTACCTCGAGGTGTAATGTTTCTTGATCCCCAGAGCGTGTGCTTTGTGTTGTAGTCTCCCGCTGCGATGTACTTGTCCCCTAGGTCTTGGAAGTATTCTTCCCACATTTGTGTTGTTATTTTGTGTCGCGGAGGCACGTATACTGCTGACAACTGGAAGTAGTTGCTGCTAGTTTGAACTGTAACAGTGGTTGCTTGTAAATATTCTTTGTTAACTTGGCTGTGAAGATAATGTTTGATATCGTTTCTGACTATCACTGCTGTCCCTCCGTGAGCTTTTCCTGAGGGGTGTTTGGTATCATATATGGTGTAGTATGGTATTTTCAAATAGCTTTTTGTAGTGAAGTGTGTTTCTGAGACAAGTAGTATGTCTATATTATTATTGTATATGAATGTTTTAGTTTCGAGGGCCCGTTGTTGTAGGCCGTTTGAGTTCCAGGCTGCTATTTTTAGAGTGTCCGTTTTTATTTTTTGCTTAGCACGTTTGTAATTAGTTGTAGCATGACTGTGATTTGTTGGGTTTGCTGTTTGAGTACTGCATTTTGTTCGCTTATCATTCTGGTTAGCATTTCGGTGTTCTTTATGGATTGTTTGAGCAGTTCTTTGATTTCTGCAGTGTCGTTGTTACTATTGCTGTGGTATTGGTTATGTGTGTGTGTTGGTTGGCTGGTTACTTGAGCATAGCTTAGACCACCCATGGTGTTGGTGCTGATAGGTTTGGTATTTATTGCTTGCTCTGTATTTGGTAATATTTCAGGTTTTGTGCTGTCATGATGGGCTTGTGTGTTAGTGCTTGTCCTGCTTCGTAGGGGCGGGAACAGTTTTCGTTGTAGTTGTTTTCTTACTTCACAGCCTTTATAGCTGGCTGGGTGGTTACCGTTACAGTTGAAGCATTTAACTTTTTCTATTTTTCCTGAATATGGGCAGTGTGCAGTTAAGTGATTTTTTGCGCACTTGACGCAGGCTGGGCTTCTGTTGCAGTAGTTTTTAGTGTGTCCGTATTGTTGACACCGCATGCATTGAGGTATATCTTTTTTGTGTCGTGGTGGTTCGACTGTTACTATTGTGTTTAGTATTTGTTTGATATCATATATTTCCTTGTTATTGATTCTGGGTTCAAGTTCTATTAAGAATAGTGGTAGTGGTTGCTTTGTGTCGAATCTTGTTATATTGTTTATTGTTCTTGTTTGATGTCCAATTTTAGCTAACTCATCGCTTAGTTTATGTACGTTGGTTTTAGGATGCAATCCTCTTATGACAATTTTATAGCTCTTATCAGTTTTAAGCTGGTACGTGTGGTAGATAGCATTTTTTTCTTTTAATGCTTTTATAACTTTCCTAAATGATTCTGGTGTGTTTGTTTGAATTTTTACTTGATCCAATTTTGTTTGCTTTATTGTGTAATTGTTTTTCTCTTCTAGATTATTTAGTAGATCAATGAGCGGGTCTATTATTTGGGCCTCGACAAAGATTGGTGGTGGTTTTGTAATATGGTTTGTTTGGATAGTGGTTTTACTTACGGGGTCAGCGTCTATTTCTTCAGTTAGTGAGTTGAAGGAGTTACTTAGTGGTAATTCTTGCAGCCATCGCTGCTTTTCTGTGACTGGGTTTCCTATGGCACTTGTGTCTGTGGTTGTTTTACGTTTTTTGCTAGCCTTCACTGGCTTCCAGCTTTCATCCTGGTAGTATCTTTCATGTTCTGAATTGCTATCTTCCTGTCCCCGATGCTCTTTAGTTTCTTCTGTCTCCATGTTAGTTTGTTTGGTTTTTATATAATATGTTTCTCCTTTTGTTGCTATGTTTATAGTTGGTATCTGCATTGTTATTTTATTTCCTCCTCACTATCACTTTGCGGCACTATTACTTTGGAGCACTTTTTCACTATTCACTTATACCTGGAGAGGACGACCGTCTAGACACGTCCGTCCTCCTCGGCTGTCCGAGCAGGAGTGATGTTGACAGTGTGCATATATTTCGGTTCGATTAGAACCGATTAGACGTGATAGCAAGCTAATACTAATGATGGGTTCTGAAAAACTTATTGAGTTTGTTAGAGATTGTACTTACTAGATATATTTTTTTATATAACCAACAAGATAAAAATTTTTAATGATAATAAGGATTAGTGATAATGAGAGAAAAGAAGCAGCATGGAAGTTGGAAAGAAATTAGGGCAATGTGGTAAATATAATAGGTATATATTTATACACATAGTTAAATGAGAAAATATTTTTACTCGGTATTATATACCTTTACAGATCGCTTTTTGTTGATTGTTCGATCGGATGCCATTGTACGACGAACGTATAGATATGGATAGTGTCCACATCAGAATAACCCCGATACTGAACCGTTCCATCCGAAAACAGGGATAAAAATAATGAAACTAGATTGGTAATTGAAAAACAGCAAAAGCATTCCATAACGCTTGGCCATCGTTGCCTTCAGGAAGATTTATAAAGAAAAAAAAATCAGATATTACCGTAAATAGCGGACGCGCTTTTCCATGGCTAAGAGGACTTTTGTCGTCATAGACGTGTTATGTTATTGCGCTATCGCTTAGATTGCAGTTAGTACAGTCCGTGGCTCGAAGAGAAAGCACCTACGCGTTTCCTTCACGATGTACGCCGCGCGTTATGCACTTCTGTCGTCAGTGAGCTTAATTGACCGGAGAAAATTGTATGGCGATTGCTTAGTTAAACGATGGGTGCTGCCGGTGTCTTCGAACGCGCACGAAATGTAACATTTCTTTTGATTTCATAGGAAATATGATATCTTCTTACGTGAGAAGAATTTCTATTTCTTTCGTAGCCTTCATTCCTTTCTTAATTGTTTGCACTTTGAGAATTGTGTTCTACGATCGATCAAAAACACTGCCACATTTTTTCGATAAAGAAATCAAAAAACATTGTTTTAAAAAGAAAAAATATCTGTAAATTTACTTATTACTTACATAGTAGTCAGTTGTTTATTTTTCATCGATAAAAATAAAAACGAGTAACAATTTGCGTCTTATCAATATCGCTATGATACTGTTAGTTCAATATAAAAATTAGTATCGTAAAGAGTTCTGAAAACTTGAAGATCTCGAAGTCTTAATTTTTATTTCATTACAATATCCCATTTTTTCTACGCTATCCTTTTAGTTTCTAGTACAATTTTTAAGGCTTAACATGTTCTGAATTTCCTACATATATTCATAAAAGAAATTAAAAGCCTTTTGAGAAGAATCAATATTTTATAATAAAAAAAGATATTGATAATACATTATTTGAAATTACTACAATATCTTCCTGTTCTTTACTAATGTAAGAGTTTATAATACTTTATATCTATATAGTTAGATTTGTGGATGTATATGCATACATATTTTCGTGAACATAATTAAGATGTTCCTGTTTCACCTATTACATATAATCATATGTATTATATTATATATAATGTGTATAATGTATATATGTATCCTACAAATTTTTTCATCTTCAAATTTCTCATAATGCACATATATTCACCGTCTAATAATAACAGTTAACAACTTTGCTATCATGAATTTCTACATAATTTTTAATTCTAATAAATTATAAGTCTGACGAAATTCCATTTTAAATTACTTTTAATTCTATCAATTATCATTTTTCGTAAACTATGATGAAAATCTCCTAAAACTACGTGAAATTTATTATTGATTTCTCATTTATATGTTATGATTATAAAATGTGCTGCATTTCAAAATTTGTTAATTGAAAATCAATCTCAAGTATTCAAAAAAACATTGACGTTGTTGAAACTTGTATGCAAAATATTCATGATTAGGTATGGAAATATGAAGGTATTTCGCTCGAGTTTCTGGTACAATCGTCACGGATGACGTCGTACAATTTAATTATACATATATATAGTCGAGAAAAAAAAGATTACTCTAATATTCTTGCTTTCCCCTTCGACTTTAACTCCAATCAAACAACAGATCGGTTTACTGATATATATATATATATATATATATATATATATATATATATATATATATATATATATATAGATGTTAGTGAAATCTACACTAACTACAAAAAATATTTCTCCACCATAGTATTTATTACAGCATTTATATAGTACTAATTCTTTATTCTTTATTCAATTTTGAGTATTAGAGGTGTGCCTCGTCTCACTAGATATAATTAATTAAATTCAAGTACATATATTTTATTTCGGTGAACCTATCAAAAAGCTACCTCATCACCAATTTTGGTGACCATGAAATATATTGGCGAGATTATCGTTCTGTATAACTTTTTGCTATATGTATAATGGATGCTCTGTTTTAATCTTCGAGTTATATACAAAAGTATGTACATATACAAAAAGTGGAAACACAAAAGTATCATACATGTATATATTTCCTTTCCATATACAAAATTTATACATTTTTATCTATTTATATACAAAATTGTACATTTGACAAATTTACTAATAGAGCACACATCATACTTATCCGTGAGCAACCCTGTATTCATCCTATTTTTTATATTAAATAGCTTAATCCTCCTGCAATTCAGAAATTTGGGCCGAAACTTTTATTATTTTCCCTGTTACGTCGCGTGAAAAGGTCCGCGCGACGTACTTTAATGTCTGACCGTCCAGACTCAAACGTCATTAGAGAACCCTCAATAAAACTAAGGCCCACCATAAACCGATTCTCATTAGCTTGCAGAAACCGTGAATCCTGCAAGCATTTTCGGTTTATAGCGGGTGCTTAAAAGGTCCTTAGGTTTATTGAACGTTCTTAAATATTACGGAGTAAGCTGGTAGTTATGACGGGAAAAATTGTTAATTATATGATAGGGAAAATCAGGCATTTAGAGATTAGAAATATCTGGATTTTCCCACGAGTCATGCCGTTAGGATGCTTCCATATCCCAACTTCAACCGTTAACGTCTTAGCCAATGGTAACGGGGATCTGTGTCCTCATGTTCATAACAGAAAGTACGAACAACGAATCAGCTTACTTCGTTCAAAACCTCCATCGTCATTGACACAGGTAGACGTACGAGTCAGTCAGTCGTTCGAAGTAGTACGAGTTAGTCGTTCGAGTAGTACGAATCAGTCAGTCGTTCGAGTCAGAAGTCAGTTCAAGCCACTCAAGTCACACAGTCGGAGTCAAGCAGTCGACGTCTCCTCATTCAGTCGTTCGGTTGATCCTGTTGATTCGATTCAGTCAAAGTCGGATCTGATCAATCGCCACATCTACTACGACCCACGAGCCTTCCTCTCTCAGATTGGCAGTCAGAATCTGAGCAAGGTCCAGGCAATCTTCATACTCAACGACGTTACTATTGTATGTGATTAAACGAAGCTGTTGGAGAAAAATATAATCATAACCCTACAAATCACGAAGTTATATTAATTCAACCACCCCTATTATCTTAACGGAAATCAGGGGATCGATCTACTCGCGGCGTCGATCATTAGAATCGTAACGGGAATTTACGACTCCCGTTGACGTGTTTCCTCGCGATTGCGTCTCCCCGCGATAGCTCGAAAATACATTCCCCATTGTTTATAGTTATTATGAAGATATTAAAATATTAAAACAGATATACTTTTACGTATAACTCGAAAACTAAAACCCATTATATGTATAGAAAAAAGTTGTTCAGAACGATCACCTCAACAAAATATTTCAAGGATACCGAAATCGATGAGGTGGTAGTTTTTCAATAAATTAACCTTTATATCATATCATTTAATAAAACAGTAAGGATTCGATTATCCCAACTAATTACATACTTACAAAAAAGGAGAATAATTGAATTTTTTTGATAATCAATCGACTAAAATTGTAATTGATTGTTAAATTAATAATTCTGCAGGACTACTTTTCATTCGCACTTCATACCACCTGTTGGCTGTTTCTGTAGCAATTCATCACTGTTTCTGCTATTGTACAATTTTCTTTTAATTGTTTCAATAATTTCATTGCTTATGCATCTATATAATGACGAATTGAGAACGATAACTTGGTTGAGGACTATATAGAGAGTATTATAGTTAACTATAATTAACTATAGATATTTGGAACATATATTTGTTTCCTTTTACTGCTCGACATTATTTGGACAATAGAATAATCCAGTAAGTGTTCGAATAGTGGAACGTTCGGAAAATCGGTATTGTATTGTACTTTCATATGATTACAAAAAAGTGATATGTATTATGAAAATGAAACATTATAACTTACTAAAAAAAGCGCTTCATTGGAAAAATAAGTTGTAGTCGTTATAGCTACACAGTTTCGTTACTTTCTTTATATCAAATTCACAAAAGAATAAACTCCAACTTTCTCAGATAATTGAATTCTTAAGTAAATAACGCATCTCATATAAGAGTCCATTACGTTTAAATCGCTTTCATTTCTATATGTTTTCCTGAAGGTAATAATGAAAAGAATAACAAACATTTACTATAATATTTTTAACTAAATTTATCTCAAACTTAAGAATTAAAGTGTAATATGACTGTTGTAATATGGTAGGACAGCTATACAATTAATGGAAATTGCATAATATTTCGCTTAACTATGGCGTGCCTAATTTATGCCATATTTATCACTAATAATAATTTTTTTCTGTTTGAAACCTTTACGTAGTCCTTTCCTCTTTTTATCTCTCAATTTGGTTACCTCTTAATTCATCATTTTTATCCAATTATATTGTACTTTGTAATTGTACTTCAATTACAATTACGAATTGCATTGTAATTCAATTGAACGAGAGATCAAAATTATGAATTACAATGTAATTGAATACGATGTAATTGAATTATATACAATACCCTGTAATTATAATTCATTGAGTAATACAATTGTAATTCTGTACAGATTCTTTACATACATATATACATATGATGCTACGTTATATCGTCATAAAAGCATAAGTATTAAAAGATACATCAATAATTATCTGTAATAATGCAACATAGATATCTAATTTCTGAAATAATATAGTATAATATTTCACCAACAGGTATGGAACCTAACGGAAGAACCGAAGATTCTATTACAATCGTATGTATATTATGCAAAACCGCAATATTGTTGCAAACAAGTTGAAAAACTGTAATGGACACATAACTCTTAACAACAGAAGAAACAGCATTTTTGAAAATGCACAATTTTAAACATGAATTATTATTAGATATTAGTTATAAGTTATTTTAAATTCAGTTGTAAGTTGCTTTTAGTCAAATAAATTGATACACAACTCTACAAATAGTGGTATAATTATCTAATAGCTTAGATAGTAAAAAGTTTTTGTTTTATTTTTCTAAAAATTGAGGTACGTGAAATATTATGATGTAATATTACCATATACAGTTTAAATATTAAAAGTATAATTTTTATTTTTTATTTACCTTTTGCGGTACAACCAACTTCTAATACGCATGTAACTATACTATATTTCAATAATTATAACTAAGTGGTATGAGGAAATAAAATAAATGTGTATATGTATACGCATGACCATTTGTCAATCTTAATAAAAGTCTATATCAATGTTTATCAAAAGTTTCTATATAATTTAAATATCTAGTAAGAATAGAAAGGTCAAAGTCTTTCATTATTTTGTTAGTTTGATGAATTTCATAGTTCTAGTGTTAAGATTTAACATTCTCCTCGCTTAAAATTAGATGTATCCAAATTGTATCCTTCAAAATCCAAATACCCATTGAAAATAATATTCAAAACATCGAACTTGATACAGTATAACTTAGGAAATATTTTTTATAATCCTTTCTACTTCTAATTAAGTTTTCTACAGAAATAAAAATCAAGAATGTGTATTCGCTGCTTATCTATTTCTTTAGCTCACAAAAAGGCAGAGAGAAAAACGAAATTTATGTAGGAGAAAGAAGCTGAAACCACTTCGCTTTGTTTAACTCTTCAACACTTTCTTGGAAGGTTTGTTTCCTACAGTCGTTATACAACTTGAAAAAGCAGTAAATTGTTTCTTCGCCGAGTGTTAAAATCTTTCTGAATGTTACAAATCGAATAACAAAATAACACACGATATCTTTTATAATTTCTTTGATAGTAACTTCATAAGCAGTTCTCAAAAGACGTATTGTGAGGATACAGATGTTCTTATGAACATTTATATTGAACTTAATGATCCTTATCATTAAACCGGCAAACGTATATATGTGTTTTTTTATATAATTTCTGCATCTTAATTTTTGCTTCATAATTTGTTTACAAATTATAACTACCGATTAAAAAAAAAAAAAAGGAATAGTCTTCACCATGGTTGCTTCATATCAATTAGACTAAGAAGAAAAACAAATTGAACAAAAAAAATGATAGAAATTGTATAATTATTCTTATAAAATTGTAAAGTACGCACATGCATATGCATATGATACAATTGAAGTAAATTGTGTAAGAGAATATTATAAAATCAAAAGAAATGATACACAAACATATAATATTTAATTAAACACCAATGTAGCGTCGTACGATATACATTCATTATAGTATGATTATTTAGCTTTAAAATTATTTTAATTTCTCTATAATTTTTTATTTTTATTTTTCATTTATGTCGTTTTTTTTTTATATGATGATTTCATTATACAAATGTACTTTATCATAATAGCTAGTTTCCTTTGTTGTGTTATTCTTAACTTTGTAATTTTGCAAAGTAATATCCAAGGATCAATTACTACTACGTAATGTGCCTATCATAGCGTATCAAACTAAAAAGATGTGGCCTCCGATACAACCGCGTGCACGACAGATCAGCAAGGATGAAATGTAAGAAGAAAAGGAGATTACAGCCGAAGAGGGTAACGAAAAACGAGCATTAAACGTTAGGCGTACCCCTATAGTGCAGAAAGTATTGATTCGAAGTTACGTTACACGCGTGAGACACTATGTAACAAGTATTATCCACGAACATAAAGGGCACATCCTGTTCGGGTCAAAATTTTGCAAAACAAAAGCGAGATACATTCATTATAACTAAATTTTTAACTTATATTTTTTATCTATATGCATATAGCTATTTTTTTATGAGTTTATATTTTTATTTCCACAATATTCTCAGATACAATTACAAAATTAAATAATGATATTAAACAGAAGAAATGAAGATTGAAAAATACATATTTTTATGGTGTTTAGAAACTTTGAAATTTTATATCTCTATTTCTTTATTCTTCTTCGCACTATCCATTTTATCGCACCCTTTTAAAACACAACATTAATCTTACTTCCATTGACCCCGTTTCCGACTCTTCTCAAAATGAAACTTGATTTGAATGTGTTGGAACATTAATAATCTATCAAGTTTATTTACTACAATTACTGTTCATAATTAAAATAATTTTTATTCAGAAAGATTACACGAAAGTGTTACATTTAAATTAATTGCAATATTACCATAAAAATGGACGTTATACGATTCCATACGTTATTACATTACGTAATATAGCTACTTGTGTACGTCACTTATAAATTGCACTGCTTATTTTAGAATGATTTCACTTCGTAAACAGTGCTTTATCTCCAGCTCTCTTCATATGAAACACCGCAAAATATATACAGTATGGGATTCAAGACACTAATAAAAATCAAAAATAAAATATTAATGGAAACAGTAAAAAGTTTGAATTCCACTAACAGACGTAAGTAGGTATTCAATTAATAGTTCTCCTCGTTCCCCGCTTATAAATATGTGCATTACACTATCTGAATTAATATATTCTAATTAATACATTCCAGAATAATTTTGGTAATATTGTACAATACGATATAGCAAACAGTAATAGTAATATTAGTAATATAGAACAAACACTGTAGAGACACACCTCAATCTTTGATTTTCTTTTTAATTACATTATATGATTCCTTAATTTAACCTTTATGAAAGTTACAGAAAATAAAAAATTCTATCGAATAATATTAAATAATAATAATGAGTCGTGACAAGAAAATTTGTGAAAACTCACTATAATTTTTTTATTTAATAACCTTTAAATTCTTTATCTTAAATATAGTTTAAGTAATTAACGTTTTACTTCTAATAAATTAACTCTATTCAAAATTCAACGTTTCTCAGAAATGATTTGCTACACATCTTCCACTCACATCTTCACGATAAATCATCCCCCTTTCGATGATACCACGAATTACATATTATATTTCTACCTATATATTCACACATATTTTCTTGTCAATTTAGTGCAATAAAAAATCATTATAGTCGAGTTGTATATATTTTTATCGACTTGTTGCTTTAAATTGCCTTCCATCATTTCACATTTACTCGACACACCCTTATCGAAATGCATGAATGGGTACATGACAATCGATAAACCAATGAAAGAGTTAAACTGTTTTTCATCGGTATCCTTCTTTTTGCGAACCTCGACGTGGCTAAAAATATTTTGCCAACTGGAGCACGATTCGTCCTAGTTCGTCACTTCATTCTGAGCTTGTGGAAACGAGACTGAACCGCATAACAAACGTTTGTTTAAATAAAGACTACGAGAAAACAATCCAGAAAGAAATAGCAAACAAGAGAATTTATAATTTAGATAACGATCAGATACAAATCAAGGTGCTAGAAAAATTCTGATATTCTACAAAACTTCAATTAGATAGATTGGGGTTATAGATTTATGTATATAAGGTATTGTATTTAGTATTGAAAAAAATGATGATATTTTTATGTCCTATATTTCTTTTGCAAAAAATTTGTAGTAAAAGCAAAACTTTTGATGGTTCCATTTATCATACTATAGTCCAAAAAGAAAAGATACAAATAATTTCCAAGTGTAAATTCTCTTCTGAAAAGCATCGAATTTCTATTTAATCCATTTTCATCTAAAAATAATGCACCTTAATAATATTTATATCTTGAACATAAGCCAGAATGATAAATTCAAATCCTCTTTCACCTCCTACAGTTCGTTCCAAAACACAAATGATTAGAATGTTAAAATAGATGCTTCTTAATAAAGTGCAAATAAAAAGATCAATCTTTGAAAATAATTTTCAATTTTTATATTAATTGAATTTCTTTTCATTTTTCACGCTGTGTTATCAGTATATTGCGGGTTTTTATACACCTATGCGAAATTTGAGGTTGAAAAAATGCATAAAATTCATATAACATATAAAAATATATGAAATATTCAAAACATTCATAATTGTTAGGACGTGAAACAAATTCTATTTAGATCTTATTTCTTGACTTGTACAGATAAATAAGGAAGATCGATAAAAGTATAAATTTGCATAAAAATCCGTAGTTTATTTATTACATACAATGTCTCTTCGTACAAATTATGCTGATAACAATTTTCAATTAATACAGAATTAAAGTATCAACTAATTATTAATAATAACGTCGGTAGAATTTTTAATTATCATAAAACTATCTATCACTTCACATTTCATCCCTTTTCCTCCAAATACTACACCTTTTTCTCAATCTACGAAAGGGTTGTATTACCTTACCATACGTGAAATGTTATTTTTAGACATATTGGTTTCGAGTGGAAAGAAGATACGATTCTAGTTTAGACCGATTTCGACGAGAGTGTCTCAGTTACAGGATCATCCCCTTGTTAAACTTCCACTTTGGCTAATTCTCCCCATCTCTTAATTAACTTATTCAATTAGGTTGGTACGAAGTAATTGAAAAAGAAATTTATAAACTTTATCGTTTGATGGCATATGATTTTTACAAATAGGATACATTAACATAATTATCATTTATGAAAAATATTTGCGAAACTAAACGGGGCATTCAATTTGTTTAATTAAAAATTCTTACGTATATACTAAAAAAGATGTACTACTTTTGTACTATGTACAAAATTATTAATTATTATTGACATATGATCCACACACACATTTTTAAGTAAAAATATATTTGTCATGAATAGATTAGTAGTTACAATAACATGATTGTTATTTCAATAATTATGTAAAAAATAAACTATATATAAGAAGACACGTCTTTTTACATTAATTCCTGTGATTTTTAACGATTAGATTATAATTTCAAAAGAAAGGGGTATTATATGTAAAATGAATCTATCTTCGCCACCACTCATGTAATAACGAATCTATACAATGACGAAATTTTTTACGGCACTATGTACTTTCAGAAAACATATTTTTCGCGCTTGAGACATTTTCTCATGCCACTAAAGACAGCATTATTTTAAGCTCTACTACCAGATGACTCATTCTCTGTAATAACGTAGTAAACTAACAGTCTTAAATTTTTATATTAGAAAGATAAATCATATCTAATATCTCAATATGCTTAATGATCTAAAAACAAGATCTTCGTATGTAAGTATAATTTGTATAATTATTTTTAATGATATTTGTCTCTAACATAAATATATAATATATAGCAAAATAATGATACTACAGTAATACATCGTAACAATGTATTATATAAAATAATAACATAAAATTCAGTAGAAATAATTTTAAGAAAATGTGTTGAAATGAAACAAGCCTTATGTCATTAACTTTTTTACGTAAATGTTTATAAAATTATGCTCGATACTATCTTTCAGAAAGAGTTTCGATTTCTATATTTGTAATAAAATAAGCGATAAGTAATATTATATAGCTGCGTTTTAAGGGAATCAATGTTCTGAGAACAAACTGTTTAAAAGCAATTAGTATAATAAAATATCAACATGACAAGACTGCATAAATTGAATGAACAATCCAAGATAAGAAGAACAATCCATGCAATAAGTGAATAATCCAAGTTTATAAGTATTTTGGAACACATAGGAATGATTGCTGGTGCAGCCCATACGTATCATATGAACTTGGCTTTGCAACTATACTTCCGCCCTTTAAATGCGCACTTAAATGACGTGGACCCTTCGTGCATAAATGACCCCGTTAATGATGACGTCACCCACGCTCGCAATGAGGGAGAAGGAAACATTGGGAAAGCACGAATAATATATTTTCTATGGTGAATACACCATAACGTGTTAGAAACTGATACTTTATCACCTATCAAAATACCTCTTCCACTTTTTACCCTTAATATACCACTCTTACCATATCAATTTTTTTCTAATTAAATTAAAATATTACTTTGCATGATGGACTATTTAATGTTCAGACGTAATTGATCAATATATAAATGTTAAAGAGAACAGAACATAAAACTATTGAAAAGCTAACTACTCACTAATCTCGATGATCTTTGGATATGTTGTAGAAATGGATATTTTGAATAACTTGTTCCTATATATGTAAGAAGTGAACTCATTTAGTTTCTGTGATATTCGCAAAAAATTCCTGGTGTCGCTACGGCGAATTCTGCCTATAGTTGTGCGTCTGTGTAGTGTATGCGTCAGTTTGGTTCCCTGCCGCTTATCGTCTGTTTATAAACGAGGGTCGAGAGAGCTTAAAGACCTCGTGCGCAGCGTGCATATGCGACGCTGTAAGAAACGTCTGTTACAACTTATAATTCAATTAAAAGTGTATATCATCAATGTATTGGGTTTGGCTTCGGCTTAGACTCTCCAATCCGGCCGCCACGAGGCAACGCTTGCGTAAAATAACAACAAATTAATTATAAAAATAGTAGGCGAATAAATAATTGATATTACTTTACGAAAGGAATAATTATTTTTATCTCACGGAAGCGTAGGCGGCCGCCTCATGGTGACCTGATTAAAAAAAGTAACTCAAACCCAACACATTAATGATATTCACATTTAATTGAGTTATAACAGACATTTATTATAGTCTTGCATTTCACGTTGTGCACAAGGTTTTCGAAGAAGCACGAATTCTCCTTTGTAAACAGAAGATAAGCAGTTAGCGGCCGGTAGCTAAACCGACGCATACACTGCCACAAACGCGCAACTATAGGCAGAATTCATTGTAGTGGTGGTACCGACAGTTTCTTACGAATATCTCGGCACTAAGCGAAACCGACGCCAATATGTATAAGAAAAAGTTGTTCGAAATCATGTTCCTCGGCACGTATTATCATCAAAAAATCATCAAAATCGGCGCATAGTTAGCTTTTCTGCAGTTTTACCGAAAAGAACAAACGTGTAAAATACTGTACAAATATTTTTATACACACTGTACGCGTATATGTTATATAACCGCTGATAAGTATTCACTTGATAGATTCACGGTAATAGTACATACACATATATGAATTTATTAAATTTGTAAGCAAGTTACAAATTGCGGACTAAAAGTAATTTTTACTATTCGAACCAATGCATTGTAAGTTTAAATTTTGTTTAAAAAGCAGCAGTAATGCAGATGTACATTGTTTAATTGAATTACAATGTAAATTAATTTAAAATTACATCATGTTTATTCACAGTTTGGAATAATGTCGCTGGTCCTGGTGTTAATAGAAAAAAAATCTTCATATGATTTATAATTCAGAAAATATAAATAGTTCAGAGCTCTTCAAACAACAAAATAGTTCCGCAAGTTCCGACAAGGCAACGAATGTCAAGTAAGTTATAGCACGTTATTTTTCGCCGATTTCAATAATTTTTAAGTATGTGACAAGAACATGATTCTGAACAGCTTTTTATTGTTTCCGCCTTAGCTTCAAGAGATTCGCAAAAAAGCTGTCGGTACTACTACAGTGAATTCTGCCCATGATTGTGCATTCGTGTCAGGTTATGCGCTAGTATTAGTTCTCGGCCGCCTTACGACAATGAGATAAAATAAAGCCTAATCCAAACCTAATTCTTATCTTTTGTTTATAATATATATAATAATATAAAGATTTGGGTTAGGTGACATTTTATTCGGCCATATTTTTAAGACGTTGTCACGGATAAAAAATTATTGACAGAATTCACTGTGGTGGTATCGACAGCAGTTAAACAATGCGACGGTCCTATACATTTATATGTATAGGAAAGAATTGTTCAAAATGTTGATTTTTACAATATATTAAAAAATCATACATCATCAATGAGGTGAGGGACATATCGATAATTACCTAATATTCTACTATGTACAGCTGTAACTATGTAAATCAAAATCTCATCAATGTTTTATAAGAGCATACATTATGATAAAAAATATTACTGCAGTATTAACATCGTACTTAACATTAATGAAAGGTCCATTTCATGAAGACAAGTTTATTGATCATTAAATCGTCGTATAATAACTGACTCAATGCGTCTTTATCGATGCTCCTCGTGATAGTAATGGTACACTATGCTACTATAAAATTAATCGTAATTCTAAATGTTAGATTATAAAAATCTAACGATACATTATTGTGTCACCCTGTATAGCAATAAAAAGATACTCAAATGATTACCTACTATTTTACGAATATATACTAGTGACATAGATACATGTTCCGCGTACTTGCTAGATGAATGTGTTTTCCTTGCGTAAACAGCCATCGTTTACTGATAACCTATACTGTTTACCGGAAACAAGACTCTTCTAGACAGAATAGCTCTCCCTTTATTCCGTCGTGAAATAAAGGAAAAATAGAACAATGTAGGGACTAAAATATAAAAAATTCTTTGTGTATAACCAAATATGTATATTTTTAATTGATATTCACAGGTTAAGAATTGTAAATGTCGTTGATGTGAGTACATAGTACAATCATAACTTCAAAAGCTGTAATCATCTTCGGTTATGATGCAAGTATTTAATTGTGATTACATATCACAATGTATTTGGCCCCTAAAAAAGAATGCTGACTTAATTAAGGAAATGTATTTAATTTAACTTTTAAATAACTAATTAGATGCTTACCAGAAAATTGTCATACGTATATAACCATTCAAATGTAGTATACTATATATTATGTGAAAATAACTTAGTGTTAAGTTATATATTGTCCTTTAAATATAGTGATACAACTCTCTATAAAGTCTAATCTAACTCTGCTGCATCGCTCGAATTTTTATATATGTACATACGTATTTCAATCTTACTTTTGTTTTAGTAAGCAAGAAACATTTGGAATATTTTAAGATGTTTAACATAAAATTAAAGCGAGAAATCGTACATATCAATAAGGACTTGTTCATGTTTTGTTCAAATTTCAGATATTTGTTAACGTTAAAAGAAACACAACTGAGTTGAAAAGAACAGAAAGAGCGGAACAAAATTAAAAAGAAAGAAATATTTTAAACAATTAACAGTAAGCTGCAAGTTCAGTTGAATTCTACTAATGGATAATAATTATTTCTACTAACTACAAGAAATTCAAAGAAAGATGACTACGATATTCCGAGACAAACTTAATCAGTCATCAACACAGCGTAACGTTATTTCCTAAACCCACCATTGGCATCGACATTCGTTCCTATTAAATTCCAAAAGTCGGTGATCTTCAAATCAATGATACGTCATAGATAGTTGGTATCACGAGGCGATTCAATGAAACGTAAAGACCCGTAGAATTCGTGAGCAGACAAACAATGATAAAAATAAATGCGTTATATGAACACAAATCATTTTCCATGAAAATGGTGCGTGTACACAAGCGCTTTTTTCATCGAATATAAAAAAAACGAATCAGAATCAAAGAGAAAGTGACGCATAGCCGAGTATTTTCATAGAGCTGATCAAAACCTAGAAGATATTCTCAAAATATGTGCGCATATATGTTCTTATTAAAAGCTTGTGCCATCTATATATTCTGCATCAAAATAATAAATTACTTTGCTTAAATGTAATTTACATACAAAAATAATTTTACGTAAATATCCTAAGAAATATTAGTTTCGATATAAAACATAATATTCAATTAAATGTTGATAAGAATTTAGTATTTCTTTTTTTTTTAAATAGTTAAGTGAAGTAAGAAAAGTATTACAAGAATGATAGCAAAAGTAAAAGTAAAACTGATAGTAGCAGATTAATGCGATCCTTAATTTCCAACTTTATAACTTGTTACTTGAATTATAATTTTAAAATTTAAAAACACCCGATTTTCAGTAAGAGATACTCAAAATAAAAATTTGTTAAAAATTTTCGGTGTTGCAAAATGAAATTTTCAATTTGAAACAAGTACTAAAATATGTCAAACACTTAAGGAAAGAAAAATTAATTCATTTGCAACATTGATGCCAAAATATTGTCAGTTTACCGTAAAATAAAACAAACGCTGACATTGGATGATAGATATCATCGTTTGTCTGAAATAATCTTTTACGTATCTATTGTATTGCCTCCAAGTCCAGCTATAAGTAAAAAATTAACATTGTAGATATAATGAAGCTGTTAAAAGCCTAATTGTAAAAAGAGTGGTTAAATTACGTATTAAATGCTATAAGGATCTAAAAGATTAATAAAATTCTCATTGAAAAAAACATGAACATATCCCAAATAACAGCATATAACAGTACATACATAAAAGTTTCACGCTAGGATATCGATATAATAAAATTATAAAAGGAATTCGAGTAAATATGTAATACGTGACATATGATCAAACGAAGTAAGTCAGTTTATCAGTCATTATTATCAGGCTATTAAATGTTGATTATTTTTTCGAACAATTTGTATGTTTTCTGGCAAAATGGATATTCTAATACTTTCGTAATATTCATTCTCAATAAATTCACAATAAACTTTTATACATCTGTGTCAAAATTACATTTTATCTTGCCAAAATATTAAAATGTCATGCTATGTGACGTACGCAACATCAACTCCATACATATTTACAATATTTAGACATATTTCGATAGTGCCTGCAATTCTAGCAAAATTGCTTTTTTGGAAAGTTTCAATTCTACTGCGATATAACAGCAAACGTGATTGCACAGGTCTATATGTTTCCTGTTAAATTAAAGTGAATCGAGGACTGTTACATGTTAATGCAATGTATTCTTCCCTTCTTTTCATTATACCGTACGCCGATCGAATTATGTATGCTCAGTTAAACATACACGTACCTAACTACGTTTGCTTCAATTGAAAAAACAATTCGCAGAAACGAACGGCAATTAGATGATTTTATTGTGGATTAGATATTATACATAGATTATATGTTACCTTATTATTTGTTGCGTTAGTTCTTAAATTAACTCAATATCACTTTGGAAGCTTCTCTTTTTTTATGGATTATATGTGATCTTGAAGCTTCTAAATAATATACATATATATACTTCTTTTATAGCAAAAATCTATATTATCGTAAAATACATATAATCAAAGAAATAATACAGAACTATACTGTTATAATACTACACATTGTACATTATATTACAACACCGCTGAAATACCATCCGTAACACTAATTTTAGGAGAAATAAAAAAATAAGTTTACAAAAATTGATATATGTACAATTACTATTTATATTCGCACTCTATAAAACAGAACAATTTTTTTAAAAAGGGATCGAATGATTTGACTTTTTTCTTTTTTTAATAAGCTAGAAGGTCTAGTTTATGTACAAGACATAAATTTCCAAAATTTGTTTAAATTTTCATTACAGAGCCATATAACAAAGTTGTAGAAAGTCTTTTAAAAACTTTTTTACGTCACCTAGTAAATAAATTCTTCTAACTTCTAAAAAAGAACTCAAGTCATTCGGTTCAATTCTGAAAATGTTATTCTGTTTTAAACAGTGTATATCATACGTACATCTTAGACATAAATTTCCAAAATTTGTTTAAATTTTCATTACAGAGCCATATAACAAAGTTGTAGAAAGTCTTTTAAAAACTTTTTTACGTCACCTAGTAAATAAATTCTTCTAACTTCTAAAAAAGAACTCAAGTCATTCGGTTCAATTCTGAAAATGTTATTCTGTTTTAAACAGTGTATATCATACGTACATCTACGTAAGCGATTCTCCTATTTAGCACAACATTTCTATCGTACTTTCTCCTGCATTTATTATGTCTTTTATTTTCATCGTTATCCTCATTTTAAACTATACGAAATAATTACCACACCGAATATGTGCGTATCTATAATTAAACTTTCCAGAAGTAATCACAATAAGAAAAAGTTTTCTTAAAACTGATTGAATCAAACGATTTCTTCAATATTTAAGAAACATGTGGAAACACAATTTACTATATTTCCATAGATACATATGTTCTTTAATAAAAAAAACTACGAAAGTTGAAAACTCTACTATCAAAACGATACGTGTATGTAACGTTTGACAATATTCACAAAATATAATATAAGTAAAATATATTCCACTAGTTTATTAAAAATATCCAATTAATATATGCAGATACGTGATACGAAAAATCTATAATAATTTACCATAGATTTACCAATATCAGGGGGATTATGTAGTCCAAAATAATATTAACAATAATGCAAAAACGAGGAATAATGTGAAATAATCAAATTGCATTGATGTCTCCATTTTCGAGCAAATTGTGTTTAAAAGTAAATGTACGAAAATTTAACTAATTTCTAACTAGATAGGAATAGACGATCGACCGAGGATTACATATCCTAGATACCAAAATATAATAAGTTAAAGATTGATGAATTGATTGAATAAATTGATAAGTAGAATAAAATTTTGTACTTAAAGCTTCGTTTTGACAAAAGGGAAGTTTGGAAAGTGGAGAAAGTCATTTCGGAAATATTGAGTCAAAAAATAATTCAGTACACATGTACTCGAAAAATTTTTTAATTCTAACATATTTTATCAAGAATGAAACTACAGGCGCAAAAATTTTATTTCACATTTTTGACTTATCTCAACATGTAGTATAACTTCCTGTTAATTGTTCACCCAGATGCAGTCAGGAATTAGTTAAATACAGATGTTACTTGCCATGTTTCCAATCTACTCAAAAGTGAAGCCTGTAACGTAATTTTCTCACACTTGACTTTCTTCTAATTTTGAGCTATGGAATTTCTCTGACATCGCCTATATCACAAATCTAAGCCCACAGTATAATTCTTATACAATATAATATATAGTAAATTGTTTCAGCAATCTTGTTTATTTTCATCTATCCCTGATGAAATGATAATTTTATCAAATATATTTTCTCGTACCATTTGCATGTTTAATGTTTTTTACAATATTCCTTTTATTTTCCTTTTAATTTTACCTTTCATAATAACACTTTGAAATTCACTTAAATACATATCGGTAAATATCAATAATGCAGATGCTACTAATAATTATCGGCAAGGTATCGCCACGATAAACATCGATTTCAATATTTATCGGTTCATATGAACCATTTAATCATTGACGTTTCTGGTAACTTTAAAATATATAGACTCTCTTTTATAAGATACATTGCTCACAAATAGTTGCAAAGTAGAATTTAATTAAGAAAAGTCATTTTTCTGGCTTATTATCATCCTTCGACAAGCATCGTTTACCATAACGAAGCAGACGTATTTAATAACTGAACTTTGCGAGCGACTGGATCGATCGAGCCGTCTTACTATACCAACATATTAAATTGACGAATGGGTGAGTTTGAGCATACTGGCTGCTTCTATTGGGATTGAGAGATATGTGAATCTATTGTACCCGAAATCATCCAAACCACAAAGTAACAAACCTGTAAATGATAACTGTTTTATTCGATACACTACTATTCATTTTTAAAATTCAATTATCTTCATAAAATAAATTGTATATAATTCGAGAACAAATAATATTTACAATATTTATAATTTACAAAACTATTTGTTTATTAGCAGATAGTATATATCTATCGATATAAACATCTTATATAAATAATTTAGAAAATTAACATGTATTATTTCAAATAGTAAATACTTAAAATAAAGGTTGTGGGAAAAAATACATAACGAGTACATCTTTGTTGATTTGTTGAATTTAATATCACCTTATAATTAATGCTTAAATATAAAATAGATAGAAGTGAAAAGAACCTGTTAGATTCAAAGATATATTTAACGATATGTAAAAGTTAAAAGTATAACTATTAAAGAAAAAAAGAAGCTGAAAAAATAGATATTTATTTTATTATATATTTTATTGTAGCAAAACTAATTTTGAGATCAAATAGAAAGATAATTTTAATAACAGGGGATTAATTGACAATATATTGAACTTTAAAACTATCCATATATGAAAAATAGAAAGTGTGACATATCTTCTTCCGCAGTTTTCTTTTGTTAGTATGTTATTGTTAGTACATAGCAAAAATATAATTTCCCTTTTAATTTTCCGACACTTACGTCACTTGATAACTAAAAGATAAAGAAGAAAAGATATTTTAACATAAAATAATTGAAAGGGGGAATGACTTGATACATTTACAGACACAAGTCTTTTGAAAGTAGGAAATATATCTACGATGTTTTTTAAGAAATGAATAATATTGACATCGTCCT
Source organism: Bombus terrestris (assembly GCF_910591885.1). Taxonomy (NCBI): domain Eukaryota; kingdom Metazoa; phylum Arthropoda; class Insecta; order Hymenoptera; family Apidae; genus Bombus; species Bombus terrestris. The sequence continues at coordinate 11,010,124 of NC_063276.1, read as the reverse complement.
TATGTTAATTTAATTTAAGTAATACTAGTGTGCAGAAAGAATAATCTTATTAATATTTTTGTAATGTTCACAAAGATGATAAAAATACATAATCTGAAAGTCAAATGAAAATATAGGTTTGAAAATTGAATCAAACTACTTATTATGTTTTTCACCAATGACTTAACAAATAAATATCTATTAAAAATCTATCCTGTATAACATTTTTTAAATCTGCGTTTGCTATTTAAAAAATGTTTTAATATAATAAAAGTATATTATTAGGAATATATTTGATATGATATCTTGAATTCAATTGACTAAAAAACCTTAGATAACATCCTAACTAGATTATTAATACCGCACTAAACAAATAAATGAACTTCGTTTCGAAACGCTCTTGTGTTCTGATTAATTTTGTTACCCTTGAGGGTGTTCAGGCTGCTCACGATGCATTGCGCTGCATCTGTTGCAGCTGCTCTCAGCGTGCAGTATCTTTAGAATTCCCCTCCGTTTCTTTGTCGCACCGCGCTTTATTCGAGAACTTTCTTTTTTAGAAAAACTCGAGGAAGCTACTATCACGAAATATATCATACGGAAAGCTACCTAACTTTTCCTTCTTTTTTCCTTTTCTTTTATTCTTACAAATTTTCTTACAAATAAAACAAGTTGCTTTTGTTAATAATCCAAATGCTTTTTCATTGCTTATAATTATCCTAAGATACAATACGCATAAAACTATTTTTGTAAACATATAAAGCAAACAATTTTTTTTTCATTAATAATTTGAATTCATCGTGTATTTGTATAACATATTACGACAATAAAAAATGTCTTTTTTTTACAAACCAAATACATTTCACGGATCGTTTATTTTATCAAAAATCTTTCTAATTAACAATTTCATTCAATTGTCAATTATTTTATATTTACATTTTACCCCAAACTTAACTTCATCCACTATATTCATCCACTATATCCATTCCAATTTACCATAATTTGTGTACCGTTCTATCAGAGTTCATATTTTAGCAAAATTATATTTGATATAACAAGGTGGCTACGCAATTTTGATATGATAGCTATTATGAAATGTTTGATATCTGAACATTAAATAGGTTTCATTGGCAACTCTTTCAACGCGTCACTAAGAATATTCATTTTACGCGACACGGCTAGACACGTCGAACGGACGAGGTCGAAGGTTACAATTCAACGAAAGCGGGAATTATCTCCTTCTTGTTGCCATTGTTCACAATTAGCCTTTGTTCATCGCGCAGAATAAGATACGCTTCTGGGGCGCGCCAGAATTACATTTCAATTTATAGCCCGAGTATTTTTCAGTCGAACGTTGGTAAAAGTACAAACTGCGTCTCGTTTCATGCCGCGTTTCTTTCAATTTATACTGGCGGTCTCTACACGTTCTTTTATCCCTTTCGGATAAGATTACAACATTTACTTCTGCATAAAGAAATTCGAAACAAAAGAAAAAAAAATTTCCCATAAAAAAAAAATTGGAGAAGTGTAGAAACACTTTACGTATTATTTATTTTTAAAACATTCAAAATTAATCTATAAAAAGAAGTTAATTTTCGAGATCTTTTCAATATTTTGGATTTTCTGTAGTATTATAATTAGTATATAAATTTGGAAATTGAGAAATTTAGACTAAAACTGAAATTTTTAATGACAAAGAAAGTAAAATAATATCTATTGTAATCTAATTATGGTCTAAAACTTTTTTTAAAACTTTTTTCCAAAACATAAATAATTAAAACTTAAAAAATTTCAAATAAATAAATACACTTAAAATATTCTAAAAGTAAATTAAATTCCTTTCAGCAAAGATTCACCTAACTAAAACCTCATAATCGTCTCATTAACAACTAATTGCTAATCTATTGTAATTTTCTTGTAACTAGGAGCTTAATTCAGGTCAAAATTATTAATTGAAATCATTACTTTATATTTGTTAGAAACTTAAATCATAAACGTAGAATGTTAATGTATAACACTATAAGCTAATGATAAATTGCGGTATGAAATAGTAGAATATAGTAGAATACCATACACCACGATGCACACACGTGTTGCATTTAACAACCGTAGAAATTCATAGCGAAACAAGTGTGTCGTAACTTAATACTAGCCACTTTCATCGGCTAGTGCGCGAGTTTTCAGGATTGAGTTACGCCTCACGTCCGTCCACCTTGGAAAACTAACGACATTACATAAATTCTTCCAAGAAGCTGACACGATCGACTAAGAACGACATTTGATGCTCTTATATGAGAACATATGTATCTCGTTTGAGTACGTCTGTTTGGAAATAGTAAGCACATATAACTTGATCAAAATATGCTTTTAAGGACAAAGCAATTACTCATTTATAAATTGTTTTGTTTCATTGATATTCAACTGGAGATTTTATATGTACTTAACAAAAGAATTTAATAAATAATGAGAAATATAAAACATGATAATAATACTATAATTATGTATTGGTTGTATATATGATTAAATACAAGTTATATCTACATACGGTTTTAGTCACGAACATCTGTGTATACTTATTGAATTTTGTACATCTAACTTAACAAAGAAACTGAAAATGCATTTTGTCATAAAATTATTTATATTTACATAACAACACAATTATTATTATTATTATTATATATTTCTAACAGGAATGAAAAGAATTGAAATCTTTGGATAAAATTAGATAAAAAATTATACAACTTTTCAATTTTTTCAACATCGAGAAGATAATAAAATACTATTGATGCTTACGATAGACCTGCAAGATATTAATACATACATTGATAAAAATATAATATTGAGCCTACTATTTTTTTATCTCACGTAGATATAACCCTCTATGTATCTTTTGTAACAGGGTCTCTTATATCTCTTTTTAATTCTTATTTCTTAATGAAGGTGAAAATGAATAAATTGTATTATATTTTATCAATATGTGTCTTAGTGTGTCGAAAGACTTCGTAGGACTAATATTTTCACCATATCTAATATTCTCTATTTAAGAGGAGTACGTTTACTTTAGTAACTGACTATATATAATATGTATATAATTCAATAATAACTAAGACGCGCTTTATGTCTTTAATAGATATAATAAATTACTGTCTTTATCAGAAGCTTTGCTTCGTGTTTTGTAATATGTACGTGATATATCTGACAATGTATTTATGATAATACAAATACGTAATTCTTGTTTCGAATACAAATGAACAGAAATGGAGACAATAGTAAAAAGCGATCTTTAATTGTACTATGTAATATTTAAGCAAAAACCCGCAATTGAAATTTTCTCTAATTTTTTATTCAAAGCTGCATTTTCACAACTTCCTATTTCCCACCATATAAAGGAAGCAAGTCTTCTTTCGAAGAATTAGTAGTAAATAGAGTATAAGGGAGAAACAAACATGGCCGTGAAATGCTAATCTAAATAAGCATTGCGCCAAGTTTGTAGAAATTACATAAATAAACACAAGAAGCTGCGGTCAATCGCTATAACAGAACGGATGGTCATCACTCCACACGTGCAGTTTCTAATGTGGAATTTTCTCAACGATGACATGCTACTATACTCTGTAAAACGATCTTCCGAGTCGTTCTCAGGAAAAATCGTTCAAACGAGAGAAATATCTTTCTTCCCAAGAAGATCCGTTGCTTCCTGTGCCCTCATTGTTCGCGTTTCCAGCGGTTTTGCACGGCTGAGTGTTGCTAACCGTCAGTCGACCAACAGTAAAATATTCAACAAAGTTGACTAACAAATTAGACTAGTAATTGCATTTTCAACGACTCCGCCCGTTTTCTCATCTTGCTACGAACTATTAATCATTGCATATAAACAGTGATGTTTACAAGTTTTGTACGAAAATGAAGATAGTGGCTAATCAGACACGTGAATAACCGAAATATAATTTCGTTTCGTCAATTATCAATTTATCGATAACAATCAGTACACCTAATAAAGTATAAGCACCTAATATAAATCGAGACAAATTTTATTGCTTAAAATAATATATTATACAAATATTTCGTAATTTAATTAATAATTCTATTTATAATAATGAGTTATATTTTCGTGGCAAAAAAATCAACTGAATAGATAATACCAAAATCTTTCCTTATACTGATATGTTGATATTATATGATAAAAAATATTTATTAGACGAACGCAGTTTGGGAAATAGATTTTAATAAAATATACTGTACTACCGTAAAGTGTAATAAGTATTGTATAATTTTAACTGCTGTGTTGTAAATCAGAATAAAAATGTTTAAGACCTGTTACTCTATTTGTAATTAACTTGAAATTACGAGTAACATTAGAATTTATTTCGCCGAAAAATTATTTTAAGGTAACCTACATACTTGACACTGCTACAAAGTGGAATCGTTTAATTCTAATTATTATTTTAGTACAAATAACAAGATAATCTGAACATATTTTCCTCTAATGTATCTATAAATGCGTATACCTAAATTATCAAAATAATAATTATATAATAACGTACCAATGATAAACGAATACTGTTTATTGCACTTAACATTTAGTAATATTGATAATGGAAACATGTTGAAGCGTGCAACGAACATCCTCTTTACGGAAGATTAAAATACTCAACTGAAAATATCGATTTAAGTGGCATTAAAAAATATGAAAATAAAAATACACTATGAACTTGATTATTATCGAGCGTATAAGGTTCTATAAAATGTGGCTTCCTCCTATGTTACTAACTTAACAAGATTATATATGATATGTTGACATTGATGGCTATTTGTATTTGAAAACATATTAAGAATAAAACATTCATTCAGGAAAATATTATTACAGAAGATATGCTATCTAGCATACCTGAATATAAGACGAATATCTAAAATTTTTAAAAATATTTTATCACTTTATATTACGAGAAGATATTGACGATGTGTTTGGTAGAACTGTCAACGAGTCCGCTCAAAGAGATATATTTTATAAACGGTGCAATGGCATCGATTGAAATTCACGTGTCAATCACGTGCAAATAAAATAAGTAGTTATACAACTTATGCTTTACATAAACCTCGCATCTTAATTAACAAAGAAACTAATCTTACAAATAACAACAAAAATTCGATAAACCAAGAATGAAAAGATAATGAGATCTAATTAATCTTTTTGGACTCTTGAATACAAGCTATCTTACAGACGTAAATAACTGACAGTGCTCTGTGATATTATCTATCATTGCGCAATCTAGCGATTTCGAAAATCGCAACAGTAGCATAGTCTTTCTGTCAGACCATAAAAGCCACCGAACATTCATAACAGCGATTCCAACTCTCGTTGGAGATTAAATAAATACTAAATATTATTCATATCAAGAGGACCATTGTTCATTTTACCAAAAATGCTCAGAAAAAGGTAGTGGAACTCACCGAAATACTTGTCTGGCTCTAGGCCTGAATCTTTGTCTAATCCGCATATGACAAAATAATCCGCGAATCTCTGAGGATGTTGCTCTGGTCCGCGCATTATTCCCAAGCTCCCGTTCATCTTACTAGGAGAAAAAGATCAGATACGGCTCACCTCCGCGGTAGATGAAGAAGCACCCTCACGAAAACGATTTCCACATTATGAACCTCCACGAAACTGTCATTTCACGCGACAGCGAAACAACAGCTGATGTTGACGCGCACAGAACGTAAGGCACGACTCCGCGGAGTGCGGATCTCTCGCCGCGAATAATTGATCTTTACTTCGTCACGTGAACTTGCCTACAAATCGATTCTCGTAATCGAGGCTGAAAGCTGGCGCGTAATTTTAAATTATAGGATCCATCTGAATTTATAAATTAAAATACCGAATACATACAAATAAATAGTTTCATCATCATTTAGAGTTCTATATTTTTTCATTTTATTTGATTTGAATTTGTTCAACGAGTCCGAGTATTGATTGATGTTCATTGAGAAATAAAATTTATTGAAAAATGAAACTTATAATCTTTATATAAAATAAAATGCCTACGTTATTATTTTCCAACGTTATTTTTGTAAATGATAGATTTATGAAAAAGATAGAAAAGGGCAAAGTTTCAATATGGTTTAAATAGATTTTTTAAAAGATAATTTATATAATTGTTTAAAACACTATGAAGTAATAATCTGAACAATTTGTACATATTATATATATACATATATAAAACAATTTTTATCTTGATTTCTAATCAAATATTTTTGTACAAACATAAATAAAAGCAAAAATTAATTATTATCACGTGATAAAAAATGTTCAAGGATTTTTGGTACAATAGTAAATCTGGTTATTTATTTGCATAAAATACAAATTTAAGAAAAGATTTGTGGTTGCTTTATAACTTTATATAATATTACATTATATGTTATATATTATTTTCATTTTGTCTCAATTATGGTCATGAAACTTTATCTCTTTTTCGAGAATTATTATATAAATCACAGACGAGAAATAATGAAACGATTAATATATGTGTATGTAGTATGAATACATTTCGCGTTGGTAAAACTGATAATTTATCGCGCCATCTGTATAATAGTGCACAAATGTTTGTTCACTCATGGACAGGTTAGATTTGTGCAATTCAAGTTAAATTTCTTTCAATAAAATAATATAGTTAAAGAGTATAGGATTTTCACATTTTTACGGATGATGGAGGAAGTTGACAATATAATTATTCATTCATTGCGTCAAATAGGCTGGTAAGATCTATTTTCTGCAACGTTTTATGCATTTAATAAATTCTTGATATCTGATGTCAACCGGTTTTATGGTGGGCGGTGATGTTTATATGAATTATATTTTATACTTACAAATAATAATTTGTAATTTATTTTATCAAACAGGAAAACATTACGATATTACCTAATATATATATAATAATTATTATATAATTATTATATAATAATTAATATATATATATATAAAATATATATATAATATTTATTTGACATATATGTTATGTAAATTACACTACTTATCTCTGCTTTAGCAATTCAAAATTAAATAAAGTATTATTCATACAAAAATACTTTGCAAATTTTTAACATTAATTTTTTTAGTGACATAACAGAGAATATAAAAAATCTCAGTGGTTTTAACACAGAATTGGTAGTAGAAGCAACGGTAAAATGTTTAGACATAATAAGACCAGGACTTGGATTGTCAACAATTTTACCTATAAATATGGCAGCCAGATTTCGACTAGGTGCTACACTTGCTCAAGCATGTTCAGTAAGATTTTATAAACATATAAATTATTTATGCAATTTTGATATTTTATTTTTATTGACATCTTGTTTCTAAATTTAGGAATTAGGGTACAAAGGTGATATTGGTTACCAAACATTTTTATATAGCTCAGAAGCAGACCTAAGGAAAGTTTTCATGTTTCTTATTGAAAAATTACCGAAAGAAAGTGATAAACCTCTAAGCGAACCTGTTAGCAATATTGTATTACTAGAAAAATCTATAGCAACAGCAATAGCACAGAGTCTATCAGTTTCATGGTTACCACATTATTGTCATACAAAGGGATTTAGAAATAGAGGACGAGCAAAAATCCCTTATAAATCTGTGAATTTAGAAGTTCCGAAAATGGAGAGTAAAGAAGGTAATATTGCTTACATTTAATATATTTTAATATTATAATGATATTTTGATTAGAAAATTTTGTTTGTCATAGAATATCAAGATTATTGCATACATTATCTGCAATCTGTGTCTGAGCAAGTGCAAAATGAATCATCACTTCTACCTTCTTTGATATCTTACAATGCAAGAGCTCTTCATACACATTCAATGAGCATTCTTGATCAAATAAATTGGTTAAATAAACAATATTGCGATAAAATTATTGAGGTTAATATATCTGGTGATGTCAATTTTCTGAATGGGAATTCAATAAAAGATAGAACATTAGCTTCCAAAGTAAGCTTCAAAAATATTGGTAATGATGTTCACACAGTCTCATTCTAGACTGTTTTATTAATTTTGTATTATCTTTCTGTATATAGCAACCTCAGATAAAAGATAATGGCACTAAAGAAACTAAGATTATACAACAAAAAGTATTAAATAAGATGGAAAAACAAGACTTACAGATAGAAAAAATAAAAATAGAATGTGAGTGTTCCAGAAATGACATAGAAAAATTGCAAGATGCAATCAAGAACCTAAGTACCAGTGTAGCACAAGTAACAATAAATTATCAAAATGAGGAGAAAGAGTTAACAATTAATGAAGAACAAAAAAAGATTAAAGCAAAAATTTATGATCTGTTTCAAGATGGCGAAGAAAATATTAAAAAACTAGAAGCAGCAATTGAAGTTACTACAAATAAATTAATCAATTTAGGTAATCAGTGGGAGAAACATAGAGTGCCTCTAATCCAAAAGTATAGGCAAGAAAGAGAAAAGCATTCTACTAAAGCTGTAAGTACTATCATCTTAATATAAAATAAAATTCAAATTATTCACGTAAATTCAAAATTTCATGTATTGAATATATATATTTAGAGTGCAAGTCAGAAGAAGCTTGATGATATTAAGTTACTAAAAGAGAAGGAGAGAGAATTACAAGAAGAATGTCGTAATAAAGATCAACAATACTCACAATTAGTAATCGAAGTTCAAAAACTCCCTAAAGAAGTGAATAGGTCCGCATATACCCAACGAATTTTAGAAATAATTAACAATATTAGAAAACAAAGAGATGAGATTAATAAAGTATTAGCTGACACGCGTGAAATCCAAAAAGAAATTAACACACTTACAGGCAGATTAGAAAGGTCCTTTACTGTTGCTGATGAATTAATATTTCGAGATGCAAGAACGAATGAGGCATCAAGAAAAGCTTATAAATTATTGGCCACACTTCATTCTGATTGTAGTGAACTCGTAAGTTTAGTAGAAGAAACAGGTGCGACTATAAGAGAAATAAGAGACTTAGAAGAGCAGGTAAATATCGTATAGTATAAAGGTAATAATATCTTTGAAGATGACTTTTATATTGCTGTCAAATTATTGAAACTTAATATACTTAGTGTGTTACAATGGATTTTAGATTGATTCTGAAGCTACAAAAAATGTTGGAGCAAATTTGGAAAGGATAACTGCTGATTTGAGACAAATGAAACAAGAAACAGCAGAATTAACGGCACAATTACAGAGTAAAACTTCGTGATTTTTACATAATCTGTGATATTACGATATATTATTTGTAATAACAACGACCAGGTAAAGTTCCATTAACACTTTGACTGCCACGTTGGTCATATATGACCGGCCATGGTTTCTCTTGTGACGCCACGGTGGTAACCGGAGCGCTTGAACTTCTTACAATTGTAAAAATTGTATAAAAATTGACAGTTAGGGCATTTTGAATATAACCGATAAATAGAAGATACTTTGAAACAAAAATTGCCCCATTGAACAATTAAACATTTTTATTAGAATATCAAAAAAAAAAAAAAAGAAAAATGCGAACAAATCTTGCATCTAATGGTTCACTGCGTTTGCATCCATATCTTTGAGGGGTAATCTATGAATATTATTATAAACACAGCTTAGAAAATAATCGTAAATGCTGCTTTATAATCATATATGTAATTGAAGTTAGAAGTGTGCACATACCTTACCTTATATTATATACTGATGAATGAGCAAATACTGTTTACTAATATCTTCTACACGTTTCAACAATATATTCTGGACGTTTTGTTTACGACGAAATAACGAATGCGAATGGTTTGTTGAAATAAACGAAGTGTTATAATATGTCGCTATCAACTATTACCAAGGCGACACCTTTTGCCATTATATGCTTTGAATAATAAAAATACTCCCGTAGTGTCTTGAGCGAAACACGGCGTGGCAGTCAAAGTGTTAATGTTAAAGATAGAATGAACTAAAGCTTTAATTAGAAAATTTTTACCAAAAGTGAAATTATATTATTGTATTTACAGAACATTCCTCATAAACGAATACGATTACGAAGACCAAATTTTATAGTTATGCAGGATTTGATATATTGCTGCCTATAAAATAGTTTTTAACAGTTATTTTAAATTTAAACATAACTGTTAAAACGGTGCCTTGGCCCAAAGTTGTGTGTAACGTAAAATTATACGTAATTCGCTAATCGTGTTTATAAGAGGGCCAAGATGTAACATAAATGGATTCAATATCAACGCTCAAACAGAACGTTATTTGCTACAAAGCCTAATAATTTTTTTAGCATAAACTTTAATTGTACAGTTAACTTTCATATTTCTAAGAAATAAGTGGCTTTGGAGATCCGTTATAAACTTACATAATAAACATTTAAGAAAATACTTTAAGCAATTATGTACAAAATATGATAGATAAATAATATGATACATATTTTGACTGTTTTTTTATTATTATAAACCCTTCAAACATAGTTTTCGAAAGTATTTAATTTATTAAAGTTTTAACTATACATATTTATTAAAAAATTATAAATATGTCAAAAATTACTCTTTCTGAATTTAAAGCATTGGTGGTATATATTCTTTTTCTCCTTCTAATTTCTTCAGTTTCCTTTGAGCGCCATGTTTACTAAGGAGTTTTTCCATATTTTCCTTTTCCTTTGCTTCCATTTCTTCTATCTGTAGTTCTATTTCTTCTTCATTTTCAAAGAAAGTTAAAAATCGTTCTTGTTTCTTCATTTCTTCCTTCAACTTGTTTATTTCCAGCAATTTGGCCTGTCGATTTATTTCCTCGATCTGTTTATCTAATATTAATTGTCTTTTTTTTTCCCATTCAGTATATTTCTGAAATATTAAGCAAAATAATAAATAATAGATTTAATTAATACTCCTTTTGTATTTTTTAATGTATTTTCAATTACCTGCAACTGATCATTTATATCTATATTGTGTTGCCTTTCAACTGCAGATTTAACATTATTTTCTAATGCTTCAATTAAATTATCCTTACACAAATTCTTTTCTTTTAATGTATTGACTTCTAACATTAATTGTTCAAATTCATTTGTTGCTTTTTCTTTATGTACTTTTTCTTTGTCATTTTCAATTAGGTCAAAAACTTCATTGTAAACAATATCTCCTTCGACTTCATTTAACCATTGTTTTATTGACTTTGATGCATCTTGATATTTTTTATATAATATTAAACCTCTCAGTTGACAAGTCCTTCCTAGTGTATTATTCATAAATTTTCCCTGGAAAGCCAGTGTTTTTCCAATTAAATCAATCGGATCAGTAAGATCAAAATGATCATCAAAGAAAGGATTTCTAAGATAATTCACACGTATTTTTATTTCTTCTTTAGTATCTTCTATTGGTTCTGATGGCTTTTGCCATGTATCTGTATGTTCTAAATACTTATGACAAGCATATATGGATAGTGCATTAGTTATCAAGTTGTCAGTATCCTCTTGCAACATAGGCAAAACAGCAACTTTTACAGCACTGGCATAATCTTCTTTTTTTATATATGCATCCATGAGCATGTTATAACACACATAATCAGGAAAAATACCATATTTAAGTCTGTCATGTAACACATTCATAAGTTGTTCAGTAAGATCATTATCAAATAAATATCTTATGACAGCATGATGCGTTGAATCTAAGGTATTTGTTGTTTCTGCACTTTTTCGTAGTTTCTGGATTATACTCAATAATTCTTCTACCTGATCTTTGCTTTGTATGGTATTTGCAAATATATCTATGTCTATGGCACTAACTTTTCCATCAACAAAAAATTTATTGTCCAAGGTTATAAATAAATCCTCCGGTTTGTATTTTTGGAGTAACGGAAATTGCAGACGAGCTTTCCATGCATTGTCGCACCGATACGCTTCTGATAAAAAAGATCGTTTTTGCACCACAGTTTTGTAGAACTCATGATACAATTTTCTACCGGACCTAAATATTTTCAACATTTTGTATTCCATTTTTTATCATTAGATCATATTCTTAAAAAGGTAGCTTTGATATCTTTTTATTTGTGCAATCAAATCAAACAGAAAGGTTACAATTACAATTGTAATATAATGTATAAAAAGAAGTATGTTATGTTATTTTAGATGTGCACAGTACTAATAAGATCAAGCTGTAATTCTTATTTATGCGTTTCTATTTACATTACCCATTATAAACTATTTTATATATTTCCCAAAATTTTGAGAGTACTTTCAACATAAACACATTTGATTTCAATAAACCCAGCTGCCTGTAGTCAGCTGCTATCGCGCATACGCATGTGGTGAACTCTCGGATATTTAAGTTACGTATGCGTGTGTTTATAAATAGATAGTATGTATATATAGTTAGAGAACAGTATATTTAGTATTAGATCAAAATCGTTTTTAATCATTGTTTGGGAGATAATACATACTTTCTAGAATGGTGAGGAATATAAATGAATTTGCAAATTATTACGATATAAAGGTTATGTTATCCATGATATGCGACAGTTGCAAAGATGAATTAAAAATTTTTTCAGTATTCGATAGTTAATAAAACCGAAAATGCTCATGAAGATAGCATTTGGACCTGTGCTTGGGGCTGTTTAAAGAAGAAAAAGGAATTACAGCAGGATAATGAAGATTCACGGTAATTAATTTCGATGTATTTTTTATCATTTATATACTCCTGTACAATTTTCTTCATTATATGGCAGTGAATCGATGCAGTTTAATGGGAATGAGACAGTGGAATATTTAATAACCGGTTCAGTCGATGATGCCGTTAAAGTTTGGGAACAAAAAGACAAAAGTTTACAACTAAAATATAAATTAACTGGTCACTCGCTTGGTGTGGTATCTGTTGCAGTTAATTCAGATGGTTCAAGTGAATAATTAATAAAAACACAAAATTATTTGCATGTATCTTATTTTAATGAATATGTTAATGTTAGCAGAGCAATATGATATGTACACACATGCTTTCAGAATGTGCATCAAGTTCATTAGACTCAAGTTTAAAACTATGGAATTTGCAAACAGGAGAGAAAATATCCAGCATTGAAGTAGGTCCTGTAGATATTTGGACAGTGGTATTTTCTCCAGATGATAAATTCATTGTATCTGGTAGTCATTCAGGTAAAATACATTTATATGGAACAGACAGTGGCAAACAAGAACAAACTTTAGATACCAGAGGTGGAAAATTTATATTGAGTGTTGCTTATGTATGTATTTTAAACATTTATACTATATAATTTTATGCAAAAGTAACACAAGATAGTTTTTGTATTCTATAATTACTTATTTCAGAGCCCTGATGGTAAATACATTGCTAGCGGTGCAATTGATGGGATTATCAATATTTTTGATGTTACATATGGAAAAGTTTTACGTACATTGGAAGGTAATAACAAATTCTGTTAATAAGTTATTGATGATTTATAATTATTAATATGTATTTGAAATATTTTAGGTCATGCAATGCCTATCAGGTCTCTTTGTTTTTCACCAGATTCTCAATTACTTCTTACCGCATCAGATGATGGACACATGAAACTGTATGATGTGTAAGTAATTCATAGTTTCAGTTCGCATAAAATAGGAATATGGTTAAAACATTGAAACATTAATATATTCCTTCATATTCTTACATATAGGAAAGATGCTAATTTAGCAGGAACTATGTCAGGTCATGCCTCATGGGTACTTGGTGTTGCTTTTGCTCCAAATGGTCAACAATTTGCATCTAGTAGTTCAGATCATACAGTTAAAGTATGGGAACTAGCCCAAAGACAATGCTTACATACATTTAATGAACACAATGATCAGGTGAGATATCGTATTACATACAACATTATGGAATTTTTATTGTAAATTTATAAAGCAGAAAAAGTAGATTCTGCGATTTGGAGTTGTGAACATTTTGCTTTTCTAGGTATGGGCTGTAAAGTACAATCCACAAAGAAATAACATGATTGCATCAGTATCTGAAGATAAATCCATTAATCTTTACGAATGTCCATTATATGACAAATAAATTTTTGTATAAATATGAATAATTATTAATAAAGTATATTTATGTATATTACAGAACTTTAAATGTTACATAACTTTAAGTGTTTTAATATGAATGTAATATTAAACAAAATAGATATTAGTATCTATAAATTTTATTGTACTGTAATTATTAATATACAAATCATTAAGATGTCTGCCGAATCTAAAATACAGTATAACAAAAGATGAATACTTAAGATCTAAGTAAAAGACGAAGATTACAAAAGAACCCTGAAAAGGAATTCTGGTGTACAGATCAAATCCTGTATGAAGAAAAAAATATAAAGGTACCCTGATGTGGCTCCAAGTTGGAAGGGTTAAATCTAATTAACTCGAACTGGAACAGGGTATAAGACTTGTGTAACAAATACGTAAATAATGAATAGTAAAATCTATTCTATATCGTGTCAAACAGTTTCCTTCTAATGAAATTTTAGATCGATCGGGTGCATGTAGAAGGGAAGATGACGCGATATAGAAACAAACTTAAAGTATCGTACGCATTAAATGCTTCGAACAATAGCAAATTTTCCAATGAAACTAGAAAACAAATGAGAACGTGTGAAAGTAAAATTATTAAACGGCATGCCAATATCTTAAACCTTCCGAGCTATAAATACATAATTGATCCGTACACACTCTTAATTATACCTACATGTATTTTAGAAAGGGTAACAATCGAATCAGTAGACACTTGTTACATGCAAATCGATTTTTTTATGTAATACATATATGACCAAAATAGAAGCTATTTTAACTGTAAATTTTCAAGTAGACTAGAAACTTAAAGTAAGGGTTTACAAAATTCTGTCTCTTCACATAATGCCAGTTTAGCGTTACTTAGACCGCTACATCGATATAAACATCACTACTGCTTTTGTCGTAACATTTTGTTGCGCTGAAAATGTCCAAATTTCGTCCAAATCTTCATCGTGTTTCTATCAGTCTTTAAAAAGTAATTAGACTTTGTATTCAATTAAAAGAATACAAATCAGTTTACGATGGAAACAAAATACAAATCTTATTCCTTGCAAATTTATCTATTACGAAGATGTATAGCGACATATTTCCATATACATCATGCGTCGTAATACATATCACTAAACTTTCTACATTCTTCATCGACGTTTAATATATACAAAATTGAATTAAATAATCCAGCATAATTACTGCTACGTACTACCGATTTTTAATTTTCTTCGTAATTATGGAATTTCTCAATATATGTATATACAATACGCAAAGTGAATAGGAATGATATATCAGGATTTTCGGCTATGTCACATTTTAATTATACCTCTTAAAAAAAGGGGGGAATAAAAATTGCATTGCCAATGCACATGCAACGAAGAAAAGTATTCAAACGGTTATTCTTCTTATCTTTAGTGTGTAAAAATTAATGAGATACCATGAAGATTTTCGGTGTCCTTTAAACGATGTGTGAGGTAAGAAAGAAACCTTCAACTTACTTAAGTATTCGTAATATATGTACTGCGTGTTGATTTACGATCAATACAGCAGTAAATCAAATGTACAATGACTAGCCTGAAACAGAAAAGCAATACTACGAAAAAAAGTTGTTTAGTTTATAACAGACTTTCACTATACCGTTGTTACTCTCGTAG